>NC_083350.1:63772439-64085356 GCF_030254825.1 Meriones unguiculatus | reverse complement strand
GAAAGATCCTAAACCATACAAAAAGGACATTTTTCTCAACTATGGTCATAGAAGCTTTATTCCTAATAGCCAGAATATGGAAATAACCTAAATGTCCCTCAACCAAAGAATGGAGACAGAAATTGTGGTACATTTACACAATAGAATACTATCCAGCAATTAAAAACAAGGAAATCATGAAATTTGCAGGCAAATGGTGGAAACTAGAAAATATCCTGAGTGAGGTATCCCAGAAGCAGAAAAACACACATCCTCACTTATGAGAGGATATAGCCGTACAATATAGGATAAACATAATAGCATCTATAGTCCTAAAGAAGCTAAACAACAAGGAGGACTCTAGGGAAAAGGCTGAAATCTCACTCAGAAGGGCAAACAGAATAGACATCAGAAGTAGGAGAAGACAAGGAACGAGCCCTCTCTAGTTCTTCAGCGGGTGTTTTTTTGGAAGGGAAATCTGAGAATCTGCTAGACTTGGACACTGAAGTTTCTCAGGGGGGGAAAATGTGTTTCTAGGTACTGGAAGCTGACACAAAGGAATGGGGGTGCACTGGAGGAGGCTGAGGGATTCCATAGAAGAGAGGAAAGCAGGGTGCTCCATCTGGGTCTGCTTTACCCTGAGAAATGGGGCAGAGGGAGAGGAGAAGCCACAGCACGTGCTCTGCTACAGAGCTGGAGATGAGACTGGGGAATTGGATTTGGAGGAAAGAAAGGAGAGGTGAAGATCTGTAGTTAGCCTTCCTGCATCTCTGGCAGGAGTCTTCTTCTTCTTTTTCACAGTATTTATTATTACCTAACTTGTGGCATACATTCATTCAGTGTTTCTTGTCTCTCTCCCTCAGCTAGGGAAGCACCAAGATAGGAAGGTTTTCTGTATGTTTGTTATCTTTTCTGTCCTTGAGCTTTATGTAGTGAATGCTCGTCAGACCCATGCGAGTATGAATATTTCAGCAGAGGTCAGCTGGACTTTTCCTTAGCAATGTTGTTGATTTGTGACTCTCAGACTTCTGACATCTGTGCATAGCTTGCTGTCTGTCTTTCATTTTATTTAGGGTCTTGTTTGCTGTTTGCTACTATGCTTTATAAAGAACAGGGCTACTCCTACAACAGTAAGTCCTTGATGTCCTTCACTGTAATCTAACTATTCTAGAGTCCCTCGGTGTCACAACCCATCCTTTCATTTGTTGTCTTCAGATTTAGACTAAAAATTTTAGTGTATATTCTAATTTCTAGAGCTCTCACCGAAGACAAGCATGAAATGTAGTTGAAACAAATCAAAAGACTAAAAACAGTTTTAAAATGCTCATGAAGATTCACAAAAAAATAAATGAATGAAACAAATGATGGAGAAAATAAAATGACAAATGTCAGCATTGCTGATGAGATTAAATGTGTTTGGAGTAAAACTCAGTGGCATAGCACGCATGAAGGATGAGCTAGAACCCCGTTTCAGAAGTATTATTTATGTTAAGGTGATGAGAATGAAAATGCAAATTAAAAGGAAGAAACTGCCTTTATTTGTACATATATATCTGGGCACAATCAACTTTTATTTGTGTATTAAAACACACACGTTTAATCTCAAAGAGTGGAAGCTGGAAAGAAGACAGGCTGCATGAATCCTCAGTGTCCCACACTCCAGATAGTCTTTTATGTGTACCCTGTGATAGAGGAGAATGGCCTTCTAAGCACAACAGGGGAGGGGGGAAGTATTGCTCGTGTTCTATATTCAATGAAGCTTGAGATGCTAGCACAGCCTGCCCCCTTTTGACCTACCCCAGAAGCATTTGTCTTATGACACATGAGCACCAACATGCTTGTTCAAGTGTAAACAGATCCAAACACAGGTTGATGGAGGGCTTTCTGTGGAAATCTAGCTCTGCACACTGTATGTTCTCACATCCTCTTGGAAGGCTGACAGCTCTGTAGCAGTGAAATGGGCCAGGTTGCCCAAGGGCATTTTGCTAACACAGCAGATGGGCCCAGCAGGGGCAGGCAACAGAGCACGCATGTTCTTTCTGGACACATGTATATTTAGCATTGTGTCTTTCATTTACAGGAGACAAATACTTGAAAAAAAAAAGGCTGGGTTTATAAAATAAGAGTCAGAAAGGGTTAGCTCTCAGCACTAATTATAACATTCACATAAGGGATCCTGGAGAACTCATCTCACTAAGATCTCTGACAGGGTAACGTGGTACAGGCCTTCTATCATCCATCACTCCTCACTAAATGGGGAGATGCTGTGTCCCTTCCACCTTAAAATCTGACAAACTCATAAGGAAGCTTAATCTTTCCTTGTTTTTTTTTTTAAAGACCAAGTATGTTGGAGAATCATGGCTGGCAGTGAAAGTATTCTTATCAAGTACTCATTCTTAGAAATATTATCAGAATAAGTTTCTGAGACTTTTTAATTTGCTCATATCAATATACAAATAACTAAATCTCTTCTTTCTGTTTTCTGGAGGTGACAGTGCAATGATAAGGCACATACTGCAGAAAAGGCAAAGATATTACACTGAGAGTCTATTTCAATATCTTCCACATCATGTTCCATTTGTGGAAGGTAAAAACTTTAAAAAAACAAAACACAAAAACAGAACAAGTAATTTAAAGATACATAAATTACCTTAGTGTATAAACATTTTATTGTCCTGAAGTAAAGAAAATAATCTCTATTGATAATTTATATTGACCCTACACAAAATTCATGGATATTGGGTGTACGTGTGAGTTTTCACCTGTGTCTCCTTGTGGTAAGTGTTCATATGTGTGTGCACACATGGTGTATGTGTGTTTGCAGATACGCATGTATGTAGAGGACAGAGGTTGACGTGTGGTACTTTCCTTTCACGCTCTCCTTGAGATAGTCTTGAGATAGTCTTTCTGGCTGAATCTGGAGACTTGCTGGACTGCAAGCCACAGGGGCCCTCCCACCTCAGCACCCAGTCCCGCAGGACAGGGGCATCCTTGTAGGTGCTGGAAACATGAACTCGTGTCCTCTTGTTTGCACAACAGGCACGTTACTGACTGAACCATCTCCTCAGCCCCCGTGGTGAGTTGAAAATAATCTTTCACATTAACAGAACCTTTTTACCTACCCCACACAGATTTCATATATATCATTCCCTCTTCTTCAAACAGCTCCTGAGTGGTTAAGGCAAGCCTGGGAATTTTATATTACAGATGGGTGGAGAAACCAGGGATAGTGCAGGTAAAATAATTCAGGCTGTAAGATCATCTATCATTTATCATATTAACTTTATTTTTAAATTTTATTTATTTATTTATTTATTTATTTGTGTGTGTGTGTGTGTGTGTGTGTGTGTGTGTGTGTGTGTGTTTCTGCATGAATTTTTGTGCACCACATGTGTGAAGGGGTCTGAAGGGGCCAGAAGAAAGTACCAGATAATCTGGAGCAGGAGTTACTGATAGTTATGAACCAGCGTGTGGCTGATAGGAAGTAAACCACGGTCCACTGCAAGAGGAGCAGGTGTTCCTAATGCCTAAGCCATCTCTACAGCCATGAGCTACTGTTTTGACATGCTAGAAACAACACTCCCCAATTGTTTGGATTTACAGTTAGAAGGCACAGACTACTGCTTTTCATCCTGGGGCTGCTGATTTGACATTCAAATCTTAAAAACCAATCAAAAATCTTGGGAAGTTTGGCTTACGTGTACTTTGGACAACTGCTGTCACGCCTTTTGGATAAGGTGTGGCCATTGTGATAGTAGAGGTGATAGCTTACCCTGGGTTTGGGCAGAGCAAATGCTCTCTAGTCACTGGTGCTATAGCATGCAAAGTTAGTGTGTCAGTCTGTTGCCAGGAGCTTGAAGAAAAAAAAAAAAAATCAGTTTAAAATTTTGTAGAGACACTCAGGGATTTCTTTTCAAGGTTTATACAGTTTACAGAATCTGAAAGGAAAACATTCTAGAAAGCAACAACGTATGATATAGAACTGAACTTGGTCACTTATGCAGAGAGCTCGGCACTCAAGGACAAATGAGTTTGGGGCACAATGGCGCTGTACATAGCAGATGAGGTACTGTGTGGATGGGATGAGAACTCAACCTCGGAAGCTCACTCGCTCTTCAACTCTGCTGTGAGGTCATAAAGAGAGAGACAATTAAATTAAAAAAAGAAAAACCAAAGTGGCACATTTATGAAAGAAATCAGATTCGGTGGCAACTTCTAAGTAAGTATGGAAGCAACTGTTCTCCTGGGTTCTGGGACAGGATCACTCACTATGGACTCTGTTGTACACACAGCTCCCCCAAGAACAGTGAGAAGTTGAGAAATGGCCAGGGAACGCAGGGCGTTAGGCACGCTCGGACAATCCCCATACGATTTGCTTCTAGCTCCTCAAAATGTGGAAAAGCATGCTGAACGGAGGTACTGTTTCCACTGTCCTTTCTTCCTCCACTTCTGGGTTCTCTCTCATCCTCTTCCCTGCCACAGTCTGTATTTCCCCAGTTTGTTTCAACCTTTCACCCTCTGATGACCTCTCAGCTCCTTCTGAAGCTCAGTTTATCAGCACCTACCTGACAGGATTCTGAATGCGGCCCACACTTGCATTCAGGAACATATAATTCCTTTGCAAAGTTTGAAAAAAGAAAAAAAGGCTTTGTGACATCAAAGACTCCTCACTGTCCTTCAGATCTTTTGTTAAAGGGTCATATTCAGCAATCAGTCTTTTGAACAGACAGTTTCGCTATTTCAATACAGCCACTCCTCCAGAACAGAGTGGGAGAACTACAAATGAGTAATTCCTTAAGCAATTAGCCAGCCTACCAGCAACCAGTAGGTTTTATCAGAATCCAAAGAGAGTGACGATTATAATACTGTCTGCAGAAATATATTTGGACACGATGGAGACAAAAATGAAATGGGTTGGCTAGCCAAGATAGCCTACAAGAATCTGAAATTAACTTTGACAGCCAGTTTGTTTTGTTTTGTTTTGTGTTAGCTTTTCACTATCTAGAATTACCTGGAAAGAAGGTCTCAATGAGGAATTCTCTAGATCAGGTTGCCCTGTGGGCATGTCTTGAGTAGGTTGTCTTGGTTACAACCTACTAGGAAGAAGACCCATCTCACTAGGCGTGGCACCATGTGGTCTGGTTTGGCTCTTGGATTGCGGAGGTGAGATGAGCTGAGTGCGAGGCAAGCACGCGTTCTCTCTCTTCGCTCTTGACCAGCTACCTCGGGCTCTGCCTTGACACCCCTTCAATGACAGCTGTAGCTAGGAACTATGGGCTAAGCAAAGCATTTTTTTCTGTTAAAGTTGCTTTTGTGCAGGATACTTTATCACACCAAGAGAAATAAAACTGAAACATCAGCATGTGTCCATCTTGCCCGCCAGTATGCTACTATCATTTCTGCACCCTGAGCTGTGGCTAAGCTTTGTGCCCTCCGCTGCCTGCCCAGTTACTCTTTTCTGTTGGTCCCCTGGGGTCACAGGGTAAGGACAGGCCCATGCCTGAACTAAGCACTTCTTCGCTACTCCGATCCATGCCTTTCACTGAATGCTCACTGCTAGATAGGAGTGGATAGTGATCCAGGGCAAAAGAGCATGGCCACGCTCCATTCGGTAGGAAATCAAACATCGCATCATTTCCTTGGGCATCTGCTGTTTAATTCCTAGAAAAATAAACTTAATTTCATAGCACCTTGTTTTATACCAAATAAAAATAATCGTGGCTTGTCTTCTTGAGTGTGCTGTCCATATTGAAGTTCAGGCTCACTGATTTAAATTTTTATCTTTGATATGTGAATAATCATGGTACAAATATCAGGTGTGTGAGGGTCAGAAATATACTGAATGGAAAAATAATGAGGACAGTACCTGGTATGCATTTCCATAAACTTAAGCTATTCTTTTTTGTTTGTTTGTTGTTCTTTTGTTTTTGTTTTTGTTTTTCAAGACAGGGTTTCTCCCTGTAGCCTTGGCTGTCCTGAACTTGCTTTGTAGACCAGGCGGGCCTCAAATTCACAGAGATTCACCTGCCTCTGCCTCCCCAAGTGCCGGAATTACAGGCGTGTGCCACGGCACCCAGCTCATTAGCTGTGCCTCATGTGATCTGTAAGAGGAAACTATTAAATCCCTATGTTGACATTAGAAATATTAATCCCAATAACAGGGATGTGTGAAATCATAGGTGGAGCTGATCCAGTGAGAATGCTACCTGGCTACGTCGATGCTGTTTCTCACTTAATATACACAGCTTTTCCTTCTTGTCCATTTTCAGTTTTTGATACTTAGTGTTTACCCTGGGTATTCTCTTACTGAGCAGTTAAGTACTGACTGCAGAGGTGGCTCTGTCGGTAAAGGGCAAGCCCAACGACTAGAGTTTGAGTCCTCAGAACACAGCATGCTGGTGGACACAGAGAATGACCTGTGACTCTAGATAGAGAGGCAGGGTGCCCAGGACAAGATGGATCCATTATCTCTGGGTTCAGTCCAGAGACCGTGCCTCAAAAAAGCAAAGTGGGGAGGGACCGAGAAAAACTCCTAATGTCAGCCTCCAGGCCTCTACATCCATGTCCATGTGAACACACACATGCACTGACACTTGTTTGAAAGGGGAGAATAAACTGCTTTTATGGAGGCTGTTTCTTCCCTTTGGTTTACTTCTGTGATGTGAGGTTGGAATCTCTCATTTCACGAGATCTCTTAATCTGTGAGAGGCAAAGTGAAGAATTTCCGGGGCTGAGCTGGTCTCTTGGCTCCACTAACGAAGTATAGACTCTGAAGTGTCAGGCAGCTATTCAAAAGTGTTTCATGCTGCTTTTCTCAGCCTTGCTGTTTTCTGTCCATGTCCTTGTCGTTTTGGATGTCCTTCTTTTTGCACATCTGTCCTTTCTGTAACTCCTGAAAGGTCTGCCTTGAATGTTTGAAACCACGGGTACATGAGAGCAGGGACACGCGTGAGTCCACGGTGCCATGGGAGTCCACTAAGGCTTGATTGATGTCAGAGCGCAGCCATGGGACAACTCGGACAGGGATTCAAAGGATCACCCAGCCAGGCTTTCTCATCTGAAGCCAGCCCTCCCCCAAACTAAAGAGAATTGTCATCCTTTAGTCCCAGGCAAAAGGATATTTTCAGTGGTTCACCAGAAGCTGGGACAAATTGACAAAAAGTGACATTTTAATGCTAGTCTTTCTCGATAAAGACAGAAACCTTAACAAAACAAGGCAGTGTTTCATTTTGGTTTTCTTCAAAGCCCAGAGCTTCCCACATAGAAGTGAAGTCATTTAAGTGACAGAACAAATCCACTATTTCTAGGTCCAAAATATGATAAGATTTTTACCAAAAAATATAGTGTTGCTAGCTTAAACCTCCCAGACACCTTGTATGTATGATCTACTATTTCTTAAGGTCACTGCTAGCTTAGAGAACAAAAGCAAATGTCTAGAAAGGCATTTGGAAAAACCAGCTTCTGCATCAAATGCTTACTTAGATGAAAATGACACAGCAATTAAAAACAGTCTGCAACTGAGCAATGCTCTGATCTCTGCTTCAGCCTGAATCGAGCTCAACGGTCTCTTGTCTGAGACCTCTCTGGGGATTCCTCCTAAAGGTACATTGGCACAGACCTGTCCTATATTGAAGGAAACTTTTCCCTCAGTCTTTAGAAGCTAATTGCAACATTAGTGATATTTTCTCTTTGAAGTACACAAGAATATTGACTTATTGTTTGGTTTAATTTTGTTACTTCCTATGTTAGGAAGTGAGAGTTCAGGCTTCTGTCTCCAAAGCTCATCTATTTCTGACACGAGTTGCTTGGAGAATAAGTGTGGGAAGCTGAATACGCGCTTTAGAAATGACACGTTGTGTAAAGCCTTCAAGTCAGAGAACTGACTGAGCTCAGGGAAACCCTGCCAAGTCTGTCAGAATGCACAGCGACTTGAACTGAAGAAGAGCATTCACTTTATGGCTTGGAGCTTGTTCCACCAAAAAGAAAAAGTACTTACATTTAAAATTACGTTTTTAAAAATTTGGGAGATGCCGCTGTGGCTTGTAGTCCCATCTTCGCAGTTTTGGGTTTCTTGGTGTCACGGGGAATGGCCACAACACAAACCATGGCACTGCCATGGCCATGGGTTACTAGCAGCTTTACCTGCAGTGGTACAAACATATTCAGAAAAAAAAAAAAATTCTGATTTGACTAAACTTAACTGCATTAGGATTTGTACTTTGGGTGTCTGAAAGAGTTCACGGCCTAGGGCGCAGTGGATGAAGAGCCTGCTGTGCAGGTGGGAAGACTTGAAGTCCAGATCCCAAGCACCTACTGCTGGCTGTAGTAGCATAATCTACTAACATCCCTATTGCAAAATGGGAAGCAGACATGAAAGCCCTGCAGCTTCTGGGATGCTGGCTTGGAATGTGCAGGCAAGAACAACGGACCCTCTTTCAGACAAGGTGGAAGGAGAAGAAGCTCTTAATCTACGGTTGTCTTCTAGCATCCATGCCTAATAGTCCAAAGACCAAAATACCAGCATATAAGAACTTTGGTCTTTAAAATGATCTTTTTCTCCTAGCGAGTTGTTAGAGAAGAGAGATTATGATTCAGACTGAAGTGTCTGGCTGGAACAACTGCCCACTTTTCATGGCTAATATCTGTGATAGCATGAAGGTGGCCTCATCTAATTCCCAATCCCAGTTCTGCTGTTTGTCCAGCCATTACCCATGGCTTGCAAATGCTTTTGGTTGTGTTTACAGTGGTCTTTATGAGGACAGATGGCGAAGTGACACAGGTTCAGTCAGCAGGAGGTCAGGCCCTCTCCATTGACCCTGCCTCAGGTCCCATTCCTTTCATTCTGCTTTGATCAACAGCAGAATCAGTGGAGATGAAGCAGCCATCATGATACCGTACGGAAAAGACCTAAAGGATCCGAATGACATGGACTTTAACACGCTAGAACACATGAACACACACTGGTAGCTGCCTACCTATTTGCAGAATTCTGAATGGTGTAGTGACAGTTATGCCTTGTGTTGCTGTCATATAACTTCTTTAATGTCAGAAGTACCAAATCATTCATTCAAAAAGTGGCATTAAACTGTCAATTCGAAATATGAAAATGCCAAGACAAGGAGATTGCAGCCTCAAGGAGAATGCAATGATAGAAAAGTGAATGTGAGACAACAGAAAACAGAACCATGTCTAAAAGTTTTACATCTGTTGTTTAGAAAAAAAAAAAACCACAAAATTTTGTCTTGAAATGCTCTAGGACTCAGTACAAAGGGAACGTGGGACAAGTTTTATTGTACGATCAATGGTGTTCATAACACACCATTAACCCTGTGCTCAATGCAGGGTGTTGTGAAAAAAAATAACTCTCAACCGTTTTTATAATTACATCTTTTACAATCTTTTCTTGGCCTTGGTATTTGTAGTGACAAGTTTCACACAAGTAAAAACTTTCTAAGTCACAATAAGATACAATTATTTTTAGGAATTTTGTTTTGGGTTTTTTTGTTGTTGTTTTTTGTTTTTTTTTAAATACACCTTACCCCTGACTACAGTCAAGGGACTGTAAATAAGTGGAATGGGAGAACAGTCAGAAAGTAGTTCAGTTCTCAACTGATGCTTTGGCAGCACTTGGGAGGCAAAGGCAGATGGATCTCTTTGAGTCTGAGGCTATCCTGGGCTACAAAGTGAGTCCAGCACAGTTAGGGCTTTGTTCCACAGAGAAACCTGTCTTGAAAAACAAACAAACAAAAAAAAAAGAGAGACCAGGTCATATCAGACTTGTTGGCGGTAGGTGTAATCTCAGCATTTCGGAAGCAGAGTCAAGATAATCAGGAGTTTAAGGTCGTCGTCAGCTCCAGGGTGAGATTGAAACTAGCCTGAACAACATGAGACCCTGGCTCAGAAATGATAATGACAAAACTATATACTTACAAATGGACTTTTGGCGGGCCAGGAGGCTGTGTTCAAAAAGCTTCCCCATGGAGACAAGGGCTGTGAAGACCATGCTAGCTACTTCATCCTGGGAAGCCCAGTGGATCTCATTGATTGCTAAGTTGACCAGTCCTAGAGTCATCTAGGAGACATGCCTCTGCGTGTTTGTGAAGGAGTTCCCAGACTGGGCAGGAAGACCCACTGTAAATCTATATGTTTGGGTCCCCAGGCAAGTAAAAGAGAGAAAATACTCTGATAACCAGCATCCATTGCCTTCTTCTTCCTGCCTGTGGCTACAAGTCCTCAGCTGCCCCATGCTCCTGCCATTAGGCCTTCCCTATCATGACGGGCTGTTTTCCCTGGCATGGTAAACCATACTAAGCCATTCTTTCCTTAAAGTGCTTTTGTCGAGTGTTTTATTACAGTGGTGAGCAAAGACATATAGGGACCTAGTGCAAAAGTGAAGTTAAAAAGAGAAGAATAAATAAAGAATATTCAAAAGGAGAAAAAAAAAGAAATTTAAAACTTAATTTAGTGTATGCTGGAAGTAGAGGATAATGAACAGTGCTTTTACCCGCTATTTCCACATCTATTATACAGGTTATGAAGTTACTATTTCTTCATCGCTTGGGTTTCAACCACACAAATGCAAATGCAAAGGATTTAATTATTAAGGCTGTAGACAGGTAGACAGATAGCAAAGAGTGGCTTAATACCTTCCTTAGCTTCAGTTCTGTTTACTTTTTTTTTTCTGTCCAGACAGGTTTGATCTTTATTGGTGATATTTAATTTTGTTGTTGTTGTTGTTAATTCCTGATGTAGCACTAGCTGCTTATTATCCAGCCACAAGCTTGAAATTTTAATTTCCCTTTGATTGTCTTCTGGAGCTAGACTTAAAGGTGCTTCTCATCATGCTAAAAACATCTCTCTAATATGTATATTTCTGACCCAAAAAGCTATAGCTTTTGTTAGGTCTTAGTGACAGAGTCTGCTTCCGCTGTCTTGTACACACCTGTTACCTGCTTTTCCTAAAATATGTATCTCAATACAATGATGATACTAATATACTTCTGTTTGTAAACTAAAATTCATATGAGTTACAGGAAATCAAAAAAAGTCAGAAGACCTGGATCTGCCTTAACCCAAATAGACCCCAAATGAGTTTTTCCCTTGGTCTTGGGATTCCTCACTTTCCCATTTACTAGACAAATTTTAACTTCTGTCTCTAGTCTGGATTTGTCTCAGATTTGCATATTTTCACCTGGCTGACAGACTCCATTCAGGAATTAGCTATGGACTGCAAGCTGAAATCTGGACTTACTGAAAGCTGAAGTAAACCAGTCCAGCTGATGTGATGCCTCCCTGTCTCTTCAACTGGATCACTAATTAGATGGTGCCCCATTGCCTAGCTTTTGACTAGCCTTTCAGCCTTTCTTAGTCTCCAATATCTCTGCCCCAATGTCAGCCTGAAGAAATTACAGAAAATCGACTCATCAGCCTTTCTCCTACCTAATAGGCTGAAATGCTAAGTCAAAAGGGGCTCCCTGAAATGAGCTATTATCCTGCTTAGCTGGAGCAGGACCTAGTATTGAAGCACTGGATGTACAAAGCCAGAATTATAACAGCTTAAAGGCCTATATTGATAAAGATATTCAATGCCTTAAGAACTCAATCACCCATTTAGAAAAGAAGTAGTGTTGCAGAACAGTAGGAGCTTAGATCTGTTGTTTTTACTGAAGGGCAGGCTATGTACAGCCCTTAGAGAGGAAAGTTGCTTTAATATAAACCACTCAGGAGTGATTAGGAAATCCTTGGCAAGAATAAGAGAAAGCCTGGAGAGACACTGGAAAGAGAGAAAGGATTCCCAAGGATGGTTTGAATCCTGGTATAATAAGTACAATAGCATTATTGTACTTATTAGGCAAGCATTTTAAGCTACTTGTGGCTCCAAGCATCCTTTTTAAGGACTAAAGAGATATCTCAGTCTTTAACATGTTTGCCAGACAACTATGAGCACCTGAGTCGGGTTCCCAGAATCCATGTAAAACAGGCCTGTGCCGGTGTGCTCCTGCAAGTGCAGAGTTGGAAGTCAGAGACACATGGGTCCTCAAGGCTCCCTGGCTAGCTGGGTTTCACTGAACCAGTGGGCTGTAGTTTCAGTGAGAGACTCAAAACCTAAGTGGTGGGATAATTAAAGCACCTGGCATCAACCTCTAGCCACCCAATGCATATGCACACATGAACATGTTCATGGAACACACTTGTACACATAGGCATACACATTCACACACATTTTTAAAAAATAATCTGAAAATCTCCAATAGTTTTCACATGCTCTTTTGTGTAAAACTGACATTTTCCCCCTTCCTGTTAAAACCCCTCTTCCTAGGGGGGAGTGGGGGAGGCATGAAAATGAAAATCTTGAGCCAAAGGTTAAGTTCTATGACTAGGTTGCTTTTCAAAAAAGTATCCAACAAAAGGGAAGAATGAAAATGCTTTCTCAACTACTTAATTCAGTTTAGTTCCGAAAACAGTTGCTGAGCACTTCTTAGGTAGCTCTGAAATTCTTTCTAGGAAATGAACAATGAAGGAGGCCTGGTGTTCTGTGGTGGGAGAAAAAAAATATGTGTTCAGACATAGTCTCCTCCAAAGCAGAACTCACAGGGTAATGTTACATCCAATGACAAGCAGATGAAGGAGGAAACCAGGAATGTGGAAAGTATTAAGCTGTTCTTCGAGAACTGACTAAAGGGAGAAGAGCTTAGGCTTAGGGAAGTAAATGAGGAGAGAAATAGAAAAGAAAGAACTAAAGAAAGAGAGGGGGAAAAGAGGAGGTAGAAAGGAAGGAAGGAAGAAATGAAGAGAAAGAAAAGAAATGAAAAGAAAAGAAAAGAAAAGAAAAGAAAAGAAAAGAAAAGAAAAGAAAAGAAAGCTAGCTTTAGTGCTCAGGACATCTTGCAGAATTATAAAGTACAGGCTCGGAGATGGAAGTCTCAGGGTTGGCTCTCTTCATGGAGATGATTGGCTGATTGCAAATCAGCAGTTGAAAATAGGAAGCAACTGAAGTTGGACTGATTCTGTTGTGTCGTGGTGTTTGATAGCAATTAACACGCGAAGTAGGAAGGCTTTATTCTTATAAACTTGTCCCACTCTCTGTTACCGACCCTTCCCAAATCCACAGATTCCTGTGCCTATGACAATAATAGCCAGGATCACTTGGCTAAAGTCACCTCACAGATCTGCCTCTCTTCTAGGCTGTGCACCCATCAAAATGTGGAACTTTAATTTGCACTTCTACAGTGGCTGCGCATGACGCCTGGACAACAACATGCACAGAAACACTTACATAGAAGCACACAAATAAGAAGGTCAAGGTTGTGACTTAAGAAAGAAATTTGGTGACAGTGCATAGGATAAGGAAAGTGGAGAAGGAGAGAACAATTGGACACAGGAAGTAACTCTGCATCTCTTCTGAGAGGAGGGAAGAAGATTCTGAACAAGGCGTGCCACATGGACAAGATTTGGTTCAGAACAGAAAGGGGCTGGAGAGAGTCAAAGCTTTTTTGGGTTTTTTTCTCATGAAGCTGGGAATGTCACTATGAGATTGGTGGGGAGCTGAATGAAATGAGCAGAGATAAGAGCAACACAAGCGGAGGGAGATGAGAATCCATATGGGTGCCCTGGGGTTCTGAGGCTATACTGACCTGCAGCCTTTGAACCAGTCGCTCATCCAGCCCCCACTTGGTTTCTCCCATTCACATACCCGATCCTCTTTTGCAGTTTCTGGGAGTGGGGTGGTGTTCTGAATCTGTCCCTCAGAGTTGCCACTGGTTCTGAAGTTTGAGCAAGGTTCAGCCACAAGCATGCGATTAAATTTATGAGCCCCGTGGTAATGTTTCTTGGTGTGTTGAGTAAAAGTTGCACTGGGGACCGAATTTGTTTGCACTTTTCAGTTACTCCTTCTTTTCTTCTGCAGAGACTGGCAAACAATTAGCCCGACTGAGACCCACTCCCCACTTCACCCTGTTTTTCCTTCCCTGTTAGGTTTTACTCTGTGACCAATCCAGCTCTTGAATTTAGACACACTGTGGTTATTAAGCCTATCAAAACCCAAATCCAAGCCAAGGGTGAACGAGCTCATGAAGTCAACCCCTTCCCAAGTTGCTAGCAGCAACTGATTGTTACAGAAAAAGAGAGAGAGAGAGAGAGAGAGAGAGAGAGAGAGAGTCAGTTTTCTTCAGTAGTGTGTGGCCAGTGGTAGATTGTGTGTGTGCCATTGGAGGTAGCCTAGGCTCATGGGCATATGGACAACATTAATTAGACCCAGTGGGTAAATAAAAGCAAGAAAGGAAAAGTTGAGAGGGAGTTGTGGGGGAAGTGCCAGAAGTAGTTGGAGGGAGAAATGTGAGAGGTGAATATGATCTTAAATGCATTGTATTCATGTGTGAAAAAAAAATAAGGGATAATTTTAACTAGCAACTTAAGAACCCCTATATTTTCAAAAATCCATTGCTATGCCTTCTTCTTCTAAAGGAATTTTCATAGCCTGTTTATGTGTAGCTCAAGCGAAGTGTCATATCTATATACCTCTGTAGACAAAACATTAAATAAATACAATAAGATATTGTATATGTATACACACACACACAAACACACACATGTATATTAAGCATCCAGATCTCACAACAAAATGAAATATTAATATGTTGACACTTGGCCACAGACACACCTGATGTGATGCCAATGAAATCAAACTGATACCCACAAGTTCCTGCGGATGTCTCACACTGAGAACTCACACCACTTAAGAAGCACTGTGATCAGCCGTATGATTTTTCAGAATGGAGGACACACTTTAATTTTCTCCAGAGAAAAACGTGTAGCATGTCCTCAAATTCCATTAAAAATATCCCTGTATGTGCCTTAAAATGTTCTTGCAAAATCGACTTTATGTTTGGATTATAGTATCAGATAATGGTAAATAACATGTCACTGATGTGAATGCCCCACAGTAATTTAAATATCTTGCAGAGCTGGGGAAATTTTCTATAAAAAGACTAATATTGAATTCTGTGAACTATATGCTGAAGAAGGGTTTGTGTTTCCTAAGAACTGCTCTACTAGTAAAAACCACGATTTTACTTTAATTTCAAGCAAAGTATTTTCTGGTATAGAGTCGATTGAAAAAAAAAAAGTATTTCTGGTGTTGAGTTGAAGGATTCTTTTACTTGTGTTACGGGACTAGGTTGTTTTGAGCCGTCTAATTATGGAGAAACATGGTCTATTGTTACTTTTCTCTGTGTATTAGAATAAAAATATTTATGTTTTAAAAGAAAGGTGAGATGGCTTATCTTATGGCCTTTACTTAGGTGTACTATAAAATGAAAAAAAAAATCAGTCAACAATAAAATAAACTCAAGCGAGCAAATAAACTATCTTTGTGACCTATTGCTTCTTTAAAAATTGAGCATAAATACATTTTTTTCATTACTCTTACGTTTATTATGGCACTGGTACCACTTTATTCTTAATTATGCAGATCTTCCTACATGCATCGGTTGCCTACTAAGCTGGAAATAGATGCCTCTAATTCATAAAGACATTCTCCTATTAAATGATATATGAATTTGTCCTAATTATTTAAGCAAAGAGAATGTGGATTCGTCTCCTTTGGACAAACATCTTTCGGTGCTGTTTTTAATTGATTACTGGAAGTGGAAATTCACGGATACAACAACCTTTCCAGGAAAGTAATATTTCCTAGGGGAGCCACATGAAGAGCTGAGTGAGCCGTGCTCTTCCTGCTGCACCGTCAACGCGCATTACTGATGCATTTGTGCATCCTGTCAATCAAGTTGCAAACAGCGATGGCTCATTATTGTAAATTCTATTGACTCACGATATTGAACGTCTTTTCATAGCTTTATTTTTTTGTTTATATTTTCTTTCTCTACATCTCCATTTATTCTAATAAATTATTTTTCTCTCATGATACAATTTCATTTTACTTTTCTTAAGTGTCTTAGATTGAAAACTTTTGAGTTTCTACATAAGCAAATGAGAAAAGGTTGGCCTTTCACATATTAGGATCTTCCTTATCCCAAGAAGACTTAAAATGCAACCAGTGTGCTAATAGAGACGTGAACGTAGGTCTTAAACTACATGGATTTCATCTTGTTACATACAAATAGTGTCCAAATATAATCAGCAACTATGTATGACTATTTACCATGACCTCAGCATTAAGCTAAACATATAAATAAAATATCAAATTTAATTCTCCTGACCTTTCATACAAAATGCTCTTAAATTTCTCCCAAATGCATGAGAAAATTAGAGTGCAGACAACCTGTTAACTTATTTAGGGACCTAAAAGCTAGGGACAAAACTGATGTGAGCTAAATCTTAGAACGGGCCAGATGTATTCCCCTGTAAGATTCAAGGACTCAGTAAAAGCTGTGATTTCTTTGGATACAGAATCAAGTTATAAGAACTCTGCTGTGGTCATATGGTCTAAATCCTAATCCACAACAATTCAGAGAAATCTTGGATCCAGTATATGAATATAAAGGAGTTGCTTCCAAACTTCTGAAGAAACCACAACCTCTTTTAGAGCTTTCTAGAACATAGTTGATGGGACCGAACCTTGATATTGTCTTTTAGCAGATCTGAGGTGCTGCCCAGCAACCTCCTTCAGCCATTCAGCATTTAGAAGTGCTATTTCTTTTCTTTATGACAGAATTGGCTATGTATCCTTTGTGTCTTCATCTTCTTTTTAATTTTACTTTTCATTTCAAGGATCATAGCTTTTTGTTAAACAGCAGAGAACTACATATCTAGACAAAAAAAATGGATTAGTGATTTTATTTACTCAGGTCAGTTATGGTTGATGTTAATGCAGATTTATTCCTTACTCTATTCCTTACTTTGAAAAACATTCGCTCTTGCTGCTTTTTGCCTGCTTCTTATCCATATATACATATGCATATATATGTATTATAAACAAATGTACATGTAAATCCATACACAATTTGAGTATATAATTTATTATATATTAATAAATATATAAATTGTGTTTCTATATCATATGTATTTAGATTTGTGTGTGTGCACGCACACACATGCACACGTGCTTGCATGCACTTTCATGATATCATGCATGTGGGTGCTTGCAGAGGCCAGAAGAGGGCAGTGGATTGCCCGGTGGAGTTTGTAGCTAGCTCAGTAGGAGTGCTAGGATTTGAACTCTGGCCCTGTGCAAAAGCAGCCAGCACTCTGAACTGCTGAGCCATCTCTGCAGCCCTTGTTTCTTATCATTTTTTACATTAACCAATTTGAGCTCAGTGAGGGGTACAGCTGAGTCCCAACTGCTAGGAAATCTGAAGCAGGAGGATTCTTTGAACCTCCAAGTTCCTGACCAGCAATATGGCTAAGACCATATTTCAAAATTAATACTACTAATAAATATAAATCGATTTGGGTTTAGACTGCTGGTGTTTCTATATATAATATTTTAATAATCGTTATTAGAAATAAGCCCTATTTTAATGTTATAATCTTCTTATTGTTTCTATTAATTTTGAGAGTATAATATAATTATGTCACTTTCCACTTCCCTTTCGTCCCTCCATACCCCTTCATATACTTCTCTTTGCACTCTTTTTCAAATGTATGGCCTCCTAATTAATTAATATGATGTGTACATGTATATGTATATTTATTTACATATCCTCACAAACAGATAAACATAGCCTGCTCAGTCTATGTAGTTTTCCTGTATGTATTTCTTCACAGCTGATAACCATTTGGGGGCTCTTCCCTAGGGAAGACTATTTCCCTCACTCTTAGCATTCTCCAGTTGTTTTCAATGCTAATAATATTTTAACAACATTTAGAGTTAAAATTACTTACTCTCCTCCTTTCTATAAGTCAGCTTAAGCAGGGCCTGGGAAAGTAGCTCAGTTGGCAGAATGCTAATCTAGCATGAAGCCCTGGGTTCAAGCCCCAGTACCACATACACCAGGTACAGTAGTGCAGTCCTGAAATCTCAGTACTTGAGGGGTAGGAGAAAAATCAGTTCGAGATCATACTGAACTCCTTAAAAAAAGCTTTATTACACTTTGTCTTAACTTCCCATGGGCCCCTAGTTGGAGCTCAACTATGCTCTGACATCTGAAATCACATTTCATGGACATTGTTAATTTTATTACAGATATATCTTCTCTTCATGGTGTCCATTGTCCTTTCTTCCTTCCTTCTTTCCTCCCCTCCTCCCTCCCTCCCTTCTTCCACTCCTCCCTCTTTTCTTTTTTTTGCAGAAATCATATTTCATATGCCCAAATTTTCAAACTTTAAAACAATTCACTTAAATTTCTGAGAATTTTAACTTTCTTTATAACTAATACGAATTTCCCTTAAAAACAGCATTTCATATTTTAAATTGCTATGGATTCTAATATACTGCTGAAAGGAAACTGCATACATTTGTCTCTACTTTGTATTAAAGAATATATTCCATGATGCATATGTGGCTTTTCGCTGTTGTCACACCACTTTCAAAGTTATAAATTTCCTCTCTGTACTTTACTGTGCTTGACGTGTTGACAGCCATGAGCAAGGAGGTCTGATGAAACACAGAATAGACTTCGTGTAGACAGCCACCAGAGTATACCAGCTATTCATATTTTGAATTAATGGTTAACACAAGTGTGATGGCAGAATTTGGTTTTAAAACTAACATGTCAGGCTCTTTGATCACCTCCCCCTGAGTGGGGAGCAGCCTTACCAGGCCACAGAAGAGGACAATGCAGCCACTTTTGATGAGAACTGATAGACTAAGATTAGAAAGGAGAGGAGAACCTCCCCTATCAGTGGACTTGGGGAGGGGCATGCATGCAGATAGGGGAGGGAGGGTGGGATGGGGAGGGGAGGAGGGAGGGGCTTATGGGGGGATACAAAATGAATAAAGTGTAATTAATAAAAAATTAAAAAAGTAAGAGCAAAGGTCACAGAAGTACAATAAATGAGTTCGTTGGAAAAAAAAAACTAACATGTCAGAAAATCAGAAGAACTTGTTTATATCTCAATAGGCATATGTGAGTTCAGGCTATAACTGGTCAGAAAAGCTGTTCATAGAAAAGAGTTTCATGTAGTGATTGCCACTTAAAGGTCATATTTACTGTCTTTGCATATTTATTTTATCTGTGCAAGCTACTTGGCCTTATTAAAAGCAACTAACTGGCTTGGTTACATGATTTCTGTACCTGAACTCAAGAAATGATGTGTATCATTTTTTTCCTCTTCTTTCTCTCCCATTGCATTAACTGTTCAACAAAAGAAAAGATTTTATCATTGATATATTTGGCCACATTTTCACAAGTGGTAGGTATGTTATTGGCATAGCACAGAGGAGTGAATAATTTGGCATATGGGTTTTTAAAACCATTTAATAAATGGATTGTGCATTTTTCTAATACACCATTGAACAGAATCCACTAATTAGATAATATCTATACTTTATTGTAATTGGAGATTGTCCCCTAAATAAAAGAATATGACCAGAATATATTTATTTAGAATTGAAGGAAATGTGTTGTTCTTTTGCCTTGTTTTGTATTAGGAGTCCAAAATAAACTTTAAAATATGGATATGAAAATCATTCCTCAGGGATATATTTATTGGTTGCATTTATAACCACAATAAAATGATCTCCAAAGCTGTGCAAGTATTTGAGCAGTCTTCAGATCTCTACTTTTACTCAACCAGACAAACTCCATTTTATGGTCCTGTCTCCAAAGACGCAGCTTTGGAAGCTTGTTCAGCGCGCTCTGTGATCACTGCCGGCTAAACCAGGGCCACACAGGTTGAAACGCTTTGCTCTGCCCTCCACATAAACGCTGCAGTACGCATGTGGCCACAGCCATGCACGTCCTACATAAAACACACTCACATACGCGTACACACATGTATACTCATACTCAAACACACAGTAAGAATACATATGTATACACCCAATAAAGATAAAAAAAATCCATTTTTCAAAGAGAAAGTAATAGTGTAAAGACAACATTTAGGGCTATTTTTGCAGAGACTTGGAAAAATAACCACCAGCCACATAAAGGACCTTGAAAATGCTGCACTGCATCCTTTCCCTAAGAGAGTCCTAAGGTTATTCTTAATTCTTTCTTTTATTGACATACATTTTTAAGTGGATTAAAATATAAATCCATGTGTGTTTTTCATGACTGTGCCACATACAGCTTAGATGATCCAGAATATTTTTAAATTAATTTATTCATTTCAAAAAAAAATTCAAAAGGGTAGAAAATGCGTGCGGTCATGCGAGCTAGGAGATTATCAATTAGAGCACCACTAGGTGTGGTTTGAATTCCCGGTAGGTACACTCTCCCCAGTATAGACGTGAGAAATGCTATTCATACACTCACTGCTCAGTGGTAACTGCTCAATAGGAGCAAATTGGAAGCCACACAAAGAGCATGTAAGGAAGAAACAATATATTCCCAGTTCCAGAAACAGAACAGGTTTATTTTTGTATATTTTCTTTAAGGTATTTTTTTTTTCAAAAATAATTTTACAGATTTGATATCATCAATTTTTATTTACTTTTCCAAAAAAGAGCGAAGATGGGAGTTATGCTAGAGCTGTTTTAATATAAGATTAAGCATGGGGGTTAGAGAGAAAAGTGAGAAAGTAAGACTTGCCCACGCATGGGTGTGAGCGCCTCATGAGGGAGGTGCCTTTCATGTCATTCTTTATGGTTATGACTGTCCTAAATATTTCAATGAAATACTGTGTATTTACTTTCCTGGGATTTTATAAATAAGCATAAATACTATTTTTAAATAATCTTAGGGGAACGTAGTACATTCTAGTGTTTTAATCTAGTGTTCTTACTCGAGGATCCACGTGGATACCGAGCTTCCCATGGGCTACATCTGAGCAGGGGGTCTAGGTCCTCTCCATGCATGGTCCTTGGTTGGTGCATCAGTCTCTTCAGGGACCCCTGGGCCCAGACTGTTTAGCTTTGTTGCTCTTGTGGAGCTCCTGCCTTTGATCTCTTCCCTCTGGCAATGCGGCTCTTGTCAGGCCACAGAGGAAGAGGACCCAGGCAGTCCTGATGAGTCTTGATAAACTAGGGGTGGATGGAAGGGGAGGAGAACTCCCCCTTTTGGTGGACTAGGCGAAGGGGATGGGGGAAAGGGAGAGAGGTTGGGACTGGGAGGAGTTGAGGGAGGGGCAACAAATGGGATATAAAAAAAAAATAAAATGTAAAAATAAAACTTAAAAAAAAGACCTGGTATTCTTTATTCATTCTGTTAACTATATATAATAAACCTCAAATAAAAAAACATATTTGGCTTTTATGGTGAAACTTAGTCTTCTCCAGGAAAGAACTTCCAATTGGTTATCTATTACCATGTGGTCAGCCCTGAAATCATCACATACACACATATCCGCACAAGTAACTCTATATGGACCAAGCAAGTTGTGTTTCTACATTTAAGAATATATACACACATATATTGTGTTCCTGTGTATGTGTATCACACACACACACCATAGTGCACCGAAATAAATGTTATTTTTTTTTTCTTTCTATAACAGTCTCATGATAGCTAAGTGACCCTAGGTGGGGATTACATTGCCATCTTCAGTGTGTGGCGGTTCTTATGGGTTCAAGGCATTCTTAATATTTCCAAGACTGGGAGAAAAAAACTGGGATTAGGGAAGTGTGCACAGCTATATAAAGAGAAGAGTCACACAGCATGTAAATAGAAGAAGTGGTGCTCATTACTCCTGCTCTGTCACCTTAGCCGTGTGTGGTTGGCTGAGCCTTGCTCTGAGGCAATCTGAGTTTTGTGTTTGAGTACCTGCATGGCCCCTGCCCCATAGACGCTGCTAATGGGAAAGGAAGAGAAAAAAGGTTCTGATTCTGAGTTAAGCACATCTTCAATTCGAATACTTAGGAGTTATCCAAATACAAATTCGTGCAGGATTATTTTTAATGGCTTCTTACAATCAATTCATTTAAATTCCTATATTCAAAGAATTTTTTCTAAAATCAATTTTGTTTTACAATTGAGTTGATGATTTTAAAAGTGTGTTGATTTGGCCCTAATTATAGAATTTTCACTTCTTACCCTGGGGAGAATTTTAAATTAGGATTAGAGTGTCTTCCATTTAAGCTCAGAAAGAATTTTGTGGACAAAAACAAAAACCTTCTTCAGTGACTGCTAGAAACTATATAAACTATGAAGGCGATGGCAGTTCACTGGGTCACAAATTAAAAAACAATGTAGAAGCCTTCTGTATTAGCAAGGTCCTTTCAAGAAATGAAACAAAAAGCCAGAGCTGGAAGTTACGCGATGCCCAAAGTTGTACAGCCACATCTGTACATCTTAATTTCTCCTAACAGGGTGACTCTCTCTCTCTCCCTTCTCCTTCCCCCTCCTCCCCTCCTATGTGTTACCTATTATATTTTATATTTGAACTCACAAGAGACCTCCATGTGCCTCTGCCTCCTGAGTGTTGGATTAAATGTGTGTGCTACCATGCACTTTCTTCCCTACAGCCCAGTTTAGTGTTTATGGACAATATTCTCATAGTCTCACATAGTCTCAATGGAGTGGAAAGGGTGGTTAGCCTGAGTTAAAGGAAAAATAGGCAAGAAATGCAGATGACATATTTGAAGTTCTGCTATAACAAAGAACATAGAAGGTTTGCAGTAGCTGGAGGGGAGCAATACCTAAGGGATATATATGTACATATTAAGGTAAATATTCACAGTATGTTTGTTCATAAAGTTATAGGAATGATCCATTGGGAAGGATAAAATGAAGGACAAGGGAAGTAATTGCAGAAACAAGATCTTTAAGGCAAGAAGACACGAGCCTATGGCTGCCTGTATCTTCGAGCACTAATTCTTACAGCTTATCCACTATAGTGGGAGAGAAAGCCAATCACATGGCTTTAGAGGTAGTGAACATGGCAGAACTCAGGGTGGCACAAGAAGAATGTTCTTTCACTATTGTGTGTGTAATTTTGAAGGAGTAAAAACAAAGCTCCGTGCTTGGAGAGATGACAGGGAGAAGGTAAAAGAGTTATTCAATAATGAATAACTTGCATATGTGAAAGTTAAAATTGACCATAAGAAAAATAAATGATGCTGAAGGCCAGGCATGATTGCATGTCAGGAAGAGAGTATACCTGACTTTAGGTCAGTTGTCCAATTTCAGGTTGAGACATTTGATAAAACAAAGATTTTTATCAAACAAAGAAAGTGCAATAGACAATTAATCCAAGGAAACATGGCAGGTCTCATAACATAGGACATATGTTGACATGTTGAGTTAGTTACCTAGTTAGGTTAGTCATTCATTCCTTTGTTCACATTACATTTTTGTAAGGATAAAAAAAAAAGTAAGAGGTTTCCTCATGGCATTTCTATATTCAGTCAATGTTGGATGATTTTGCGTGTGCCTGCCTAATTCTCTCTCACATCTATTGCTATTCAGATATTTACCACAAATAAAGGCATATATTTATTTACTTAAAAGTTATTCCTAAATTATCATTGATTTTTCTATATGAATTTTCTAAAAACCAGATTTTTATAAGTTTTTTGACATGAAAAATTACCAATTATATGAAAAATTGCCAATAAAAAATTATTAAATGTAAAAAAAAAAGAAATACCTGGAAGACACAGTCAGGAGTATGCTTCACTGTGGCCAGGGTGGAGAGACTCAGTAGGAATCATTTCAGTCAGTACAGGTAAGGGGAACATGTAGGAAAGATATTAAAATTATGATTCAGCTTTTGTTTTGTTGTTTTGAGACAGATCCTAATGTATCCTCATGCCAGCAGAGGTCAGGATGAGCGTGAACTGATCATCCAGCTCTAATGCCTGTGTCCATCGACAACCTCATTTTAGACAGTCTGGGCATTGAACTCAGGACTTCTTGTTTGCTAGGCTGGTCTTCTACACCCTAAGCTATGTCCACAACAAGATTCAAATTATGTACGAAGGCGTTTAAAGTTGGTGGAAGGAAGGTCCTAAGGCTCATTAAGGTATGAAAATAAGATGGCATTCAAAGATGGCTAGAGGAGCGAGGGGGATGGTGCACTATGGAAGAGCAACTGCAGGAGCTGTGACTTCTGAGGGCAAAAATGGTCAGTAATCCTGGCAGTCGATTTTGAACAGAGTGCAAGCGATCCTGATTATCAGTTCTTCCCTGGGAGTAAGTTCATCCTAGAATTCTGCAGCATAGAGACAGGAAGAAACCAGAGGGAGGAGGCGGAAAGGACGGACGCATCTCCTGGTCAGAGAGAGAAATCTGTGGGCCTTCCTGCGTGTGATTGTGATCAGTCCCCACTGGGCTTGGGGTGGTGGGTGGAAAGAGAACTCCCTAGAAATGTAGGAAAACGCTACATTTTTACTGCCACTCACTAATTTGTATACATTATTTTTGCCTTGTATTTTGGAAAGTGTCTGCTGGTAGCAGAAGTCTAAAACTCTGAGAAATCACTTCTATCGTGGTAACATACCACCGACACCCCACAATGTAGGGCTGCAGGGGAACATCAATTGCTTCCACGGTTACGCACTTACTACCATATCCCAGCTCCCTGAATGGAAGCTCATGAACATCAGAGAAACTGGACAGGCCTGAGTCTGTTCTGTGATGACAAATTCTCTCTCCCGTGGACCATTGTACTTCTTCCCGAATTGAGCGCTTCCTTGATTTAATGTCTGTTCATTGATGCCGACGTGATTACTCATTTCTGACGAAGTCTAATCTACTCAGCCAAAGCTCTTTAACCTACCGTACAGCCAGATGCAGAGATGGAATCCAAGGTTGCTTGCAAGGATCGTTCATGCCTTAGAGTTGTTGAAGAAATGTACATCAGTTATGCCAGTTCTACTTCCTATTCACTCACAAATGCAGACTTAGGAACTGATGGTGATGGGAGGGTACTTAGATAATTACCACCAGGTATGGGAGGAGGTCATATGCCTACGTAACTGTAAAAATTACAAATTCATGCTGAAGGGATGCCTAAATTTGTAAAGTGCTTTCCACTCTACAAACCTGACTTTGGTCCTCAGTGCTTATATAGATGCTGAATCATCACATACCTGTAATCCCAGCACTGGGGAAGCAGGGCAGGGGAGATCCTGGGCCTTGTTGGGTGGCTAGTCAGCCATATTTCCAAACTCCATGTTCAGAGAGACCCTGTCTCAAAAAGTAAGGTGGAGAGCAATTGAGGAAGATACCTAACTTTGACCTCTGACCTCCACAAGTCTGAGCACAGACATGCTTACACACATGCATACACAAGCACACACCCAGATGAACACATATTCAGGCAAAGATACACAGCTGGAAATGGGCAATGTCACTAAACGTCGCCAATTTTTTAAACATTTCAGAACTTCATTAAGGAATTTGTTTACTTTTTAAACTTATCACATATCCTTGAGAAAAACATTTGGTTGCTTAATTTTTAATCTCCTTTATAATTTAGTGATTAAAAATTCCAGCCTAACTCCACAATAAACTACAGACCAAAGTCAAACTGAAACAGCTGACCTTGGACATATTCACAAACATGGTATTAGTTAGTGATATAATGCAACATTGTGTCTTCATCATTCTGTCTACTGTGTTATGACCACTTGGCGTTTCGGCAAATTTTCCAGAAATGATGTTAGAATCTATTTTAAGATGCTGTCTAGGTGTTCCCTTTTTATAGTGTCATCCATTAGTACAAGATCTCACCAAAAAATTCACATGAAGTTCAAGGTCTGTGCAGTGGTGTCAGTATGCTGTGTCTTCTATCTGAGGAAATGTATTCTAAGAATATACTCAATGCCTCAGAGAGTTATCACATTCATAGCCGATATAATTCATATATCACACATTTATACTAAATGTAATTCGATAAAAACACCAAATTAATTTTGAAAGAAAATAGCAAATGAAACGTTTTGCTACCTCAGTATTTTCTTTTCTTGTATTTCAATGTATTTTCTTGTGAATAAGTTTCCATGTTGTAACTATCATGTATATCCCCATGTCTGCCAGCTATGCTACATGTACATAATATGACAGCAAATTCCCTGGGCATAGATTCACAGGTTTAATAAATACATAAAAATTTCCACATTTTTAACCCCACCAGAATGGACACTGAGATCTCCTTTAACCTCACTCTGACAATCCCAGGTAATGAATAATTTGCTATTTTGCTATGAAAACATTGTATTATCTGTTGTATATGAAGGAAACTTTATGTTTTCTATAAGCAGTACAACTGCCTATAATTTCTACATATTCGTCCATTTCTTTCAGGAATTGAGTGATATAAATGAGCTCATTGCATTTTCACGTAATAGTTTTCAACATATACGTAATCCCTCCTGCTAGGCTTCTTCCAGGCTCAATTTCTTCAATTTTTTTTTTGTCTTTACTACATCAAAGAGTTGCGCTCTGTCACAAACAGTAGTCAGTTGCCTCTCTGTGGCTTGAACTCCCTAATCTATGCCAGGAAGCCTTATATTCCTGTCAGATGAATCTGTTTCACTTTTCAAAGTTTTCTGTGACTGTCATGATGATCGACTTGATAAGATAAAGTCATGCCCAGATTAGAGCAGCACACCCCTGCCTAGGTGTGTGATGGTGTCCCAGAGGCAATTAGAGCACAAAGACTCTGGAAATGAATGATTTAGTCCTTGATGGCTTTAGAGTATGAGAGCTCTATAGGGATGTGTTGAAAAGAGAATCCTGGCCAATTTGTACTCTGTGTAATATGGTCCCATCCTGCATCGCCTTCTCTTCTGTGGCCGTCATTATAATACCCGTTCTTCCAATCTCCTCTACCATGGTACCCTGGCACCACTGATACCATGAGCATATCCTTATGAAAGTTATCCTCATAGATGTTTGCTCACATTGACTTTAAGATAATTAATACAAGTGTTTGGCAATGTAAGGGATTATTTTAGGTAATATGTGATATTAAAGTGACTTGTGAACAGATTTTTTTTGATGATTCTCACCCTCAGGAGACGTGTACAAATGCCCTGTTAGATACTTAAAGCTGCACACAGTTCTTTTTCACTCCACACTCCTACCTGTGTGAAAATGTGTGATGCTTTCTCCGTCTTACTAAGGTTTTGTATACTGTGGCCTAACACTTGCAGTTTGCAAACATACCAGGGGTTTCTTCCATTCTTCAAAACTTAGCCCATAGAACTGACCTCCCTGGAGCCTTGCCATCTCTGCAATTTATGTCATATCCTAATTTACTCAAATTGTCAATATCCGCTGTGGTTTGGACTATCATAAAGTATATTTAGAGTTAACTAAACACAAGCAGTGCAATATCATGGAAGTTTACCTGTAAGTGATTTGAATATATTAATCTCAGTTAAAATACCTGATAAGTGTATCAGCATGCTCATTTTACACGTAACACAATTGCAGGATCTGCAGAGCTGGTCAGTGGTTAAGATTACTGGCTGTGCTTGCAGAGGATGCGTGTTCAATTCTCAGTACCCACATTGTGACCCAAGACCACCTGTAACTCTGCGTACATGGCATTTGACTCCTTTTTTCTGGCTTCTGAGAGCAATAGGGCATGTGTGTGTTTGTGTGTGTGTGTGCCCTATACACACACACACACATGTACACAAAATAAAAATAAATAATTCTAAAAACCTGAAACCCAGAATGGTTCCTATACAGTCAAGGTTACCAAGAATTGAATCCAAGATTTAATCCAGTGCTAAACTTTTGGAAACATGTTGCCTTGATTATTTCAGATTCTTACATACGGCTCCAGAATTTCAGGAAATACAGAGCCATCCACCAACACACAGATAATGTGTTATTTCTTCCACAAGTTAAACAGATTACAAAGGGGTTTCTGAAAAATGTGTCCTTTTAGCAGAGAGTAATCAAATGGAGAGCATGAATTTCAAAGGTAGCTGAAAGCACATGCAATATTGTGTGCAAACAGCATTTCTTTTGTTGAGAAAAGCTGTCCAGAGGTACTTTACCCAGCCCACCAATTAATCTCACCCACACTTGTTACAACTCTTATCTGTGTTAAGCAGTGTGAAAATCACCCAAAAGATGAGCCAAGAAAATGGTGCGTTGCCCAGTGGTATAGCTACCTGTGGCACCGTGAGAGAGGAGATTTTTGAAGATGGTGATCCCTGAATGTGCATTAAGCCAAGCATGCTCCTGATGCACTGTATTTAGAAGACATGAATAATTGATAGTCAGATGAAAAAGCCCCACAAGAGAGAAACACTAAAACTATGCATGTGTGTCACAGTCACGCAAGCATGATGGAATACTTAGAATTTAATATTTTATTCACTGAACATGTTCTTCAGACTCGAGGCAGAACCAGTAGAAATCTGGGCACATACAAAAAAAAATGAGAAAAGCTAGCACTCACCATAGCAGTCAGATGAGAGAGTGTGGAAGCCAGGGACTCACTTTACGTGAAACTACAATGTCAGCTGTTAACCCTGAGAGGTGGCTCTCTGCAGAGCGATGGGTGTGAAGGCGACAGGTTCACTTAAGAATCTCATTGTGTCAGAGGCAGTCCCTCTTCACATTACTATGTAACCCAATTGGACTCTGAACTGCCCTGGGCTACATCTGTGCAGGGGTTCTAGGTTATCTCCATGAATAGTCCTTGGTTGGAGTATGAGTCTCTGGGAAGTTCCCTATGTTCAAATTTTCTTGTTCTGTTGCTCTCCTTGTGGAGACCCTGTCCTCTCCAGCTCTTACTATTTCCCAGTTCTTACCTAAAATTCCGTTCTCTCTGCCCAACAGTTGCCCATCAGGCTCAGCATCTGCTTTGATAGTCTGAAGGGCAGAGGCTTTCAGAGGCCCTCTGTGGTAGGTTCCTAGGTTGTTTCCTGCTTTCTTCTTCTTCTGATGTCCATCCTCTTTGCCTTTCTGGATGGGGATTGGACGTTTTAGTTAGGGTCCTCTCTCTTGTTTGTTTCTTTAAAAGCACAGGTTTTAGTGGGTTTGTCCTATGTTGTATGTCTATATGAGTGAGTATATACCATGTGTGTCTTTTTGCTTCTGAGACAACTCACTCAGGATGATCCTTTCCAGATCCCACCATTTACCTGCAAATTTCATGATTTCCTTATTTTTCATTGCTGAGTAATATTCCATTGTGTAGATGTACCACAATTTCTGCATCCATTCTTCAATTGAGGGGCATCTGGGTTGTTTCCAGCTTCTGGCTATTACAAATAAAGCTGCTACAAACATGGTTGAGCAAATGTCCTTTTTGTGTACTTGAGCCTCTTTTGGATATATGCCCAGTAGTGGTATGGCTGGATCTTGAGGAAGCGCTATTCCTAGTTGTCTGAGAAAGCGCCAGATTGATTTCCAGAGTGGTTGTACAAGTTTACATTCCCACCAGCAGTGGAGAAGGGTTCCCCTTTCTCCACAACCTCTCCAGCATGTGTTGTCACTTGAGTTTTTGATCTTGGCCATTCTCATGGGTGTAAGGTGAAATCTCAGGGTTGTTTTGATTTGCATTTCCCTAATGGCTAGTGAGGTTGAGCATTTCTTTAAGTGCTTCTCTGCCATTCGGTATTCCTCTACAGAGAATTCCCTGTTTAGCTCTGTTCCCCATTTTTTGAGTGGATTACTTGGTTTGCTGCTTTTCAGCTTCTTTAGTTCTTTATATATACTGGATATGAGTCCTCTGTCAGATAAAGGGTTGGTGAAGATTCTTTCCCAATCTGTAGGTGGTCGCTTTGTTTTGATGACGGTGTCCTTTGCTTTACAGAAGCTTTTCAGTTTCATGAGGTCCCATTTATTGGTTGTTGCTCTTAGAGCCTGTGCTGTTGGTGTTCTGTTCAGGAAGTTTCCCCCTGTACCAATGAGTTCTAGGGTATTTCCCACTTTTTTTTCAAGCCGATTTAATGTGTCTGGTTTTATGTTGAGGTCTTTGATCCACTTGGACTTCAGTTTTGTGCAGGGTGACAAGTATGGGTCTATTTTCATTTTTCTACAGATCCTCCCTCTGGGGAGGGGAGCAGCCTTACCAGGCCACAGTAGAGGACAATACAGCCACTTTTGATGTGAACTGACAGACTAAGATCAGAAAGGAGAGGAGAACCTCCCCTATTAGTGGACTTGGGGAGTGGCATGCAAGCAGAGGGAGGAGGGAGGGTGGGATTGGGATGGGAGGAGGGAGGGGCTTATGGGGGGATGCAGAATGAATAAAGTGTAATTGATGAAAAATAAAAAAAAAAAGTAAAAAAAAAAAAAAAGAAACTGCCCCTGTATATATGCCCCAAATAGTTAAATCCTTCCAAAATAATATCTATAATCCATATTTATTGTTGTAGTACTCATAAGATCTAAACCATGAGACAGCCCAGATGCCCAACCATGGATGAAGAGAAATGGGGCACATTTGCACAATGTAATTTCATTCAACTATTGAAAAATAAAATCACAGCATTTTTAATAAAAAAAAAATGAATCTCATTGTGTGTGTAAATAGGGGAGCAACAGCTGTGCCAAGTGGAAACGGTTTCCTTCCTGCACTAGTATCTGCCCGCCATACTACAGCTGCTGGCAATGTGGCACTCATCCACACTCACCTCAGGACAAAGATAAGGCACAGAAAAGGTGGAACAAAGCTACAGCTTTTCTGGAAAGTCATCCTAAACTACAGTCTGTTTAAAACTCAACATTTCATAATGTGTCCTATTCCCGTGTCTATATTACTGTCCTAAGTCAATGATTGAATCGGATACTTTTTGTGAGGAGAGAAAGTCTTGTTCTAGCTACCTGATGCTTACTGTATCATTCAGTAGTAAAAGGATTTTGCTTCAAAGAGCTTCATCCCTTTACACAGGAGATAGCATGATGCTTGAGACTGTAAAGTCACTGGGGACCTTTTCTGAGATCATAAAACAACTAGAATTAAAGTCAAGGAATACAGTCTCGGTGGAGCTCTCCGTGTAATTGCAATCCTGTTACAGAAACTAAAGTTCACATTTAGTTATTGTATCAGGAACTTAAGTCAGAGTATATGTAATTAGATTGTATGCTATATAACTTCATTGACATTTGTATCACATCTAGGAAATTATCTTTTCAAGACAGCCACTTTCACAACACTCGAGAATCCAGTAAATGAAGAAGTACCCTCTGCCATGCATTTGGCCATGGCGTTAATGCTGTTACTGGTGGTGATAATTGCTCAGACTGCTGGGAAGAAAGAATTCTTGGACTTTACTACCAAGGAGGACCTCTGGAGACGTGCAGCAAATAAAATGCCCACAGCTTAAAAGGCTTTCAGATGAAAACCAAGCAACTAATACTGGCTACATTACCCCAAGTCATAGCAGCAACTCCAGGAAAATTTAGTTTTGCTAAAAAGTCACGGATACAGTAGAGTTAGCTTTCTTTGTATAGCAGGATTGCCTACAGGTGAGTGTGGAAATTAAGAGTGATTAGAATGTCATTGGCAGGGTAGCAATTTTTTTGTTACACATTTACTATTATGTGATGAAGTCAACCAGGTACTGCAGTGATTAACAAAAAAAGAAATGTTACTTGGTTAAAAATATAGAACACACAACAATTAAAAGATACAGAAATTTATTCTCCCAGTAGCATGCAAAGCGACAATGGTCAGCAATTCACCTTTTATTTGTTTGTTTGTTTTGTTAGGTGTTACAGGGTGTCATATACAAGTCTGAATGTCATAGCTTTCCCTACCTTCAAATCAGTCTTCTCTCCAAATTTGGAACCTCACAAATCACATGTGATGACACAAAATGTAAAGGTATTGTTATAAATGGCAATAGGCAGAGGTTGGTGGGGTTGGCCCAATTCACTGTCCAGTGCACTGTTATTATTCTATTAGGATTAGTCTACAGTAAGATAGAGGAAATGTGTTTTGTTTTCTTTTAGGTTGTTAAGTAAGGTAAATAGTCTACAGAGTCCGTTTCCTTGGTGTCAACCCTCTCAGCATGCCACCAGGTCCCAAGTGTACTTGGCTTTCTCAAAGCTGGTGTGCGAGTGTTTATTCTGAGATTGTTCATTAAGGCAGATGGAAAGCCCAGGTCTGTACAACCTGCTGCTGGAATAGTTTGGAAAATATGACTTTCCTGAAAATTGCTCACGAGCGTATAAAAGATGAGCAAACTCTTTCCAAAATGAATTTATTGTCTCAGTGTCCAAGTGGATTCCCTAGTAATGGGAACAGGGACTGCCTCTGACATGAACTCAATGGCTGGCTTTTAAACCACCTCCCGCTGAGGGAGGAGCTACCTTATCAGGCCACAGAGGACAATGCGGCCAGTCCTGATGAGACCTAACAGACTAGGGTCAGATGGAAGGGGAGGAGGACCTTCCCTATCAGTGGACTTGGAGAGGGGCATGGAGGAGATGAGCTAGGAAGGATGGGGTTGGGAGAGGATAAGGGAGGGCACTACAGCTGGGATACAAAGTAAATAAACTGTAATTAATAAAAATAATAAATAAATTTTAAAAGAGGAAAGAACTTCACTGTTCCCCTTTTCTTTTTTTTTCTTTTTTAAAAATTTTTCTTCGCTTTATTAAGAGATTTTTCTTTTTCATTTCTCACATTTAAAAAAAACTTTTTTAAAATTATAATTATTCATTACAATTTGTACCACTTTATACAGAGGCTATAGCCTCCTCCCTCATCTCCTCCCCTCTTCTTAACCATGGAACGTGTCTCTCCTCATGCGTCTATCTAAACAAAGCATGAATTTGAGTTTACACTAAATTGATTCTAAAACTAAAAACCCATCGTTCTGATAACATTAGCTAGAGGTTTGCTCAATGATCCCAGTTCTGGGACAGCATAAATTCTTACCCTACAACACTCTCCTTCTACTATGCTGCAGCAAGATTCTTAACACTTGTTTTAAGTTTTAAATCAAGTGTTGTCTGCTAATCATTTTCACCTTCTGAGGCATAGCTATGAACAAGTCTGTACTAATCTATCACGTTTCTACTAGACCAGAATTTCTCCTGTCCAGCTCACATGTCAATAGACATTCCTGTTCACTGGATGTTTGTAATTCTGTGTTAATCAGGCCTTGACAATTAATGAGAGAAAACACTGGGGGAATTCATTTCAGTCACTAAGGATGCAGGATGATGCCTTCTTGGAACTGGCCTAACTCTGTGGGTGCACTAAACATATTTGCAACTTCAGTTTCATTTCACCCAAAAGGCTCAATACCAACTGTATAATCAGTGCCTTTCACGTTGTGTCTCAAACCCAATGTCATCAACCAAACCTTCAAAGACAGCAGAAGAGACTGATAGGTAAATGGGTGTCACTAAGAAAGCACCACGGGAGAGGGGAATCTGTCCAGGAATTGCTGTAGTTATTTTGTTCTAATTACGGTGATTATACACCTGTTAAGATGATATTGCCTAAAACTGTTTACAGAGCATAACTGCAGAATACATTTATATACACTGTAAATGGAAGGCAAATTGTGAACATTGTCATTTAAAAAAAAAGGAGATTTTGCTTTGTTTTTAAAAATAAGGTCTCATGTAGTGAGTTTGTCTCAAGTTTACTGTGTAATGTTGGGTGACTTTGAACTTCAGATCCTCCTGCCTCCACCTTTTGTGTAATGGGATTATAGGCATGTGCCACCACATCCAATTTGTATGGTACTGTTGACTAAATCCATGGCCTTTGCATAGTAGGCAAGCATTCTTCCAACTGAACTACATCCCCAGGCCAAGACTGGAGGGTTTTTGGGTTTTTTTTTTTAATGTTTGGTTTTTTTGGAGAGGGGTGGGGGTGGAGGGGAACTAATTTTTGCTTTTTTCAAATTTAATCCTCTCTGATCAACCAGTATATATACCTTCAGTCTCTCTTTCTTTTCCTTTTCTCTCTTTCTCTCTCTCTCTCTCTCTCTCTCTCTCTCTCTCTCTGTGTGTGTATGTGTTTGTCTTGTGTTTGTATGTGCATATGTAAAATGAGAAAAATTATTCTTACTCCATAATAAGAGTATTGGAGACTCAGAGTAGCAAAAATCAGACACATTTATTTTTGGTTCTACCAGAAGGAGGACATCAGCCTGGACAAAAGGCAAGGGTGGCTGCTATGTCTGTTTGTCACAAAAGAGCATGTTTTATAGCCCTAATCACATTTCTATGTGCCTTTTAGTTTTCTTTACTATTTTTTTAATTAATTTATTTACTTTACATCCCTCCTCTCCTCCCAGTCATCTCCCCTCCTCCCCATCCACCACTCCTTCTTTTCTCTTTAGAAAAGGGGAGGCCTCCCACTGATATCAATCAGCCTTGGCATATCAAGTTGCATCTTATCCATTTGAGGCTGCCCTAGGAGGCCAAGTAGGGGAAAAGAGTCCCCAAGGCAGGCAACAGAGACAGCCCCTGCTCCTGCTGATAGGAGTCCCACACGAAGACCAAGCTGCACATCTGTCATATGTGTGCCGAGGGCCCAGGCCAGTCCCATGCAGGCTCTCTGTTGGTGGTTCAGTCTCTGTGATCTCCTATGAGCCCAGGTTAGTTGATTCTGTAGGCTTTCTTATGGTATCCTTGACCCCTCTGGCTCTTACAATTCGTTTTCCCCCTCTTCGGCAGGATTCCCCAAGCTCTGCCTAGTACTTGACTGTGGGTCTCTGCATCTGTTTCCAGCAGTTGCTGAGTGAAGCCCCTCTGATGATAGTTATGTTGAGTTCCTGTCTGCAAGAATAGCAGAATATCATCAATAGTGTCAGAAGTGGGCTCCCACTCATGGCAAGGGACTCAAGCCATTCCCTCAGTTTCTGTCCCATCGTTACCCCAGCACATCTTGCAGGCAGTAAACATGGTAGGTCCAAAGTTTTGTGTCCCAGTTCCTCCATTGGAAGTCTTGCCTGGACACAGGAGATGCCTCCTTCAGGCTCCATATCCCCCGTGGCTAGGAGTCTTAGCTAGTGTCACCCTCACATATTCCCGGGTGCTTCTATCGCCCTAGGTTTGGAGCCTCTAGATGCCACCATTCTAGTTGTCTCTCCCAGTACTCTCTCCTTCCATCTTCCCAAACCCGATCCCTCCTGTTCCCATCCCCATCCCCACCCCTGTCCCATACCTTCCCCCCCCCCGATTCCATCCACCCACGATGTCTATACTTCAAAAACAAACGTGTGTGTGTGTGTGTTTAAATTTTGAGAGTATGCATTGGCTGATGCTGTTTTAGGTAGAGTCTCACTGTATAGACTACTATGCCTTTGAACTTGTAATGCTCCTGCCTCAGCCTACTATGTGTTAGCACTACAAGAGACTATAAATTTGGCATATGTATATCTATACTGATGATTAAATTTCTGATTCTTCATGCCATGGAGCCTCAGTCAACCTGACATCTTCTCACTTTACTTCTTCTCCAATTCCCCAAATCCACCAGGAAAAAAAAGGGGGGCCATGAAGAACAAAAATTGATTTTGCTCTGAGCTGCAACCAGCCAAAAAATTCCATGATTTTGTCAGTGTCAGACTTTCTGAGAGAAGTTTTACAAGCCAAGTTTTACTTTGTGCACTGACCTGTAAGCATAGGCCCAACTCCATGAAAATTATAGGCTGCCTTTATGCTGGGTGAGTTTATAGAAGACATGATTATGTTTAAGCTTCACTGGGCTCTGACAGTTACCGTGAGAGAACTGTTTTCCGGTTTTCTTAATCGCAGAACAACACTCTTGTGCTATTCATATGAAGATACACTGAGACAACTTCAACACACAAAATATCACTTCTAAAGTGTCATAACCCTGAGCCGAGATGATAAAGGTGAAGATAGATTATTGAAATGAGCATTAGGGATTACCTCACTTTAGCTCGAGTTTTAATCTATGGAAGGTCCAATATGCCAGTCACAGCAATTAAATGAGGTGAGCACCAACCCAGAAATTCACTTAGATACATGAGAGCGAGCGAGCAAGAGAGACAGAAATAGACAGCTAAAGAAAGAGAAAGAGTGAGAGTGAACAAGAGAGACAGAGACAGAGAAACTGCAGACCAGACAAGGCACTTGGGATAACCTCTAGCATTTCTCTTTCTGCTCATTTTATGGAGTTCTTTATGCTTACACATGAAGAAATTTGGATCAGAATTATGTTTTTAATTTCTGTGAAGAATGTGTCTGGAGTGTGAGGACTGCATTTCTCTGTAGATCCTGTTTGATAATATAGCTATTTTGACAATATCCGACCTTTGGCAGGGCAGGTCCAGTGTCTATAATTTCTTCTTCAGAGTTCTAAGACTTTTATTGTAGATCTCTTTCACCTCATTTGTTAAACTTGTTTCTAGTTTTGTTTTATTTCTTTTTCTGTTTTTTGAAGCTCTTGTGAATGGGATTGCTTATGTTTTCCTGTTGATTTTGTAACCTGATACTTTTCTAAAGGCATTTATCACTTTTAAGAATTTCGTGTGGAATCGTTAGGCTGTTGGTGAATAGACATGCTTTGACTTCTTTTTTTATTGCATCTCTTTTATCTTTTTCTTGTCCAATTTTTCTAGAGAAGGCTACCAGTAATATATTGAATAAGAATGGGAAATGTGGACACTCTTGTTCCTAATTTCAGTGGAAATACTCTTGAGTTTTCCGAATTTCTTATAATATTGGCTGATGATTAGTTACAAAAAATTTTATAAGACAAATTCTTCCTTTTCCTAGTTATGTCTGAACTTTCATTATGAAGAAATACTTGACTTTGCCAAAGGCCTTTTTTGCATCTATTGAGATGCTCATGTGATTCTTGCCTTTGAGTCTATTGATGTGATATGCTAAACTTACTAATTTGCCTATCTTTACACCCTTGAAATGAAGCTAATGTGATGATCATGAATAATACTTCTGGTGTGTAGTTGAATTCTATTTGCCAGCATTTGATTGAGAATCTTTGCCTCTATGTCCATCATAGATAGTAGCCTATAGTTTTAATGCTTTTGTTGTTCTGTGTCTTTTGGTATTCTGGCTATCAGAGTAATACTTGTTTTATGAAATTTGAGCCTGATAACATTCCTTCTATTTCTTTATTAGGGTTAGTTTAAAGAACATTAGAATTTGTTCTTTTGAAAAGTATAATGAAGTTAAACAATGAATTCATAAGGAGCTCAAAATTTATTTAGCTGGGAGATTATCAGTGTTTTGTTTTTTCTATTTGTCATAGATCTATTTAGGTTGCTTATATTCTCTTGACTTAATTTTGGTGGATTACATGTACCTGAAGATTTATTCATGTCTTTTATTAATTGATTGTAATATAGGTTTTCAACGTACATCCTAGTGATCATCTGAATTTTATTGGTGTCTGTTATGATGTCTCCTTTTTCATCTCTAATTGTCTTATTTTGGGTCTACTTTTGGTTAACATTGGTTGATAGCTTGATTATGTTTGTTATCTGTTCTAAGAACTCTGAGCTTTATTGATTCTATGTGTTGTTCTTTTCATTTCCATATTCTTAATTGCTACACTGGCTGTTCATTATTTGTTTCCAACTACTGACATGGGGTTTGGCTTATTCTTGTTTCTCTAAGATAATGAAATGCATCCTAATTTACGTGTAGTTTCTATGATGACCCTCAACGGCACATACAGTGACCTACTTCCTTGAACCATGCTTTAATTCCTAAATTTTCTACCATCTTTCAAAATAGTGCCACCAGCTGTGGATCAAGCTATCAACACATGCATTTGTGGAGAGTGTTTCATGTTTAAACTGTGACAACACGTTAAAAATCAATCAGTTCACAACTACCAAAGTTCCAGAGTTGTTGGTCACTATGTCATCACTCATGAAGTCTCTTGTTTTAGATTTTCATTATGTAATAAATTAAACTAATATTTACCAAATGCTACTTAGCAGCCATGCACCTCTCTGGGCAGAGCACAGAGCCCAAAGCAAGACAGAGTTCTTGCTTTTGAAAAGCTCACATGCTGGGCCCAGGGGGCCTGCAGAGACCAATGTGTCAACCAAGAACCATGCATGAAGAGGATCAAGACCTCTGTTCAGTTGTAGACCATAGCCAGCTCAGTCTCCATGTGGGTTCCCTACTAAGGAGAGCAGGGCCTGTCTCTGGCATGAGTGGAGGCTCTTTAATCACCTCCCCCTGGTGGGGGTGCAGCCTTGCTAGGCCACAGAGGAAGAGGACGCAGCCAGTCCTGATGAGACCTGATAGACTAGGATCAAATAGTAAGGAAGGAGGACCTCTCCTCTCAGTGGACTAGGGAAGAGACATAGGGAGAGAAGAGGGAGGGACATTTGGACTGGGAGGAGGTGAGGGAAGGCACTACAGCAGGATACAAAGTGAATAAACTCTAATAAATAATGAATCAATAAAAAATTACAATAAATAAAAGGCTCACATGCTTCTCAGCAGTGAAAACAGCAAATGTTACACGAAGGGGATGTATAAGAGAATACAGGGACCACAGGGAATGTGATGATGCAAAAGGGGGAAGTGGTTGGGGAGAGAAAAGAGGCCCCCATACAGAGAGTGGTCTGAAAGATGTCTTTGTTATAAGGTGGTATTTGACCAGAGACCTAAATAAAGTCAAGGGTCAAATCATGCAAATATCTAGGAGATACAGCAGGAGTAGAAAAGTACACTTGTCCTGAGGCTGAATATGTGCGTCATCACTGAGGAACCGGACAGCTCAGACAGCAGACTCGGGGATGGGGAAGGTCATGCTAAGAGATGAGGTCACTGCTAGAGTAGCCAGACTAAGATTTGTGATGGAAATCTCGGATGCCTATGACCAGGATAGACTGCTTGTCACACCACTGTTATTACATAAACTAGGCACGACCGCCTTAAACACGGCAACCCTGTCACCAGGCAGGTGAGATTTAATTCAAAACACTTAATAGCTTTAGGTCCAAGTGAGTATAATACAGAGACAATGAGACTTCAGAGCCTGATTTCCCTAGTTTACTCTTGGAAGGCAGGCAGAGTGAAGAGAAAAATGAAAATAATTAGGGCATATTATGAAAGAGTAATTAGAAATGACACTGAAAGGAAATGAAATAACTTTTAAAGTTATTTAAAATGTCAAACTCAGTCATTTGTTTTCCTACATTGCAAAGTCACCAGGGTAAGTAGCAGGGCTGGGTTGTGCAGGTAAGTGGAGGGGAGGGGAAGAGAGAGAGAGGATTCCAGAAACAGTAAATTGACATTGAAACATTCAGTCTTGTAATTTTTTTTCTTTTTAACTGAAATATGAAAAGTGAACTTAGGATATGTTTGTGGAGGACTGTGTTTCTATTATTTAGGCGAAAGACAAAAATGAACTGTTATGTCTATCCCAGCTGACACAACCATGTGAATTTTAGATTTTGGCATAGTTTTGAAAGATAAAGTGAATTTCCCCTAGAACTATTCTGCTTCTCTAACATCCTTAACAATACATGGCAATGAAAACTGAGATCCTGCTCTTACTGGACCCCTTATGATATCTATGGACTCCTTGTTTCTGAAGCCACAGACCTCTTAGCTTCTATTTTCTTGTATTTTAAAGCACAAGTTAGAGACAAGATTATACTCCAGAATGATGAAGGCCTACCAAAGAAGCTGTTTCTTTAATTATATGCTTTATTCTACTGCTTTCCTGATGTCAGGTTAGAGTCTAAAAGGATGAAGGTTTCTTACAGTGCTATTCAAACCCAAATTTGCTTTGATTTCTTCGCATACTAATGATTTGATTGTTTAGAAACAAGCCATTCTTGTTTTACATCGTAAGGGCTAGAAAAATTATTAAAATGTTGTTAAACAGGTTTATTATGGAAAAGATTATGAAAGGATAATAAAATAAATATCTGGCCAAAGTCTTTCTTTTATTTTGTTAAGTGTTCTGATTAGTCTGGATGTAAGAAGAACTTTAATTTTTTAAGCTATTTTCATCTACCTACATTTGTGCAGAAAGACATAAAAATGCTGTGTTGCTATTATTCAATTACAACACATTTAAAATTTAAATCAAGCTAAGTGATTGTCTATTGGTTTTTACTTTCACTTTCCAAGTGGCCTTCATTTGTGTTTTAAAACTGTTGTCTTATAAAAAGATCTTTCTCTTTCATTATATATTAGAGCATATGTTTAAGTTGTATTACATTTTCTGTGAAGCAAGTTGGTAAACAGTAACTCTTGACTCTTGGTTCATTATTGATGGGTAGTAACGCATTCAACGATTTTTTTTTTGTTTTTTTTTTTAAGATAAGTAAAATCTATCAAAACAATGTAAAGGCTAAAAACCTCTTTTTAACAATATCTCGCATGTTAAGTTTAAGTTAGTAGGAGCAAAAACCATGTCCACAGTTTCGTAATGCTGTACTCTCTGCTGAGTCTAAAATCATAAAGACCCCCCATCCCAGATTTTGAGAAATAAAACCATACACAGAAAACATGAAAAGGGGATCTTTGTGTTTTGTAGATTTAAATGAAATGAAACCAGCGAGAAGCTGGTGTGTCCCATTACACCGTGATCTTAAAACTTCCTTCTCAGTCAGAAGGCATAATGGGTACATTTCCTCATCAGACATGGCATCTCCCTCCCTTTCCTTATTAAACTTCTCTTTGCCCTTAAAAATTGCTGTGGAAGCAAGTGAATTGTCAGTAAGTGAGGAGACCTTCTTTCCTTCAGGTAACAGCCACGATAGCCACGTGAAGGACAGTGACTCTGGAAATTTCATCAGGAATTTCACACCAGTTTCACTTGAGACTTGTTAGAAGTACAGATGTCCGCCTCCTGGGTGAAGCCCAAAAACTCTGTACTTTAATAATCCTCCAAGTAATTGAGAAGTCCCTTCAAGTCAGAGGATTGCTAATTTATAAGACAATTCCCGTAAGAATCAACTGTTAGTTACTTTAGACAAAGAGTTGGCTTTCCTTGAAGTACAATAAAAAATGGGTGACCTTGTCTTTGGACCTATTGCAAGTTGGAAAATGTACCCCTAAATGAGTGTCATGATGAATCACAACGGGAGATTCGAGAACTTGAAAACCTGTAGTGGGCAATAGATTGAGTAGCATGGCCCCAAGTCATATGCATAAGGAATCAACCTCCCTTAGAAATAAGGTCTTGGCAGATGTCACAGTTACAGTGAGGTCATGTTGTGTTGGAAAGGACCGTAAACCCAGACACACAGGATGATGACCGTGTAAGATGGAGGTACAGACTGGACTCAGGCTACCACACTCTAAGCAGCTTCAAGGATTGTTGCTAACAACCTTTGCCAGGAGAGAGGCATGAGCAAGTCCTCTCCCGAAGCCTGCAAAGGAATTGTCCCACTAACACCTCAGTTTGAGGCTTCCTGAACTGTGATGAAATGCAGCTCTATTACTTTAAGCCAATTGGTTTGTGCTTCATTGTTTTGGAAGCCGAAGAATGAATAGACTTCCTCATAGACGTTGTAGTTTGTGGGTACCCCTGGTTTCTTCTTGGCCTTACAAAGACCTTCTTCTATAAATTCACAAAAAAAAAAAGATTGTTACTCACGAGCTTCACTTTGTTTGTTAGTCGCATTCACCCTTTAGCTGTTTTTCCCCAGCTTTATTAGCTGTAATTCATAAAAATGTTATAGTGTCAAGGTATATAAATTGATTTTCACAATCAATCTAATTGACATGTCCCATCACTTAAGCATGAGAACATGTGTGTTTGAGTGTGTGTGTGTGTTGAGAACAATTAGAATCTATTCTCTGAGTAATCTTTAAGTATGAATCTATAATGTCTGTTCAGTATAACAGAATTAGTTCTCTAAAATGTAATCATCTTGCATCTGAAAGTTTGTTTCCTCTGACCAACATCTTTGTATTTTTGAAAGATATTTGAAAAGTTCAGCTTCAGCTGGCAAAGTCAAATTCTTATTTATTATTGTTAAGAAAAAACCTCTGCTAGGAGAATATTAAATACAAAACACATTTTATTGTAGAGAAATAAAGCATGCATGTATTTTTAGTTAGAAATTATGCTTATTATCTCCATCTGTCTTTCAATAAATTTTCGGATTGAAGAGGATTATGCCTTTTAAGCAGCTTTATACACATTTGTTCAAATACACAAAAAGCCTTTTAATTAGACCATTTGACCATTTTATATGCAAATAACTAATACTGTTAAGTGTATCTGGGTCTCCTTCTGTTGCTATTCTGATGTGTCAGAGATGCACTGACCCTCCTCAAACAGGGTTAATGAGAGAGCGTGCACGTGAGTGTGTGAGCGTGCGGTAGCTGCCAGCTGTAGATCTAAGATAAAGACATGAGATTTTTCCTGGCAGAGCTTTTTGTGTCCTAAACAAAACACATGCAATTATGAACAGCATATTTAGGGAGCCTGCCTCACAGAAACGAATTCACGTCTCTGTTCTTTATAGTAACAGCTCTTTAGTTCCTTTGTTGCCTTTCCCTACTGAGTGACTTAGCAAAGTGTCTGTGGTTTTAATATATAAGCAAGAATTTTTAAATTAGTAATAAGTGCAATGTTTAACAAGACAGTTTTCTTTTTATTACCTTCATGTATTTATTTATCTGTGTGTATGCAAGTAGGAGTTTGTTCTCTCTGTCCACCATCTGAGTCCGGGAGAATTGAACTCAGAGTGTCAGGCTTGGAGGCAAACATGTTTACCAGCTAAGCCATCTTGTCAGCCCAAATAGTAACTTCCTAAAATAATTTTCATGATTTGAAAATTATTTCCAAATAATTTTCTACTATACACACCTCTACTATATGCACATTTGTGTTAACTCTGCAACGCTTCAAACAAACAAATAGATGAAGGAAAAAAAATCATTGATTTGTATCACCCACGAACTGAATGTTAGGTAGGTGCCACAGAGAAAAACAGAATTCACAGTCCTGCCTTCAAGGAATACATGTCTAATGGGGGGAAATATTCTTTAAAAAACGAAGTAGAGAAGGCATCCCCTGGAGCACGAGTAAGTTAAGAAAGAACACCCTGTGAGTTCCTGGATCTGCGGCATAAGTTGCCACCAAGGCAATGGTTTGAAACAATAGAAATGTATGCATTTTTAACCTGGAAGCTACAACTTTAAGATTCAGTCCCCAGGAAGGTCATACTCCTTGAGGGTTGTAATGAGGGAGGCTTCCCTGCCTCTTCTGAATTCTCATGTTTCTGTACATTTCTTGGCCAGTGGCAAAGCATCTCCTGTCCCTGACTCCATGTTCATGAAACCCCTCCGTCTCCTTTTGTCTTTTCCTTTTCTGTTTCTTGGAAGAGAAGGTGTCATTAGATTCCATGTCCGTCTTAATCCAGGATGAGTTAATCCATCATGAGAATTCTTAATTCAATATTATATTATTTGTAATGACCGTTTTCCAAATAGAATATATTTAATAGAGACATTACTGGTGAGCAAGATTAAATTAACTGACTTCTCAAGAGAAGGTGGCATGTTGATTATGGAGCACAGTTGGGGAGGGAAAGGAGACAAATACCTATATGGATCACTGCACAATGTCAACCAGAGCAAACAATGACGGTGAGACTGGTAATGGAATAACTCATGAAAATGCTTCATGGGCAGGTGCTCACAGTAGTCTATACATCGGGAAAAGACTTGGATAGAAGAAGAAGAAGAAGGGATAAAGTTACCAAAAAAGATGTATAAAAAAAACAGAAGACAAAAGTAGGCTCTAGACACTTTTGGTTTCCACAGAACTCTCCAAAGAAGACCTTTAGTGACAATTTAGGGAAAATGAAACAGGATGGAAACTATCAGAGGAAGGCATAGGCAACAAAAAATAAATTATCTTTAAGTCCTGATGAGACCTGATAGACTAGGGTCAGATGGAAGGGGAGGAGAACCTCCCCTATCAGTGGACTGGGGAAGGGGCATAGGAGAAGAAGAAGGAAGGAGGGTGGGATTGGGAGGGGATGGGAGAGGGGACTACAGCTGGAATACAAAGTGAATAAACTGTAATTAATAAAAATAAAATATTTTTAAAAAATAAATAAATAAATAAATATAAAGTAAAAAAAAAAAAAAAAAAAAAGGAAATCAGAACAAAACCCAAAGGAGCATTTGTTTAGACAGGTTAAGTAATATAAAGCCTGGATATTAGGAATTTGATGTTTAGCAAAAGCAATTTCAGAAGCTAGAAATTCAATAGTGAATGGACATGACAAAAAAAAAATCTGACAGACTTTCAAGACTGCCCTCTGGTAAAAGCAAACAAGTTAAGATGGAACCAATGTAAATTGTTCAACTTGTAACTTGTAGCTTTTATGATGGCTTGGTAGAAATAAAACAGGAAAAACTCTCCTTTGATTTGTAGTCTTCTTCTGACCTACTGATCCGTGGTGATACCTCCTTGCAAGCCACACCAGCAGTGAGCCACAGATCCCAGACAGCAGCAGGGCTAAGATGGGAGGCCATCATAACTCTACTGTATATTCACGAGAGGAAAGCCCCTGCGTTTCCATCTAACAATATTTTCAACCTACACTGGATAGATTCATCCTACTGTAGCCCCATTTTGTGTCAAGGAACACTCTTACAGTCTACCCTTCAAAATGCCCAGGGTATATGTTTCAGTATATGTGTTTTAGAGATATAGTACGTAAGAAATTCTACGTAAGGACCTCTGACCTTTGAGCCACAGAGACTTACTGCAGATGTTTTGGGATCTTCAGAATTGCTGCATAGGATAGAATCTTATATTCTTTTTTTAATATTTTTTTATTTTTAAATAATTTTATACAGTCACTTGTATCCCCGCTGTAGCCCTCTCCCGCTTTCCCTCCCAATTCTCCCCTCCCTCCCTCATCTCCTCCTGGACCCTTCTGAGTCCACTGATAGTGGATGTCCTCCTCTCCTTCCATATGGCCCTAGCTTATCAGGTATCTTCAGGATGGTTGCAGTGTCCTTATTTCTTAACAACACTGCCCATCACAAGATAGCCCTTCACATGCCCAGTGTGAAAATACACCTTTCTAACTCTTGTTCTCACTCTGACTTTTCACATAAAAGAATGCTTTCAAGCCACCTTACTGAGTCCACTATAATGACCATGGGGTCAAGAATACATATCATGAAACCTAGAGGGATAGCTCAATGGTTATAAACACTGGCTGTTCTTCCAGAGGACCCAAGATAGCTCATAACCATCTGTACCTCCAGTTCAAGGGAAACCTGCACCTTCTTCTGGGCTTTGTGAGCACTGCACACGTGGTACCTATGTGTTCATGCAGGCAAACACTCATACACGTAATAAAAAGGGATAAATCAATTTTGAAAAGAATATATTGCATAAGTGTGATTCCCTCTTGATCAGGAGTGTGGTATGTGTTAACCATACAGAAGGCTTCATGTTCACATACAAATAAGGTATAAAATAGCATTTATAATGAAGCCATTATTGGTTTTTATCTTTCTAGTAACGTAAGCTGGTTTTCTTAACAAAATTTATAAAATAGTCTAGTGGCTCTTATTTTATATTCTAGAACAATACAAAAAACAAAACAAAACAAAACAAAAAACAACAGCAACAACAACAAAAAAAAAAAAAACACTCTTCCAAGGGCCAGAGGTATGGAGTTGATAAGCCACAAATTTAGTTTTTCCATTCCATGTAAAGAATGGCTAGCACTCTTGTGTCATATTTATGTCTCTTTCATCATTTGGAATTCCTCCTGAACATTCTTCGGTTAATAACAATGGTGACCATACATTGGTTTATTCACAGCAACTGTTTTATTTTAATTGAGGAGAGGTAAGTTTAGGCATGATTTTAATTATTCACAGTCTAGTAAAGTTTTGAATAATTCCTCGGCTTTATGGGCTAAGGTCATAGCAAATGCCTTAATTTTTCCAAACTAAAACATTTTACATTCCTCACCTTGACAAGTTAGGCTTTAAAAATCAGGTAAAATCTTTTTTAAAGTCAATAATTTCCATGCTGTATTTTTAAATTTAAATCTGTTTTTTAAATACTTGATGGTAGACTTTGAAAAACGGGACTTTAAAGTATGTGGGTTTATACAAACTTAAGTGTAGTGTGTACAAAACCTGACTGTGCATTTCTGTGTCATATTGTAAGGGAGATATATTAGACCCTATAACCTAAGATTAATACCAACAGGTCAGTAGATAAGCATAAACAACATTACATTCTTTTTCTTTTCTGCCTAACTGCTATTTTGACATCACATTAAATTGGGAAATGAAATTCATCTATTTGTCTATTCTTTTAGCATTACTAGTCACAAACTACATATACGTGACTAATTAGAATTTAATAAGCCTTTCACCCAGGAGAGCTAAAGGCTCTTCCATGGAGCCTTTATCCTTGCCCCTGCTGATAATGTCACCATCGGGTTCTTTATGTTTCACATTTAGTTTTTAAAGATGTAATTAAGTGTTATTTTCCTGCACGTTAGGAAAATAGACGACTCTATGTTGCAATTAGACAAACCTCTTCACATGAATGTAGCTCTCTACAGAGAGCTTTGAAATTTCAGGAAAAAAATTACTCTCTTCTCTATAAAAACAAGAATTCTCTGTGTGCAATGGTTTGGAAACGAGGCACGGTCAGTGTAAAGCTGAGACTCTGTTGGTCACATTAGACGAAGGTAATTTTATAAAAATGAGGCCAGGAGGAATGAAACCTGGGGGTCCTTAGTTTACAGTCAGTCTAACATTTTACAATGGCAGTAATTGAATGTCTTATAATTTCCAAGCCCAGTCTATGTGCATGTGTGTGGTGAGAATGTTTGCACACACATGCACACACACACACACACACACACACACACACACACACACAGGATGATTTTTTAAGACCCTCTGACAATGGCAGCTTGAACAGGTATTTACATTTCCACTGGACTATGCTTCTAATTATCATGATTTTATAAAAAGAAAGATATCCTGGGATTAGAGGAAGTTAATGGTTGCTGATTGTGTTGGTTTGCTTCCCGATATTACAAAATACCTGACCAGAGTGACTTTAAAAACAGAACAGGATTACTCAGCTCAAAGTTCTACAGGTCCAAAGACATAAGCTGGACTCCGAGGAGAACTGCACAGTGGACAGTTCACAGTGGCGAAGTCTTGCGTGGAAAAAGAGAGATCATATTTCCAGACACAAGGCCAGAGAAATGTTCAGGGGTCAAACATGCTGCCCTATAGTTGCTCTATCTAGACAGAGAACTCAGGGTCCCAGGGGTCCACACTTCCAGCAGTACCATGTGATGGACCAAGTTGCCAACACACAAACCCTTGAGGAACACAGGACATTACAACCATGCCAGGTCGGTGTTTCTGTTCATCCTGCCCCCCCATGCCGTTTACTCTGCTTTGTGTCCCTCAAGCCCGTTCCTTTCTCTCCTTTGTCCTGTGTTTTCTTTCTCTGACTTAAAGTTCCACCATACATATTTACAAGGCACAACATTTATTATTAATTCTTATTAAAAAATGAGTCTCCAATGTAATTGTGTTAACTATTTTTCTCATATTTCAGTCCAATACTTAATAAGCAATTTCAGGGAGGAAGAACTGATTTTGGCTCACAACCTGAGGGATGAGAAGAGCATCAGCTCTTAACTGTGGTGACAGGACCATGAGGCTCCTTGCTCATGTCTAAGCAGACCAGGAAGCAGAAGTGAGAAAGGAGGTGGGGTCAGTCTATAAAATACCAGCCCCGTTCCCCGGAAATGCAGTTTCTCCAGCTAGGCTCCCACTTGTGAATTTTTCACAACCTCTCTAAACAGTATGATGGGTTAGGCCCAAATGATCAAACACATATTACATCCAGTCCATAGGGGCAATCATTTATTATGTGTTAATTAAATAATTGAAGATATTCCTATCAATTAAGCGTGCAGATCAAGGTAAACCCATGCCACTGTGTTAAAATCATGATCTTTCCAGCCACAGGCTTTGCCCCTTAGCACTAACTGCAAAAGTGAGAGTTCAAGTGAGATGTTTATCCAGCTCGTAGAACGGCACGGGAGGATCTTTTATTATTTACCTTTTCTTGCTGCTGTGATAAAAGGCCTGACAAAAATCAACTAAATCAGGGCTAGAGAGATGGCTCAGTAGTTAAGGGTGACGGCTACTCTAGCTGAGGACCTACGTTCAGTTCCCTGTTCCTACACCGTGAATCGACCATCTGTAACCCCAGTTCAAAGGATCCGCTGGCATCTTCTGACCTCCATGGCCACTAGACACACATGTGGCACATGGACTTACCTGTGGCCAAGACACTCACGCACATAAAATAAAAATAAATCTGTTTTAAAGAAACTTAGGAATGGAAAGATTTGTCCTGGCTCACGGTCCGTTCAAGGGTATGGTGCACCGCGGTGGGTAGGGAATTGAGAAATGTTGTGCGGCTGGTCAGCCTCTGTGCGGACTCCGGAAGCATACAGATGCGCACTGATGTCCACGTAGCCTTCTTTATATTCAGCCGAGAAGCTTAGTCAGGGGCTGTGTCACCTACATCTGGGGTAGGTGGATCTTCTTCAGTTGAATCTTGCTAACAGGCGCATTGAGGTGTGCTCCGTGGCCATTCTAAATCCAGCCAACAACGGAGACTGACAATCAGGGAGCTGAACTCTGCAAAAGTCTATGATTACAGGAAGACTCGGGAAGACACTTCCTCTTATATTCTTAAACTATGGAGGGAGTAAAGGACTTTCAAAGAGAAGAATGGATCTGAGCAGAGCCTGCCTTTCAATTTTCAAAAAGTGTATGGCTATATTGTTCATGACAGAAATCTTGCCTTTTTAAATCCTGTAATGGTCTGACTAATCAAATCACAGTGAACTCTTTTTACTACTTAAAGAGTATAAGAAGGAGGAAACAATTCCCCTCTACAGGTATTGAGCTTCTCCGGGTTTGGCTGATGTATCTGTCTGATGTAAAACGCTTGGCCTCTCACTCTAAACTCTGTTTGCCTGGTGTGGTTAATTTCCTGTGGGTGTTCCTTTCATTTTATTGGCGCCGTTCCATCTTTCGGCATTTGTCGAGATTTTTTTTTAATTATCATTATTATTGTTTATTATTATTAGTTACATTTTATTAACTCTGTATCCCAGCTGTATCCCGCTCCCTTATTCCCTCCCAATCCCACCCTCCCTCCCTCAGCTTCTCCCTGCCCCTTTCCAAGTCCACGGATTGGGGAGGACCTCCTGTTTTATCAAGTATCTTCAGGAATGGCTGCAAAGTCCTCTTCTGTGGCCTAGCAGAACTGCTCCTCCCTTGGCAAGTGGGGAGGTCAAAGAGATTTTAAACTTCTCTTTCCATCATTGCCCTTAAGAGTATCAATAGACTGTGTAGGCACTTCCACCTTAGCTAGCATCACATATCTGTTTTTTGTTATGTTCTGTTATGTTATATTTTGTTTTTTATTATGTTTTGCTTAGCTTTATTTCTTAAGAAAACATCTGATTGCTGGAGCACATTTCTTCAAAGATTCTCACCTAAGTAGTGTCTAATTTCTGACCCTTTTGTAACATCTAGTGACCCTCGTTCATGTCACCCTCAAAAAAATTCTGAGCATCTTCCTCATGCATCTTTACTCTGTCTCTAGATCCATGGGCAAAGAGGTGTTCATTTCTCAACGACTAGATTTTGTATCTAACTTTTTCTTAAATAAACCAATAGCTGTGTTTTCCGCCCTTTGTGAATTAGAAGTTTAGGTTGGTGTGAGCTGCTGGGAGAGGATGGATTCCAATGTATCCTTCCGTAACTGTATCCATCCTGAATGCAGCTCTGCCTCATTCTGCCCTGTGTGTTTACATTTCTCCTCCTTATTTTCCCCCATAAGTTTATTTTAACCTCAATAAAGAATGGAGCCTATTCAGTTTTTAGATAACTGCCTGCAGTCTCTTTTTTTCTTTCTTTCAAAATTTTTTTTTTTAGTTTGACCTTCAGTAAATAGCTCTCCTGGGCTTCATAAACTTCCTTAAAGTGATGAGGCCAATCAAAAATGTTAACATTTTCTTCACATGAGACTGAAAACCTAAACAGGCTCCTTTTTCCTTTTTCCTTTTTCCTCCATTATTTGGCAACCTGCTTGTGAGAGCACAGTGCTGTTACCTCTCTTTTTCTGCACATCCAAGGGGAAATCTCAGAGCTCTGGGCTCAAGCAGTACCTGCAAGCACAGAGACCCCAGCCCCTGCCCTGTTGCTCCAGAGCAAGCAGTAGGCAAGCCTTTAGGGTGCCTTTAGTGTGATGTCCATGGCACAAGGGGTGGTCACTGAACTACTTCAGATTACTGTCTTCTGTTGGCCACAGCTGATTGCAGGGAATCCGGAGCATTTTAGTATGAACCCAAGCTAACATCCGACAACCCAGACGAGTTATCAGGGAGAGAAATGTCAAGGACTGAACCAGACATGTCTGAGCCTGTCACGGAGCACAAAGGACTCTATTTGTAAAGGGCAAGGAAGCTACTTTCACAGTGATGACGATAACTGCAGCCTCACAGTCGAGAGAGAGAGAGACATAGAAGGCTTCTGTGACAAGCCCTAACTCTACCCCTGCAGCCCAGGTCTGCTTTTCCCCTCGGAGTATCCAGGCACCATTGCATGCCTGGCTGTACTGGACGGAATGAACCTGGCCAGGCATGTGGGTTAGGCAGGATCTCGGCGAGGGCGCAGGAGAAAAAGCCTTCTCCGTGGGCCATTTTCTGTGAAACAGCTCTCTCTGTTGGGGCAAACAAGGGCTATATAAACCTTGGGGAGTTGGTAGGAGTTTTGGGGATGAGTGTACATCATTGGCTGGGCTGAGGTGCTGGAAATGCTTCATTTGCATGAAGAATTCCAGGTGCTAGCTGGACATGTACTTGTGAGGAAAGAGGAGGTTTAACCTGAAACTTGGCCACCAGGCTATCTTTAAGTCATATTATTAAAATGCTAATATAAACTATAAAAAAATGTGTAAATCTATTTCATTTCTGCCATTTGTTCTTTGGCACTGATTTTATTTTATGCACAAGAAAAGAATTTAAAAAAATGCTTTATGGTTCACTAGTTTTAAAATGTAGATGATGAACATAGGTAGATGATAATTTTCAAACTATGTATTTTTGTATGTGTTGTGCGTTTGTATGTGTGCGTGCACACGTGTACACATACAGATATGTACATCCATGTGTATACAAATGTACAAGAGAACAATGTTGGAAGGCTTCCTTTGTCACTCTTCATCTAATTTGTTTTATTTTTTTTATAATTTATTCACTTTGTATCCTAGTTGTAGCCCCCTCCCTCATCTCCTTCTGGGTTCCACCCTCCCACTCACCCCCCCCCCCAATTTCTTCCCCTAGTCCACTGATAGTGGAGCTCCTCCTCCCCTACTATCTGACCCTAGCCTATCAGGTCTCATCAGGACTGCCTGGATCCTCTTTGTGACCTAGTAAGGCCACCCTGTCAGGGGGAGGTGAGCAAAGAGCAGGCAGCTGAGTTCATGCCAGTGACTGCCCCTGTTCCCCTTATTCAGAAACCCACATGGAAACTGAGCTGCCTATTGGCTACTTCTGAGCAGGGGGTCTAGGTTCTCTTCATGAATGGTCCTTGGTTGATGCATCAGTCTCTGCAGGCTCTCCTTGGTCCAGATTTTTTGGCTCTGTTGGTCTCCTTGTGGAGCTCCTGTCCCCTCCGAGTCTTTCTATCTCCCCCTTCTTCCAGAAGACTCCCTGCTCTCGGCCCAAAGTTTGGCTATGAATCTCAGCTTATGCTTCAATCTCTTGCTGGGTGGAATCATTCAGAAGACATCTGTGTTGTGGTACATTGACACAATGGAATACTACTGAGCTATCAAAAACAAGGAAATCCTGAAAATTTCAGGCAAGTGGATGGAACTTAAAAAGATTATCCTGAGTGAGATAACTCAAAAGTAGAAAAGACATGCATCGTATGTAGTCACTTATAAACAGATATTAGCCATATAATATAGGATAACCATACTAAAATCTACATAACTAAAGAAGCTAAACAGCAAGGAGGGCCCTAGGGAACATGCTTAATTCTCACTCAGAAGGGCAAGCAGGATAGACATTGGAGGTGGTAGAAGAGAGGGAGCATCTAACATGTTTTGAGAAGGTCTCTCTCTGAATTCTGAGCTTGCCAGTTCAGTTAGACTGGCTGGCTAGCAAGCTCTGGGGACTAACTGCTCCCACTCCTCCACACAGATGCAGATGTACACAGCCATCCTAAACGTTAATGTGTGCTCTGGGGCCTCTAAACTCAAGCCATCATGCTTATATTGCAGACAGTTCAACCACTGAGCCATCTTGCGGCCCTTAGTATAAGAGTTTTCACATTTACCCAAATATTTAATCATGTGTCTAATTTCATCCTCCTATTTATGCTTTCAAATCATTTCACTTAAAAACTCCACTTATCATCTTTTCATAGCATTTATCTCCTGGAAATGAACTCCTACCTTCATGTTAAAAATATTTTGCTGAGCATAGAATTGTGTGTTAATAGACATTCATCTCTTATTCTTGGTAAATACCAGGATATTGTCTTTATTCATCCAGCGTTGGGGGTGAAAAATCAGAAATCATTCTCAAAGTTCTACTCACAGATGCCAAAGGTGTCAGATGCCTCTGGCACTATGAGCTACTGGACCAAAGTAATGAGCTGAACTTGGGTCTTCTACAAGAAAAGAATGTACTCTTAACTGATGAGCCCTCTCCCTAGCACCTCCACTGAATCTTTTTAAATGTACTCGCTATCTTTAAAACCTAAATCTCTGTCCACTATCCCCACCACTTGGATGATTAATGAATTACCTTCTCTTATTATGTATTTAAGTAGCACATTATTCTACTTCTTTGTGCCTTGTTTTAATTGTCTATCGGTCTTTGTGTTACAAACACAGTAGTAGCGAGAATTTAGGAAAAGGCTACCTCTCTCTCTCCCAAGCTGCTAATATGTATATGTGTGTAAGGAGAAAGAGAAGAGCTGAGTCAAACTAGCATGCAATTCCCCTGGATCCCACCTTAGCTTAGGCTGCTTCACTGGTAATTTTAAATTTGTTGAGGAGGAAAGGGGACTTTTCTCTTAGCAGGATGGATTGGTAATGCTCCAAAGAAGTCGTCGATCTTCAATCCTAGCTGCCAACATTTCTGAAACATAAAATACCCCTCTTCTTCTCTGTCCAGTCCAGGCCTGAGAACACTCAGTATTCCTGTGGAGAGCTGGACCATTCACTGAATGAAAGCCTGTCAATTATTCTAGCCCTCATCCCTTAACTCTGACATGCAGTAAAAGATTGTGGGATAGAGTGGGAAGGGCAGATTCTGTCTGAGGCTGTGGTACCCAGGATTCACACACACACACACACACACACACAGAGAGAGAGAGAGAGAGAGAGAGAGAGAGAGAGAGAGAGAGAAAGAGAGAGAGAGAGAGAAAGAGAGAGAGAGAGAGCTGCAGCCATTAGGGCTTTACCAACTGAGTGAAATATCCTTTCCTGTCCCTGTAATGAACGTCCCGTCCCATGGAATGTCAAAACTATGGAATCCTTCTCTAAGAAAAGTATTAACCTCATTAATACATTCATTTTCATTGGGTCTTTGGCTCTGTGGTGGCTTAAAAACATGATTGTGAGGCTTGTGGCAGATCTTGGGGCAGACGTGCTTGTCAGGAAAATGTGGGAGCTCTGGTAGTCGAGCCTCCTGATCATGTCCACCGGATCTGCAGCAGAAGCAAAAACTAGAAACGTACATACACAAAGTGTCTAAATATTTAAAAGCTATAAATCAGACTTACAATCCATTAACTCATATTATTTATTCTACTTTGATAAACGTGCCTTGATAATGATTTTTAAAAGACAGGTTCAAACTGAAATTCTCTTAATGTGGCAGCTCAGACAGAGACGGCCTCCAGACACCAGCGCTCTTCCAACTCCCAGTTGCCTGCCTACTGCTCCTAATAAGATCCCTGCACTCAGCATTCAACTAGCAGTGAGCCAACATCCCCAGGGCTTCAGACTGTGTCTAGGAGGGGCAGATCCACCTTGGAAGACACTTAAAAGTATTCAGTACCTGATGAGTAGGAAGTCTTAAGTCTTAAGACCTTATAATAGCATATGTTAGAAACCCCTGGCTCTTCTATCTCAGCCTTGTGAGGAAGAACCAAGACAAACAAGTATAATAAGACTCTATATAAGGTGTGAGACAAGAGCAAAGCCCTTGCCTGCCAGCTTCCCACCCTGTCCAGGCTGTGTCTAAGGTCACAGTATGTTGGAGATGGACACACAACCTTCATAGACAGAGAATACAGGTAAAAGGTAAAAGAGGCTAAAGATGCCCTGTGATTCTTTGTAATGGTTTTTATAGCTATAAAAATAAAAAGACGCATAATCTCCCCCAAGAGCTTTAGTGTTATAGTGATTAAAAATCATTATCAAGGCACATTTGTCTTGGTAGGATAAATAGTGGATTGTAAGTCTGATTTATAAATTTTAAATGTTTAGACACTTTGTGTATGTATGTTTCTAGTTATTGCTTCTGCTCCAGAACCTGGGGATGTGATAAGTAGGCTCTATTACCAGAGCTCCCACATCTGCCCCAAGACACAAGCCTCACAATCATGTTTTTAAGTCACTAGAGAGCCAAAGACCCAACTTAATGTTGACTGAGTAGAACACAATAAATTCTCTGGAAATCTAATATCACCAAATTATTATGAGAAGCTGAGCTCACGTACAAAACTATGCAAGACAAAACTAACCTTAAATTCAAGACACACCGTGTGGTTTATATGCTAACGACCATGACAATTGACAAGAATAATGATTTCACTGTGAGATTTTTTTTTTTTCTATTGCCTTCCAATCAAAAAGAAGCTCAAAGGAATTACCAAGACTACTTTAAGATAATTTTCCTTATTTTGAATTTGTTGATTCAATAATTTGTGCAGAACTTTAGGGACAAAAAAGTTCATTTTCCCCTTTTAAGATATAAGTGGGAGAATTACTCATAATTTTATATGTGCCTGCAGATTTAATATCAAAAAGATATGATGAAACTTTTAACACAGGGGACCACCAGTAGCTTCAGAATAAAATGGTTCCTTTAATTGAATGTTATGCTTCAACATGTCTTATACAGATAATTATATATGGTGTGGTGTTTAACTTTGAAGTTGGCACTGAATGTAATGGTAAAGAAATATAAAGCATTATAATAGCACCTTCATTCACACACATATATGCACATGCACACACACACACACACACACACACACCTGCTATTCTTTTTTTTTTTTTTTGGTGGAATCATTCTGGAGCAACATTTGTACATAAGTTCATCATCATTTCCTTTGTTGAGACCATGCTGAAGAGTAAAGGCAGAGAATTTCATCTGAGGTAAGGATGGGATACACCACACTCAATTCTACTCTAGCCCTCCCTAAGCAGCACTTGTACTGACTTTCTAAGAATTAACTGAGATAAATTAAAAGGGGAAAATGCAAAAAACAAAACAAACAAACAAAAAAACTAAAACTATTGGCATCTTTTAATGAGAAAAATATGAATAAACAATACTTAATTTAGCTATCAGTGTGGACACATGGATGACTGCAGAAGCAAGTCAATGCTTCCTGGAGTCTCCTAGAAAGCCACAAAGACTGGAGGCAAAAGGATAATTGAATCTAGGGGAGGCTTTGGGGGTTCAAAACAAGAGAGATGGGAAATCAGGAAGAACAGGTGGCTACCCAATATCTCCCTCAAACCCATGTAGGCTCACAGCTACCTCCCCACCCCTGTATGAAACACAGAGTTGAGAAATGTTGTCTAGATCAACTCAAATGGAGAGTCACAGACCTAACAATATGAGGAAACCAGCAGCAGGTAGATGTGAGAAGAGATCCTGGACTGTGGGCCGTCAGGTGGGAATCTGAACCTTGAAGAGGAACCAAATCCCCATCTGCTTCAGGACATCTCACTCAACTCAGATGCTAGGGTTACAGTACTCGGGTGTACTTGCAGAGCATCCTGAGACAAGCACGTGGAGGGCACCTGTGTGGAACACCTGACTGTCTAAAGGGGAGGACGTCCAGACGCTGTGGGAGGCACTACAGGGAAATAGCTCAGCGTTGTCTAGCCATTCTATGACGTCATCCACTATAATGCGGCAGCACCCAATTGTTCTATGTCAGCCGGCCCGCCATAGTGTGTGGCTCAAGCAGAAGTTAAGAAGTTACGGAGAAACATCCTAACATAAAGACACCAAAGTAGGCAAATGACCTAACAAAAAGTGAAAAAAAAAAAAAAACCAAACATATCTTCCAGCAAACACACACACACACCACACAAGCCTGTGTTACTACGGATATTAGAAGAGAAAATGTGTCCATGAAATTAAACACATTGTAGTGAAAAAAAGAGCAATCAGAGACAAAATTCTTCGAAATTAAAAATACGTTCATAAAATAACATATTCAACAGAAGAAAGATGAGAAAAAGACAATGAATAAAAAGTTACGAGGAAATAGGGACAAGAGTTGCAATCTCCAACCCGAAGCTATTTGGTTTCAGAACAAAATAACAGGGGATGTGAGTTATAATTTGCCTTAAAAGTAAATAAAATTTCCCAGAACTGGAATAATGAGAAAACATTCCTTGAGTTTCCAGCACTGTAAGTGGAGTAATAAAAATGAATGTTATGCCAATGTGAGGCATCATGAGCTTTTTCAGGTTGAGGGGAGAAGAAATGGAGGAGACAGAGTGTGGGGGGAGGGAATGGAAAGCCAATAAAAAAAAATCAAGTCAGCAAAAAACTCCCTGAAATGGCTGAGGTAGAATTTCCTTAAACATTTTAAATTTTAGTCAATATGTATTATCTGCGAGACACAAAGTGTCATCTCAATCATGTACACAGCATAAAACATTTAATTTAGGTCCCGTGTGGTCATTTCTTCACATGAGACATATCCCCAGTCCTAGCCACTGGTTTTTGAAATGTTCAGTTCATCATGGTTATCCTACTGTATCTCAAAATCATGCCTTCTGTAAGGTAAGCTAGTAATGTGGAGAAGACACTTGGAAAGAGTTTCAAACATTCAAGTTTCCTACAGACCAGCCTCACCCTGAGCATCTGCTAAAGAAGCTGGGTCTTGTCACTGCTAAACGGTGCATTTGGACAAAAGCCTCCACAGCCAAGAAGCAGCAAGTCTAAAACATGCTCAGAGCATGTGCTCATCTGGTAAAAACCTGCTCCCAAATGGGCAGCTGGACGTGATGACAGCACATCCGGTCTGCCTACCAACTGTTGTTTTAATTGATCACAGAAAACAGAATTGTCTTATTTCTATCCTAGATGTCATTAAACACTCAGATTAAAATCAATTATTCAATTGGGTTATAAGTGTGGACTGGATATTTGATTATGAAAAATTATGCAGGTTGGTGATGGCGACATTGCATGTTTTAAGGCACACACTAGAACAAATATTTCTTTTTACTTTTTAAAAACTTTTATTTATTTATTCACTTTGCATCTTGATTGCAGCCCTGCTCATCTTCTCCCAGTTTCCCCTCTCGTGTACCCTGTCCCCCATTCTCCCTTCTCTCATGTACCCTATCCCCCATTCTCCCTTCTTCTTTTCAGAGAAAGGGGAGGAGCCCATGGATACCAACCCACCCTGGCAGATTAAGTCTCTTAAGGATTAGGCCCATTCTCACACACTGAGACCAGAGAAGGCAGCCCACTTATGGGGAATGGAAACTAAAGACAGGAATCAGAGTCAAAGGGGGCCCTGCTCCAGTTGTTAGGGCATCCACATTGAAATCCAAGCTACATATGTACAGGAACCCTAGGTCCAGTCTATGCATGCTCTTTGGTTGGTGGTTCAGTCTCTGTGGGCCCCCACGGACCCAGGCTAGTTGACTCTGTAGGTCCTCTTGTGGGGTCCTTGACCTCTCTAGCTCTCTCAATCATTCTCTCAACTCTTCCATAGGACTCCCTGAGCTCTGTCTAATGTTTGCCTGTGGGTCTCTGCATCTATTTCCATCAGCTGCTGGGGAAGCCTCTCAGAGAAGTTATACATATTTTTACTCTTGGGTCATAAGAGGGACTGTGTATGTGCTGACAGAGTTCAAGTGTATGACATGTAGAAAGTGTCTCTCTCTATGGGCAGGGTGAAAATAGATTACATAATATCCATGTAGAGATGGATATGATGACCATGCTCCAGCTGGGGTTGGCTTTGGAGTAGAAATGAAAAAAATTCAGCTCTAGTACCCATAGAGATGAGAAGAGGGCAGATAATCCTCTGGAGCTGGAGTTGCAGATGGTTGTGAGCTGCTCAGTGTGAGTGTTGGGAACAGAACTCAGGTCCTGTGCAAAAACAGTATGTGTTCTTAACCAACCACTGAGCCACCTCTCCAGCCTTTAGAAAACATATGAGTACATTTGTATAAGTACCTTTTCCATGACTGGAGTTATTTTCACATGACAGGTACCTGAAGGGGAATCTACGTCACCCAGTTTTTTTTTCTGATGATATCTGTTGATTATACGGTACACTGGTGTTTTCATTTTTGTTTTTAAAGCTTAAAGTGTATCGTGGTATTCTTGATATACGGATCTGGAGAGACTCGGCAAATGAGTACACTGTCACCTCATATGGTTAATGTTCCCTTTGCAAATTAGCTTCCAAAACAATATCGATAACCACAAGTCTTATGCTCTGTGCTAGATCTTTAAACTTGTTCCTACTACATGACACATGCCTTTCAACCTACTCTTTCTTGTCCACACCCCTGCGGCCACCATTTTGTTTTCTATGGTTTGTGTTTGTTGTTTATTTGCTTTCTTAGATTTCTTATTTTGGTAATATTTTACAGTGTTTTCCTATTTCGCTCATTTTCTTAGTGTAAAGTCCTCTGGATTCATGTTGCCACCTATGACAGGGTCTCCCTTCTCAGCTGCATAACACTATGTGAAAGTACATATGCTAAAATTCCTTTGTTAATTCCTCTTCTGAGTCACACTTCAGTGGTTTTCCACATCTTGGCTTACTGTGAGTCAGAGGCAATGAAGGACATGTAGGTATCTTTGGAAGTTCATAATTTTGTTTCTTTTGGGTGTCTTCCCCACAGAGATACCATAAACATACTGTCAGTTGGCTGGTATTTAATAAGAATATGCTTATCCTATATTATTAGTCTAGTATGCACTTTTAAGTGAGTATATAACATGTGTGTCTTTCTGCTTCTGGGATTCCTCACTCAGAATGATCTTTTCTAGATCCCACCATTTGCCTGCAGATTTCATGATTTCCTTGTTTTTAATTGCTGAGTAGTGTTCCATTGTGTAAATGTACCACAATTTCTGTATCCATTCCTCCATTGAGGAACATCTGGGTTGTTTCCAGGTTCTGGCTATCAATCCTCACTTAGAAAGACAAATGGGGTGCACATTGGAAGAATGAGAAAACAAGAAATAGGACAGGAGCCTACCACCGAGGGCCTCTGAAAGACTCTACCCAGCAGTGTATCAGCAGATGCTGAGGCTCATAACCACACTTTGGGCAGAGTGTAGGGAATCATATGAAAGAAGCAGGAGTTAGTAAGACCTGGAAAGGACAGGAGCTCCACAAGGAGAGCAACAGAACCAAAATATCTGGGCACAGGCATCTTTCCTGAGACTGATACTCCAACCAAGGACCAAGGTCCATTCATGGATATAACCTAGAACTCCTGCTCAGATGTAGCCCATAGCAGCTCAGTATCCAAGTGGGTGCCCTAGTGAGGGTAACAGGGACTATCTCTTACATGAACTCAGTGGCTAGCTCTTTGACCTCCCCCCCTTCCACCCCTAATGGAGGAGCAGCTTTGCTAGGCCACAGAGGAAGACATTGCAGCCAGTGCTGATGAGACCTGGTAAGCTAGGGTCAGATGGAAGGGGAGAAGGACCTCCCCTATCAGTGGACTTAGAGAGGGGCATGGGAGAAGATGAAGGAGGAAGGGTGGGATTGGGAGGGAATGATGGAGGGGCTACAGCTGGGATAAAAAGCGAATAAAATGCAATGCATGTAAAAAAATAAAAATTTAATTAAATAAAAAAATATCCATGCATGAGAACACTGAACACACTCTGCTAGGACTCTTGATTTCTAACGTTGATGATGTATGGTCTTGGGTAGTGTCTACTTCAATTACTTTTTTGTTTGCTAGTTTGTTTGGGACAGGGTTTCTCTGTATAGTCCTGTCTGTCCATGAACTTGCTCTGTAGACAAGACTGGCCTTGAACTCAGAGATCTGCCTGCATCTGCCTCCCAAGTGCTGGGATGAAAGATGTGAGCCACTACACCTGGCTTCAATTACTTTTCTAATAACTACTATTGGTAATTATTTTCTTTCCTTTTAGGAGAAAACCCTCATTCTTGCATTAATACTATGCGCCTTTAAAAATGTTAAGGAATGTATGAGTTGTATAATAAAATGGTATACTCTGTATCAACTTACAGTTTCATTTTTTTTCTAAAATCAAAACATGTAGCTCTTATAAATAAATATAAATTTGTAAGTACAATAAATAAATAATATAGAAGAAAATTAAACCAGCTACAGTCAGGTGTGATGGCACTTGTGAGAGAGAAGCAGGAAGATCTCTGTGAATTTGGTACCAACCTGGTCTACATAGCAAGTCCCAGGACAGCTAGGACTACATAGCAAGACCCTGTCCCCAAATGAAAACAGCTGCAAACAGCCCTAAATACTGTCTCCATTAATCTCTTAGGGCAGCAGTGAAGGGAAATATTGGCCATATCCCTTTGCTTTTCAGTAATCCAGATTTAGATATACACAGACACCACACAGATCAGTGAAGACCTGGGCTTGAGCCATTATCCTCCACTATGAGGAAGCCCTGAATGCCACTTCCCCCTCCAAACTGTACTGGTACATCCTATTCTGGAAAACGAAGCAGAGATTAACTGCTTGTTCACGATAAGCCAAAGGTAACTGATTGGCCAGTTATGTGCCCAGTGTTCTTTGGAAGCGAGCCCTGGAAGCTATTTTTCTGATCAATCCTAAGTCCCATGTTAGTGCTTACAAAAGAGCAAAATAACATTTACTCATGATAAAGACCCAGTTCCAGCCATTATAAATCTTATCAGTTGCCTTGTGTGAAGGTTAGTGGAGAAAAGAAAAGCATTTCACTGTGTTCACTTAACCTTGGGACAGAACTAAGACGCTGATGACTGAGTCTGGGACTTCTGGGATGTGTGGAGGTCAAACCGTAAGTCTGGGCAAAGTTGGGAACTTTAGTTCGTTCTTTTTATCATAATTCATCCAATTAAGGAACTAAGGAACATCACGCTTTGACTAACAGCCAATAACAATTCAGTTAGGAACACCTCCTCAATAACTATGTATCGTTGGTATTTGGAGTGATTCACATGTACACATTTATTTAATGACTGGGGCCTCATCTCGGTGCTACACAACACACAACACAACACACACTTCATACAATCTCAGTTTGTTGCTCAAGCGCAGGGATGTTTGACCTAGAATTATTTAGAATAATGTTGGAACTAAAGAGATGCTCAGACAGTAAGAGCACTGACTGCTGGCTCAGAGGACCCAGGTTCAGGTCTGACCACACATATGGCAGACCTATAACTATCCATAACTCCAGCTTCAGGGGATCCAAAGACACCAGACATGTCCAGAGCACACCCACATACGTGTGCAAAACTCTCATATGCATATAAGCAAAGTAAAATTTTAAAAATCTTAAAAAAAAAAAAGAAAAACACAAATAAATCTGTCTACCAGGATGACCGACAGATAGACATTTTCCCCACAGGTTAACATACAGCCACTGCACAGGATGTGTTTCAGTTTCAACAGGCGCCTCCTCCTTGGCATGAGCTTTTCAGCAGTGTGCATCTAAAGACACAGCAGAAAAGAGCATTGAGCTGACCTTGAACCGGGGCTGGCGACAAACTGAAGACGGTCTTCTAACCTCAAGGTGCAACTAAAAAGCAAGAGTCTGGGACAGAGATGGCTGCTCTCTGTGCCAGGAAGTTATTTCCCTCTACTTATGTGTGAACTGGTTTATGGATTTCATAAATGTGGGCACACCGTGGACACTCAAGGAATGTTCCCTGAGACCAAAACCTGCTGCTTGATGGTGTATATTTTCCACTACAGAAACAGCAGGGGAAATCGTAGATACTCCTGTCTTGCCTGTACTTTTCCTAATTCAGTGTGAAATGAAAGAATAAACTGTGTTTCCTTCTCCTTTTCCTCCATTGTAAAGCTTTTGTTTAGGCGTCTGGGAATGGAGCTAGATGGAGTAACTAGTAGCTGGCAGCCCACCAACATATGTAGGCATCAAACTATGAGTAAAATAAATTTATACTAGCAAGCAGTCAGGCATGTCTTCCCATGTGGTTTCTTATGCTCTAGATGTGGAAGAAGATGACAAACAAACAAAAAAACTCCCAAAGACTTAAAACCAACAAAATTAGAAAGTTGTCCTCTGTGGTCAAGCATTTGCCATTGAACGTGTTTTTTGAGATGTTCCCGTGAGTCCCAAGGAGCAGCTGCAGCCACAGCACCGTGAGCCCAGCCAGCTGACAGTTGCCGAGATCTGGCAATGCTCCGTTCTGTGCCGCTTCCACCTACCAAAGTTCTAGTGCCGTCACCAGGCCGCAAGGCCCATCAAGTCGCGTGCAGCACTCACACAACCCCGAACATCAAGAATCATATTTTCAGTAACAGACAGCATTTGGATCCCCGTGACCAACAAGTGAATGCTAAGCACTGTTTCTTATATTGTTAAAAAGATCCTAATCTTTGTCAGGCTCTGTCTGTTGAATTCTTTTCTTCCTGGCTTTCCTGTTCACGCAGAGGGCTTATGGAATTTTTTGTTTGTTTGGTTGGTTGGGATTTCTTCTGTTTGTTTTGTTGTTACTGCTGCTGTTGTGTTTTATTTTATTTTATTTTATTTTATTTTATTTTTGGTTGTTGTTGTTTCTTAATTTATTTATCTACTTGACAAGTGATAGAGTCATCATGGAAAAAGAAATGCCAGTTGAGGACTTTTCACTATCAGATGATTGGCCTGTAAGCAAATCTGGGTGGGCATTTTCTTGATTAAGGATTGATGCAGAAAGTGAGGATAGGCAGTGCCATCCCAGGGCAGTTGGTATTGGGTTAAATAAGAAAGCAGACTAAGCAAAGCATGGGGACTATGCCAGTAAGAAGCTCTCCTCCATTGCCTCCATTTACACACACACACACACACACACACACACACACACACGCACACTCACACACACTTTCTTTCCCAGTCTGTACTAAAGTGTTAGAAAACAACCCTGAAAAAAGGCTTCCTGGGAAAAAGAAGTGTTTCTTTGATATTCTACCTTTGCAGCTTGGAGCATAAAACAAAAACCAGTTGAAGCCAGTTCCCCCCAAATTCCTATAAGCATTTACTTTGTTTCTCAGGAAATCCACACATTGACCAGTTGTCCTTGGGACACTGTGAAGAGGCTTTTGTGGCTCTTCTTTTTCCGTGAGTCCCCAGACAAGGTTTATTCCCTGTTTGATAACAGTTCTGCTATCTTGCAGTTTCTCTGTGGCCCTAGTCATTCTGGGTAAAATGATGATAAGCGGATAGGGAAAAAAAAAATCAACTTTGAGCTTCAACAGAAATATCTTTAATGTCTCGACATAGTCTCCTTAAACTGAAATAAAAACCCAGGAAAGTTGCTTGTTTGTGTTGTGTGTCCCCGGGAAGCCATTTGCCAAGCTCTGGCTGCCTGGCTCTCTGCCTCCAGGAATGCCAATCAGAGGACATTCTTCTTCAGGCAGCCAAGTTTGGAAGTCAGTTGGTTCCTGGCCGTGAGGTGGGGGTGGGGTGATGGCAGGGGAAGCCAGCGAGTCCTCGGCTGATCTTCAGCTTGCAGAGGTTTCTGTGATAGCCTTCAATGAAAGCAGTTTCTTTTACCCACGAGGAGACAGGTAAAAGGACAGCTGAGTAAATCAGCTTTAGAAGAACTGGGCGGAAGCTCCCCGGGAGGGAGGGGCGGAGGGAGACCTTTGAAAGCCTGCCATTGGTGAGTTTACCAAAGGCATCTGCCAGTGGGACTTGAGTGGAATGTGAAACCGAATCGTTTTTCAAGTTAAAGATAGACTCAGTGGACGCCAGAATCTGGAAGCCGGGTTTTTAAACTCCTGTCCCTCCCTAGAATTTCAGAGTTGGTTACATGGTCTCAGGGGTAATTAAGAGTTTGGCTAAATCTGTTCTTTCATGGACGTGCTAGCTAGCAAGCACTGTGTGCTCTAGGTGAACTGGCACTAAAAGGGTTGAAGAGGGGATGCTGAGCCTCATCCAGGGTAAGTGAGAACATCGCGACTTGGAGGTGCATCACTGGGAAGGCGGATATTGACTTTTGCTTTGTGGTTAGTATGAATGAAAGATCGTGGAGATTTTGCCGTGTCTGGAAGGAGCTGCTTTCCTTTCTGGAAGTAGGTGGCCTTGGGCATTTTGAGTGGCAGAAGGAAACGTGTGAGGCTGTTTTCAAGTTTGCATTTCAGAGTTGTAACCTCAGTCTTTCCCGTTAACCCTCAAGCACCCAAGGCTTATGGAGTCAGGAGTTCTGGAGGGAGATGGAGCGCAGCTTCGCTGTCATGACACTGTGTTCAAATGTAGCCAACGAAGACAGAATGTTCCAAAGAAGGAGGGGTTGTTAGCTGATAGCTCTTTTCGTGGGGCTCTCAGAGTGTTTGGGTGTACCCCATCTTTAAAGATGTAGCAGAGAAAAAGCAGGCAGCCTCTATCAAAGCGAACAATGTATTAATAGCAGTTGTTTGGGGCATTACCTCATTAATTCTGAGCAGTTCTTCTCCAAAAGAGCTGGTATCTGCTAAGTGAATGGAGGAGGCGTTCCGATTATAAAGAACTCCAGAGAAGAGTTGGGAGGGGAAGAGTCGTTAAATGTACGATCGCCACGTTGTGCTTTGGCTATTTAAACGTTTCATCACCAAGGAGAAGGACAAACTTCAGTTCCTCGTGTTTTGCCCATGTATAGGTTTTGTTTCTTGTTTGGTCAAGCGACCTCCCCCTCTCCTCTTCCCGACAGCATTTCCAAACTCACACAGCATTCCTTCTGAAAAGAAAAATATATTGTTCATAAAAGTCACAGAGTACATGGTGTAAGCTGGATATTCTCCTTTATATGGGGAAAATAATCCTGCAGACGCTTGCTCTCCTGACAGAATGTGGGGCTGGATGGTGGTTCCCTGTAACTGGCCTGGTTCTGCTCTGCCGAATAGACCAAACTGAAATCAAGTTACCGAAATAGGTGCAAGCAGTGTGTGGTTTAATATGGCTCCTTCACACAATTTTGATACTAAAAAGTGATGTCACTTCTCTGCCAAAAGCCAGGCATTGTAAGGAGAGAGTTGAACTTAAAACTGCTGAGCAGTGTGGCAAGGACAAAATGTAAAAATAGCTGAGCCCAGGACTGGTCTGTCAAGCTTTGTGTGCCCAGCTTACCCCAGCTTCTCTATCCTTTAGGGTCCCCAAGAAACAGTGAGGCTCTCTGCCTAAGACCTGTCTGAAAGGAAGAACCTAGCCAGTGTGTTTAGAAGTCGTAGTCTACGGATTGGAAATGCATGTGTTTTGTTGAAAGTGCTTATCCTTCAAAGAGCGTAGGCAGTTTGTGAAACTGTAAGGAATGTTTAGTGATCCTTTAATTAACCCACTAAGTTGCACAAATCACAAGTGGTTCTCCATTCCCTTCGCTGACATTAAGAATGAAGCTGGCAGAAATTTGTGACTGCGTGAAGCAGAACACAGAACACACAGAAACGTGTAAGCAAACCTGTCCTTTACACATCTGGTGTCATAACACTTCTTAATGCTCCCTATATATATTAAGTTTTAGCTTCTGGTTTCCAATATGTTAAAGGAAGAAATTCAAGGTTCAAAATTCTCAGGTGTAGGAATTTTTATCAATGTGGCCAATACTGACAGGGAAATTGCAAATAGGCATCCACTGTTTCATCACTGTTGGAGTTTCCAGTTCCATGATGAGGTTAAGAGCTTGGATTTTCTTCCTTTGAATGACATGAAGGTTGTTGTTTTAGGGTATGTGTCTGCTAATCGTAGCTTACATGTTACTGGGTATGTTTCTGTTATTACTGCCCATCCTACCTTCATTTGTGGTGCCCTATCTCCTTAATACATTAGTTTTGCTTTATGTTAAAAAAAAAGTATCTTGAAAATCACCCCTTGAACTTGGCATGATAGCACTAACCTGTAATCCCAGCATTTTGTGGTCGAAGTCAGGAATCTCACTACAAGTTCAATCTCACTACTTCTATTTCAAGACGAATAAATGAATGGATGATAAAAATCACTTGTAAGGGTAATCAGAGACCTAGTTAGGATGGTGGTTCCTGCAGAGAAGGCAGCAGGTGGCAGACTGGAAACACCTGAGGCAAAGCCCCGGAGCCTGAGCTCTCTCTGTGACAGAAGCTGGCATGCAGGCAGTGGGAGCGAAGGTTCACGCTAGGTGCACTCTGTCCCAGTGGAAGACATGGTCTTTCCAGATCCCAGTGTATTCTTGTCCATTTTAATGAAGTTGGTCCGGCCACCAGAGGGAACTCTGTTTGCCAGGCTTGCTTGCCGAGGGGCAAAACATTGTGCTTAAAATTTAACTTACCTCTCTGATTTCTAAGTTTTCAGTTTTTGTTTATTTTTTAATGGTGTATGAGTGTGTGCGGTGGGGCGCACACATGCCATGGCACCTGGAGGTCAGAGGTCAGCCTTTGTGGAATCAGTTCTCTCCTGCCATCTTTATGTGGGGTGCAGGAGTCAGACTCAGACGGTCAGGCTCACATGACAGGCCTTCCCACCAATCCCCTGCTTTCTAAGCTTTCGTTCCTTAGCTAAATTCTCACAGTGTGAATGATTCTACCCTGGTTTTGTATTTCTGACACTTTTACTTGACTAGAGCTCTGAGGCCAGATACCTACGTCATGACTGCTCATCCTACTGAGCTAACCAATAGCTACCGTTCCTCAAAAACACATCTCCATGCCACACAGCACATTGAACAGTCTGATGCTGCCATTGGTGATTTCAGCCAGGCTTTTTTTTCCCATTCATCTTTCACTTTTTAGCTGTGTTCTGCTTGGTTTCAGACTTCTTGGAGCAAACTGCGTGTGCTTGCTGATGGAAGAGCTCACGTTCTCCAGCTTCATATGCACTGCCTACGATACTCGGCTATCCTTTTACTTGTCCTTTCTAGGCCACTTTCCTTGGTCATCTCTTTAATCTCTAATCCACCCACTCCAGGCACTTCAGCTGTTCATAAAACTTGACTCTTCCAGCTCTCTCCCTGCCTATATTTCAGCGTCACCACCTCATTTTAGCTTATTGAAAATTAACCCTCTCTGCCCCATGCTTCCTATCTTCCTCTGCTTCGGGTCCTCATCATCTTACTTGGTGGCTGCTTTATTCTCACAGCTATTTGTCTGCCCCTAGGCCCTACTCACACCACCACCGACCAGTGTCCATCTCTCACACTGGGCAAATGCATCTGTCTTCTGTGAACCACAGCTGCTTGTGACAGGAGAACTCCAGCAGCCTCCCAACTAAGACTGTCCCTTCTCTAGCATGGCCTGCCAGGCCTGTCACTGTGCATCAGCATTTGCCATCCCTCCAATCCTTTGCTGGTCACCACCAATACTTCTATCAAACATAACTACAGCCTCTCAGAGCCACCATATGCCAGAACAGGCTGGGGGAGGCCACAGAATCATTTCTCTTTTCCCTGAGTGCTTGTGGCTCCTCAGTTTTCACTTCAGATGTCACTCTCCCCGTGTTTTCCTTCTCTTCAGAATTCACCTGTAGTCCCCAAAGTCTCTAATTCTATGTCCTGTGCCATACTGATTTCTGTACTCTGAACACCCAGGAACCGCTCACTACAGGTTTAAGGAATGAATAACCGGCTATTTCCAGGACTGTTGTCCCCGGACCATCGCTTTTTTATTTACTTATATTCATTCTATATGTTTTGACCTTGGCATAATTATCACTAATGATGCTAAATACCGAGTAGAACCAGGAAATGGTTGCTTGTCTGGTCGGGGCCATTCTTCTGGAGATGAGGGATTAATGTTCATTTTATCGCCGGGTGAGGCCAACTGATGATGCGCCATATGTTAGCAGCAAAGTGGGATGAGTCACCTGCACATTATTGGAGGGACTTCCAGCCTGAGGACAGTCACGGCGTGCAGAAGCTGATAGGTTCAACCATTCGCGTTCAGGCTGTGTAGATGGCTCCATCAGGAAAGTCCTTACCTTGTAAGCAGGAGTCTTACATTATTTTATCTCCACAACCCAGCAATTAAAAAGCCAGGTGTGGAGGCATGAACATGAAATTCTAGTTCTGGAAAGCCAGAGACAAGCAATTCCTTGGAGCTTGATGGCAAGCCAGCCTAGCCTATGTGGTGAATCCAGGCCAGTGAGAGCACTTGTCATGCACACACACACACACACACACACACACACACACACATACACACCCCTCATCAGGAACACTCAATAGCATACCAGGAAAAAAATCAGTAAGAAACTAAATTAAAATGAATCACCTTGCGTGCTGTCTGAATATCAACTCTAAGAAACCACTGGGTTTTCAGATCTCCATGTAAATATGAGAAAGAAATCATTTGATAGCTTATGTGCTGTGACTCCGTGACCCTAAATTTTAAAGTTGTTTGATTTTTTTTCTTAAAATTTAAGGCCATGAAGTGCAGCATTGATGTCATATTTCTATTAGTGTATGCTAAGGGGAGAAAGTCTCTTTGGTTAACGAAGAATTGAATGTTATTGGTGGGGACCAGAAGAAGCTGATTTTTGGTAAAGCTGTTTAATTGCTTTGACCCTTTGAACAATTTGTAAGTCTTTCATATATTTATTGTATACTCTTAATATGCCAAATCCTGGGCTTAAGGAAATGAAGAGATTTGCCTCGTGTTATTTCCACATAGTCCTCTCCTCACTCCACAAAGAGAAGAGCTTCACTGCAGATGGGACCAAACAAATAAGTGACGCTAAGAAAATGTTTAAACCCCATATTTAAAATGTGAATCTGAAATTCCCAGAAGAAAATTCGAAGATGTCACAGTGTCCTTTCTCTTTCATCTACAGAAGAAACAAAGACTGCCTGTTCAACAGTAATCAGCTGCTAGCTTCCAACTAAGGGGCAAGTGCCTGCTTTTCCTTGTCTGTTCTAGGCAATGAGATTATTTACTTATGCCTTTCATTGGGCAGTGGCCTTAGTTACCTTGTCTTCTTAAATGTTCTTTCTTTTACATTCTTCACTTAAATTGAACTCATACTAGTTAATGAAACTGTTTTTTTTTTTCTTTCTCAGCATTTAGTATTTCCCTCACAGCAAGTCGAGTCTTAGGGTAGCCTTAGGGTATTGTTTTGACTCTTAACAAGGCCTGCTTCTTCACTTGCAATCCCAGCATTCAGGAGACTGAGGCAGGATCGTAATGAGTTCAGTTTGAACCATGAGATGAGTCCCAAGCCAGTCTGAGCTACATAATGAGATGGTGTCTCAGAGATAAAAACAAAAGACAATTTAAAGAAAATCATGCCAAGAGATATCTTTATGAGACCCTAACATCAAGAGTCCTTAAAATGCCCAGATTTTTCATATGCCGTTTAACATCAAGTAACAGTATTTGTTTGCATAAGTAAAGCTCGACTTTGCAGTTTTGTAAAATAAATACGATGTAAAGATGACTCACTCACTCAGTTATGAAAGATCTGTGAATATCTACATATTTTTCAAAGAAAAATAGATTTATTTTTATTACTTCCTTTTTGCATCCCACTTACATCCATTCCTATATGACTTTGCAGTTCACGAATTCACCGAAATAATAATAATTCAAGATTATAAACACCCTACTGGTTTTGTAAAAAGGTGTAGAATAATTTTTTGAATGAAGCTGATCATCTAGTATAAAAGAACTTCTAAGTCTCATATTGTTCCATACAACACTTTTATAGAAACATACTAACTCACAGAACTGTTGTCTGTTAAAACCTCAAGTAAATGCAACAGTTCACTTTCACAGTTCTGACTGGAGGGGCAGCTCATTGGCTAAGGGCACTTACTGTTCTTGCATAGGATCTGCACATGCCCTTTTTGGCTTCTGGAGGCACTGTACACACATGGTACACATATGTACATGCAGGCAAATCATATACATAAAAATCAAGTGCCTTTAAAATTCATCTTCTAAAGTAAGCTCAATACTGCAAACTATTTTATAGGTAAGAGGCAAGTGTGGTTTTCTTACTATGTATGTTTAGATTAAGGTATAGACAGATGTACTAAATATGGTTTCCCATGAAAACAAGCTCCAGTCTCAGTGGGACATGAAAAGCTAGGATCCCCTCTCACGTGAGCCGCTTAGGTATCACGTGTTGGCTGCAGGCAGCCCTCATTTTCTCCTATGCTTACACTTGCTTGGCCAAGGGACACTACAAAGCCACACCCAGCTTCAGCATGGTAGGAAACACAATCCTACAAGCATGTATGAAAAGGGAAAGGACTGGAATATCTACGGAGAGTTCCGGTAAATTTCCAAACTCGCAAGTGATTAAGCATCCCAAGTCTCCAGAGCCTAGATAAAGTATTACTCATCTCTGTGCACACTCATCTCCACTTAGGTCTCTTGGCTCTCTGAATTCTTGCCATGTCTGCAATGTTCTCCTGTTCTGCAATGATAGACTTTCAGCCCTCTTCCTACCAATCATTAGGTTCTCCTGACCATGAATAATTTGGGGAATTCAAAGAAACTTCTATTAGGAAAATCCTACAGAACGTAAGGAGCAACTATGAAATGTTCATTTTCCTATCTCTATAAACCGCTCATGCATATAGAGAATTGGATGAGAAGTAATTGGATGCAAGCTTAATCCCGCTACCTTTACTAATAAGTGGGGCAAAAGAACGAGGCTTGGAGACAGGAGCTGTAGCACACTGTACTTTAGACTTGAAGGACACTCATATCCCCCAAATTCTGTATGTTCTTAGTGTTTTTCTGTGAGCACTGAGATAAAAATCTGGGAAATCTAGAAGTAATGAGACATTTAAAGGTTTGAACATTTTAAGGCCGTTTGCTGAGGTCCTTGGGACTGTAATTTAGTCAGCAAATCGAATTTGTGTTCTTGGTAGCAGTAATTCTAGGAAATGTTTCACGGGGTGTTTAAGGATTCCGAATCAAGCAAATTGCTATGGATCTTATCTCTCTCTTAGAAATTCTGGCCAACGCTTACAGTGGGGCTTCACGAATGTTCTACATGCACAGGTTCGACTTGCTCAAGTCCATTGTTTTCTATCACAGAGTTTGAGAGAGCAGAGAAAGAGGCACACAGAAAGAATGTTTCATATCATCAAACATGCCTGCTAAATTCTGCTTCAGTTACACCTGTTGCGTTGTATTAATGTTTTCTAGTGGGAATAGAAAAGTGGGTTCCCTAGTAAGGGGAAGAGGGACTGTCTCTGACATGAACTCAGTGGCTGGCTCTTTGACCACCCCCACCCCCACCATGAGGGAGGAGCAGCCTTGACAGGACACAGAGGAGGACATTGCAGCCAGTCCTGATAAGACCTGATAAGCTAGGGTCTGATGGAAGGGGAGGAGGACCTCCCCTATCGGTGGACTTTGGGGAGGGATATGGGAGAAGAGGGAGGGAGGTTGGGTTGGGAGGGAATGAGGGGGGGCTACAGCTGGGATGCAAAGCAAATAAAATGTAATTAATGTAAAAAAATTAAAAATTTAGTTAAAAAAGGAAAGAAAGATGGGTTAGAGAGAAAGAGCAATATACCCTTGCAAAAGACCCAGGTTCCATTCCTAGAACCCATATTAGTAGCCATAATTCCCTGTGACTCCAGCTCCAGGGGATTCAAAGCCTCTGGCTTCTGTGGGCACTGCACTCATATACACCACACACTCACGTGAACACACACACAATTTTAAAAAGTATCAAATGAATACATTTACAAAACAGTTTATGATATAATAGTATTCTAGCTCACATAATACTTTTAGAGCACAAGCTAAGGATTTTTAAGGACTTTTGTAAATATTTTTAATATTTACTTATTTATTTTCATTTTCTTGATAAAAGGCATTGTTTTTATATTGACACTCCACCCAGTAACATTTAATGTTATTTGGGCGTACTATTTATGATGCACCACAAATTTTAAAACCCTCTCAGAACTCACATGATTTACCTTTTGACCCATCTTGTTTGAAAGTCTAAACTTTTTTTTAAAGAGTTTTTGTTTTTTGTTTTTTGGTTTTTTTTGTTTTAAGATTCATTAATGTTCATGAGCGCTCTGTCTGCATGTACACCTGCAGGCCAGAAGAGGACAGCAGATCACAGTATAGATGGTTGTGAGCCACCACGTGGTTGCTAGGAATTGAACTCAGGGCCTCTGGAAGAACAGACAGGGCTCCTAACCACTGAGCCATCCCTCCAGCCATACATTATTAATCCGTTAACTTAGTTTTTAATTTCTAGGTTAAGACCTTATGAAGAGAAAGGCCTCCTTCCACTTGAACATATGTTTCTCGACTGTTTCCCCTTCACTTTCTTAAAAATCAGGAACATTAAAGCTTTGAAAAGAAAATGTTTAGTTTAATGAAATTCTTTTCTAAAGTTACAGGCTGAGGGAATTTTGCTGTGGAAAAAAAGAAGGGCAAACATAACAAAACAATCCCCACTTTCCTTAATGCAATGTTTGTTACACTGAAGTTCAGTGACTGTGTGAAACAATCATTTACTCCATAGGGCGAACACTTCTAGAACATAAGTCTATCCAAAGAGTGTCCTAGGTATGTGGGCCATGTGGAAGTGTCAAGGTCAGAAGATGTGACAGAGCGTGGCTGTTCTTGTCCAGTCTGATATGATTACTCTGCTTGTCTTCCTTTAGCAATTTGAATCCCTCCTCCATTTTGAACTAGGAGATAAAGAAATGTTTTAAAATTATTTGGGAAGTTATTTCCATTTTGTATTGTAGAAATCATCTGGCCAGAATTACAGAAAGCATAGTTTTGTGTGTGCCTGTGTGTTTGCATTCGTGTGTGTGCAGGCAAATGTTTGTGTACGGGTGTGTGCCTGGGAGTGGACACGTATGGGAGTGTGTGTGTGCTCATGAACAAGCATCCATCCCCAAGCGCTAGCCACCTTAGCCATTTATTCATATTTTGTGTGTTTGTTTGTTTAGAGGCAAGTTCTCTCACTGAACTAGAACTCAACTGGTAGGTGATGCTGGCTGATGGGTGAGCCATCCATCTCCTGCTTCCCCAGGGCTAGGAGAACAACTGGCTCCTTCTGGGGCTTTGGGAAATTCAACTCAAGTCCTTGTGCTTGTACACAGCATTTTTTTTTTCAACTGAAATATCACCATATCCTGGTAGAAGAAATTCTTATCACACGTATTGTCCTGTGATTGAGTTTTGTTTATATTTTACCTTGGGGCTACAGGGCAATTCAGAAGGCATGATGATGCCTGCAGCTCTCTAAGTGCTCACTGAAGGAGGATCTGCAGGTTTCTTTTGAGCGCTGTGGGCTCCCCTCAATCAACTTGAAGAACCTCTTCAGAAAGCCCCACAATGTAGTCCTCCTATTTACTAAGCACTGAAGCCAGTTACAATCCGATCCACACTTTAAAGCTTCCTGTCACCTAAAACATTTAGAAGGCTGAACAGTATGCTGCATAGCAATTTTCTAAACACAGGAACATACACCTCAGTTACTTAGATTTACAGCGTTACCATCCCTCCTTTAAACTGACATGGGAGAAGCATTTAACGTAATGAGGCAAAGGGTCCTAGTGTGCAAGTACAGTATATTTTTCAGTGCATAGGGGTAAATTATGGCTTCGGTTTCTGTATGATACCCCGGTGGCCTCAAAGACACAATACGAGCTTGCAGAAATGCCTGCTTTTGTCTTAGGCAATAACTCATTCTCTGAGTGTGCCTTCTGAGAAATACCCATAGCATTTCTTACTTTAGGCAGAATTTCATGAAGGTCATTCACATCGAGCTACTGAACTTCACTGTGTGTGTGTGGTGTGTGTGTGTGTGTGTGTGTGTGTGTGTGTGTGTGTTAAACTTAGGAAGGTTAACTGGAGTCTGCTATATTGCTGCAGTAAGAATTTTTTTTTACTTATAACATTCAGAAAAAAAAGAAATTATGGATAAGAAATTAAATCACAGAGCATAGACTTTTTGTTGGCATTCCTTTGCTTTTGCAGACTTTTAGAAATATGTCGGCTGGGCCTCTGGCATAGCTCATGAGCAAAGGCACTTGCTGCCACGCTTGACCTAAGTTGAATTCCTTGAGCCCACATAATAGAAGGAAAGGACCTTCCCATGGAGGCTGTCCTCTGACTGGGCACGGAGGCATGCACACTCACACACGGAAACGCACAACTAAATTAATTACTGTAATATAATGTTTTGAAGTAGGCATGGATCTTTGAGAGTGATCCTTGGAGACTTAGTGGAAATAATCATACGGACACGTCTGTATTTGCAATGAGCTTTTTCACCCCATTTCGAACACTGATTATAGAGATCTAAACGTCAAAGTGTAAGAAAATTTTAGAAATAAGTTGCATTTCCTAATGGGGTAAGATAAGAGTTAATTAAAATGAAAACTTCTCTTCAAATGTCCTCACCCATCAGTGTTGCAGCACTTGGGGAAGGCTGCCTCAGGCTTTCTGCCAAACCATTACTGGTAATCTGAGGACCAGGGGTGAAGAAAATTCAAATGCTGCTGCCTGCCTTAGTTAGATATGTATGCACTTGCTAAAAGAGAAGCCAATGTGTTTCCTACACAGGCCATCAAAGCTGCTCATGTTTGTGTGCATGCATGTGTACGCACACACACACACACACAAAAATGCTTTTACAAGTCCAAGAATATACACATTAAATACCATTCTGCTCAAAGCAAACAGCAGTAGGAGAAACCGCTGCCCTTGACTGGATCGTTTCTACATCTTTGAGTGGGTTCAGTATATAGCAACATTTCCTTCAAGGGCTGCAGCAGAAAGAATTAAATTATTCATGGATGAACAAGATTTATCATCTCCCTTTTGTGGATAAATTCTGGTGATGGCTCAGAATCATTCGTTCATAAATGAGTGAGATGGGCCCCTATTGTGTGTGGTTTATTTAAATTATTTAAAAGAAAATTTGTTTCCTCCGTGAGGCTAAAATGCATGTAATATAGTGGTATAAGAAAGCTTGCATTTTCATAAAAGGAGGACTTTTGAAATTCTGAAGCTTTATTGTGAGACAAAACATCTAGAAACTGAGCATTTGCAACTGTAAGTTTGGGCCACTGGGGGGCTCCCATTTTTTTTTTTTTTAACTAATCAGAAATCTACTAGAGATAGCTACACTTTTGGGATAACATCTTCATGTCTTAGTTATAAAGTTGATCTTATCACCTAGCTCGTAAAAAAAAAAAAAAGCACATATTTTCAAAGTAAAATCACATGTAGTTCCCTTTGTTCTTTTGTTTTTCTCCCAACAACACAAGAACAATTGGCAGCATGCCACAATTACATGGTTGATCTTCTGTCTGTTAGAGTAGGGCTTTACGAAACCTTGGCATTAGATGGTGCTTCAGCCTTTATCTATGTAGTGCTTGGGCGTGGGCACTGTCTAGCAAAATGACCTTGACACATGGAACCGAAGCAGTCATACTACAGAAAGTGACAAAAGCCTTACAGTTTCCAGAGATGTCCTGAGGAAAACAGTGCTGCTGCTGAATCATCATAAATGAATAAGTGTTCCCCAGAAAGCAAAGATGGCAAAGATTGTTCAGGATGAAAGTTCTCATGTGACAAAGATGGGAGATTTCATGGTATACATAGCCACCAACACTTCGGTGTTCTTAGAAGGCAAGGTGTGAAGCTGGAGAGCATGAATATGAAGAGATAAATATGTAGATGCCATGGAAAGCCTTTTACATTATCCCAAAGGGTTTCTCTCGAGTCCTTACAGGACACAGTACTTCTGAAATCCAAATCTTTCCCTGAAAATAAGTGCTGCAAGAAAAAAAAAAAAAGAGAACATAAAAGTCTTTTGGACACCTGTGTACTTCCACTTTACTTCATTAAGGCATCCATGTTTCATCTGCCTAATAAAAAAAATAAAATCTCTTTTCTCCAAAATTCAAAGAAGCTGCACATCTTACTCAGGAGCTCCTCATTCCCAGTGTGGTCAGCATTCTTACGGTTCATACTCACTGTAAATTTCCTTGAATTGAAAAGCAAAGGACTCTATAGGGAATTTAAAATAAATAGTGTACAAAACAAAATTACATGAATTCATTGCTCTGAACAAGAGTTTTAAAGAAATGAAGAACGGGGCAAAGGAGAGGGAGGACATAGTGCAATGAGTGGCTCATAAATATTAAATTTGAAGTTAATGCACGAGGTTTAGGTAGATGGAACCTGAGGTTGCCCACTAGGGAAAGTTCCCACAGTTTTTATAATTTTGATGATGTAAAAATCTGTTTACTATAGCTGAATATTCTCCAGCCTACATTCAAGTGTATATTCTACAAAAAATAAGTTACATCATGATTTTTTCATAGTTTAAGTCTTCCACTGGCTAAAAATACCTAACAGGAAAGATGGATAAAATTTGTAATACTGTGACCAGCTCCATCAATATAGGTATATTGTTCTGAAAGGAACTCCTTTCTCTCATACCCTTGATGGCAGTATTCCACAAAGTGCAATGTTTTCCTAGACATTTTTGTGCTTTCTTTCTCTATACCTTATCCAGCATTAGTAATTCAGAACATTCAAAAACGCAGATATCAATCAAGAGAAAAGCAAAACAAAAAGCGTTTCTGAAAATCAAGGAGAGAGCTTTCTTCCAGATGGCTCTTTTAGGGGTAAAATTCAAGAGAGAAGATTGCAGTCATGCTGGAGCTGAAGTGACGAGGACGCCAGATCTTTCTGATTTGAATTTTAAGTTCCTGTAATATCAATAAAGGGAATCCCAGAAGTCCCACCCAAACCCTAAACCCTTCTGATAAATTTGTATCAATTTTAATCCTTTTTAAAAGGACTATTCTGTGGCATCCATATTTTACACACCTAAGTTATTCTGTTGGCATTTAGGTGAATTAGACATGGGTGCATGTGCCCAAACCTACAGAAAGATAGGCAGCCAATCCAGACTGTCTGGCTCTTCTTCCTTGGTGTATCACTAAATCACCCACCAGGGAGATATGATCAAGGAGCAGGCAATGAAGTTCATGTCAGAGACTGACTCTTCTCCCCTTACTAGGGACCCATGTGGAGACTGAGCTGTCTGGTTAGGGTCAGACAGTAGGGGAGGAAGACTTTCCCTATCATCAGACTAGGAGAGGAAGACAATAGGGGAGGAAGAGGGAAAGAGGGTGGGACCAGGAGGAGATGAATGAGGAGGCTACAACTGAGATACAAAGTAAATGAATTGTAATAATAGTAATAATAATAATAATGTAAAAAATAAAAGATAGGTAGCCAAAGTCATGAGTTCTTTTGTTATCAAAATCAGGAGTGAGCTTCATCAGTAATTTTGTCTGCTTTTAATTGTCTACCAGGCAGAGGGATTTTACCAAAGCAATTCTAAAAGTAAAATACATCTTTTAGTGATCAAATATAGATGCTGAATAATTCTGTTTGGTCAGTTGAACCCTGGAGCACCTACCAATATGTGTTTCTACTTAAATGTTCAGGTATATTTTCTCACAGAGGTGTTTCCTAGATTCTTTTGTGGATTCTGGGTCTTGTAATTGTAAGAGCCTCCAAAATATTTTCTAAACCTAAAGTGCTTCTCATAAGAGTAATGCAACCTGTATGTTAAGAGTAATATAACACTCTTATATAAAGGAAAAGACCTAGAAATGCTTTTAATGATGCATCGTAGTGATCCACTTCTTGTTTATGAGAATAAAACACAAATTCCTCCATTTTTCCATCACAAAGGCAGTTTGGCTGCCTTTTCATCTGCTATTTAGATTGTCTTTAGACACAGGGTATATCAGCACTTCCAGCAGATATCAACAAAATTAACCTTGAGCTGGCTGTTGAAGTACTGTCGTAGCGTATCACATGACCAACACAAATACCCCCAGAAATGTTGGAACTATGCTGTGTAGCTGGTAGGAGTTTGAAGAAGCTAAGATTAGATTGTAAGCTTTCCTGTGTGGAAAACTACAGAATACACTAAGCTCCACTGTCCTTCTGGCTCCCTCAGTTCTAACTGAAGATCCTAAGTTAAACTAAACCAAGGCACGAGGCACCAATGCCAAAGTGTTAGTAATCTAAACATCGGTGCCTCGTATCATTATTGCCTTCCCTCTAAATGGAAGTCTAAAGACTAGGTCTACCTACCTGAAGCATGCAAACTCTCCACAGAGAACATAGAAGATATGAACTCTGTGCAATAAAACTAAAGTCCTTTCTCTTGAACCCTAGCAGCTCTCAGAATTGGCTTACAGACCTTCACCTTGTAAAGGTGAACATTTCAGAAACATGGCTTCCTATATTCCACCCCAAATCCTTTCATTCACCAGGTCGTTTGCCTGTCATGACAGCTGGGTGTGTAGTGTGATATAATTCCGTTCTCCAAAGTTTCAAACCTCCAGGCTTAGGTACTGAGCCTCGCAAACCCTCATCCACGGAAGCTCATTTCTTTCTTCTGAATCTACATTATCCCCTCAGGGGATTCCCAGAATGATTGCAGACTCTTGAAGGACACAGGGTGGGCAACAACTTGGGAGAAGTTGTACTAGAGACTTGAAGCATATACTCTGTAGTGCTGGAGCACTACAGAACTAAAACAAACCAGGGAGAACCCTTTGCGCCTAGACCTTGATTAATTGTCCCCGGCTCATTGTTTCTCAGGTTTGTCATAATTCTGCAGTTTTTACATTGAACAGTCAACATTATTCTGCTCTGATATATCACTGATCCTCAGTTTACCTGCAAATATTTCCCCACCTGTTCATCTTCTCCTTGTCTTATAATTACCAATTATTGTGTGTGTTGATCTGATTGAAGAAACAGTACCCAGGAGAATTCATTGTGCCAGGGAGAGTTTCCTATGCATAAAAAAAAATATGGTCAGTCTTTATATTAGACTCGTTGCTTTTAAAAACAAGTGTACACATTATATAACTCATTTATCTGCATACCTCATTTGTCTTATTTGTAATATAATTTTCTTTTTCTTTTTTTGGCTTTTCGAGACAGGGTTTTCTCTGTGTAACTCTGGCAGTCCTGAAACTTGCTCAGTAGACCAGGCTGGTCTTGAACTCAGAGATCCACCTGCCTCTGCCTCTCAAGTTATGGGATTAAAGGTATGTACCACCACCACTCAGCTGTAATATCATTGTCTAATGTCATGCTGGATCCATCCCATTTTTTGCCAAAGTCAGCAAATATCAGAGCAGAGAGCAGGCCTAGACCACCTATATGAAATAGTCAAATCTGTTAATTTCATAGAAGGAGAGCAACTTTTTCCATTAAAAAAAAAGAGCAAAAAGTCCCCTCGATCTATTTGTTTACATCTTGGGGTCTTTGGAAAATACACACCAAGCATTATTTGGTCCAAAGAGTAATGACTGACCAGACCCAGCTGTGTCAATGTGTAGAATTCACATTGCCCCAGAATGTTTATCGTCAGTACATGAAAGCATTCTGGAGTGAAGTCTAGGGACTTCTAGAAGCATTAAGAGTCTGGGAAGCATTTTAAATCAACAGGGACTTTTAATCATCATTTCATTGAAACACAATGTCCAATAATTCTCTTTACATCAAATAGAGAATAATGATGTGTGGGGCCGCAGCTCCACGTAATCCCATCAGTGACAGTACACTCCTCTCATGTCTGAACCATTTGTTTCTGTTGCTTTCATTCATGATACTTTTGGAGGCTTATGCCAAACCTTCCATTATTAGGAAGCAGGGTTTTGAGATGTTTCAGTGGTCTTTCCTTATTTATGAAGAGAAAAGTTCAAGAGCGTCAGCTTGAAGCAGAAGAAAATATTCATGGGCAATCTTGATCCAGCATTTGAAACTTTAAAATATTAGTCAAATGAGTTACTTTTCAGAATGAGTAAAACCATGGCATTGGTTTGCCTTTTCATTCATTCATCGTATACTTTGGCCAGCATCTGAACCATTTGCTGAAGACTATCTGAAAAATCTCCCTTTAGGAAGCTTACAGAGCATGGGTTAAAAAAAAAATACACCGAAGAAGATTATCATAGCCTCCTGTAACAACACAACAGAACCCCACAATGGAAAGCAGAAGATTCATAGAGAAAGAAAATGAACTGAAAGGTTGTTTTTTTTTTTTAAGGCCACAAGTTTAAACAGCAGACTGAGAGTGGGATGTATAGTGTGGACACAGAAGACTATTCTGGAACAAGTTACAAGTTTCAGGAAATAGAGTTTGACATCTTTAGATAACTGCAAATGGTTTTGATTTGCTAGAGGATAAATGTTTTATAATGAGTGGTGCAAAGTAATGCTGGACAGACAGGGAACAGTACCGTTAGTGCATTCTGCGACTATGTTAAAGAGGATAAAATTTGTACTGGAACAATAAACCACTCAAGCATTGTGAGTAGGCAATGGAGTACAGGAAGGAAGAATAGCAAAGGCAAATTACCATAGAATACAAGAACAAAAAAAAAAGTAATTATAAGCTAAAAGAAGCACAGCAATAATGGCATTGAGGTAAAGCAGGGAACAGAGGTTTTGTGAGGGGTCATGCAGGCTTTTGGAGGTTCGTGCTCTGGTGCCAGAATTGATGTTGGCATCATTCATGGTGACAGGAAGTGTGGGGGAGGCTTTCACAAGGGAAGATTCACATTCTGAAGGCCAGCTAGGCAACTCAATGGCCAGAATGATAACTCAGGAACACCTGCTGCACACAGGCTGAGCAACCCGAATTCAAACCCTAGAACCCACAAGCAGGTGGAGGGAGAGGACCAACTCCACAATGCTGTCCTCTGAACGCCACATATATACGGCAAGGCACATAAACACACGTGTACACAACAATAATAGTAATAACAATAAATATTTTTTATTAAAATGTTTATTTGAGTTAAAGGTTTGGACAGGATGGCTATGGGAAAATGTCCAGCGGGCACCCAGGGGTGTGGTTCTGAAATGCCGTGTGTGCAGCCTAATTTAAAAATTGCTCAGATAAAGAAAGAGAATTTCATCATCATCAAGTCGTAATGGGAACAGTTATCCGGAGACAGCAAGAGAAAATCTAGGGGATACTGTATTGCAGAAGCCATAGAGAGACCCATTTAGGGAAGAAGTAGTGATGAGAAAAGCTACGTGAAGCAGACAGGAAGATGGGACCTGGAGTCTTTGTGGACTTATCTTCTGGAGGACAGCGAGCCTGTTAGGAGTAGGTTCAGTGTGATGGTGGGAAAGGCAGCTGGGAGGCATGAGGGTGAGATGTGGAGGAGAGACAGTCTACATGAGGTTACTCCTCCAGCAACTTGATGGTATAAACAAGAAAATAGGACGTAGCCAAATGTAGCCCACACTAAAGATTACCTTGAGAAAATGTCCTTCTTAATGAAAGAGTCTAGAAATTATTCAGATGCCTACATACAAAAATGCTCACAGAGATCAGGAAAAGAAGAACCTGTAATGTCTCTGAACACAGGGAAGAGAGAGGGTCTAGGAAACAAGGATGTAGTCTCCCTGTGCCTGATTTATTGTTACAAACCAGGAAGCATATTACTATTGCCTTTGGCCTGTGATTTAAATATTCTAGTTGAAATCCCTTGAGGTGACTGAGTTGCACTGGCGGCCATTTAATAAAAATACCCTTTTAAAGTTTTAGTTGCTTATTCAGATTTTGGAATGCTGTTGTGTATGCATTGCTAGAGCACTTGAACAAATGATCACACAGTGTTGAATACGACATTACTTCAAAGTCATCGTATGGAACAAATATATATAATGAGAAACTGTTGTGTTCCATATAATGTATACATTCAGAAAGAATGGTTTTAGAAAGAGCTAAATTATAATTTTTGACATTTGTATGTATACATTGTGATATGATTGAATCAAAGCAATTAGCATAGGCCAACTTACACACTTGAATTTCTTATAGGAACATTTAAGGTCTCAGAAAATGCCCAAGTATATATTATTATTAACTACAGCCACTGTCCCAGTTTCAAATAAAAACTGGATGCCTATATATTTCATATTTGCAACTACTACATTATGAAAAGAGAACCTTGAGAGATGGAAGCTAGTGGTAGAGGTCTTGCCAATAATGTGCAAGTTTCTGGCTTTGACACACACCCCCCAGTACCACAAAAAGAACATTTTTAATTGTTTTCACTAATCTGCATTGGTTTGATCAAAAAAGTCACTAGTTTGGTATATATTACTGGTAACATTATGTTTTATGAAATAAAAAATCTGTGGCATATCTTTTCTAATAAGCGCCATGTGGTGGTAAATACGGCTGTGTGTTGAGGCTTGTGCCAGGACCTCTGTGAGACAAAACTCCTGGTCCACCAGCCACATGGACCACAACAGTTATGTCATACAAGTGCCATCCCAAAGCAGAGTTAGGGACTCAATGGCTTCAGGCCAAAAACAGCTAGAAGATCTAACTCAAGAAACAGGATTGTTGCCTCAAGTAAGACTAGACTGACTGACTGGCCTGGAGAATACTTTCATTTAAGATAATTAGTGGCTGCAATAGCCATCATAATGTACCCAAAAGGAGCTCTATTCATGATTTTTTTTAAATATAGAATTATAGTTTTAAAGAATTTCCTGGAAGACAGAAGTGATCTTTCCAAAGAATAAAAAACACATCGCAACAATTCTTTTATTATTTTCACAAAATAATAATAGAATCTTCTATTATTCTGGATCTTCTGCTGCTCTGTTTAGTTTCTACCAGTTAGTCTCAGGAGGTCAAAAGCATTACTATCTTGGGAGAGAATTCTAGTCTAGGCTGGGACTAGTAACTACAGGTAATACAATGAGAAGAAATAAGTGGACAAAGACAAGGTTTTTATGTCATAATAGCTAATCATGTATCCGTTCATGTATTCATTCTGAAATACAAATAGGCCCCTGTATACAGTAGACATTATACTATCTTCTTGCTCTGGGGCACATAAAAGAGCCCAGAGTCAGTAAGGGTTTAAAGGCTTAACTTTGCTTGCTGGGAGAGAAGTCATTATGTCATATAGCAAGAAGTAGCGTCAGGTCCCAGAAGCCATGGGTGTTGTTTTCCGAAAGTTGCATTTTTAAAACCATAATTCTCCAAAATGTGTTGAAAATTGTCCTCTGGAGCTATTTTAACTTCACACAGATGCAGCACTTTCCTAACAGGAAAAACGCTCATATTTTCAGCTCAAGTTCTTAAGTGGGGGAAACATGACAGATGCTTTTTCCAAGCATAAGGGGTTGATTTGAGCTGAATTTTAATTAAAATTACTCAAAGGCTTAGTGAATAATTCGCCACATAAAATATTCCATCCTATAAGGAATTAAATACTGTCAAAGTAAATCGAACTAGAGAGAGAATCAGAAAAAGGTAGCCCAGTTACTAGCTGGCTTGATCTTGGGGTCATCTTAAGTGTTATGATAAAAATAATGTTCATTTTTCTTTCAATAGCTGTACTAGCATTATTCTGTAATGGCATTAACGATGAGGTAAAATCTTATACTGGAAACAGCAAAACAAATTGGCAGATTAACATCTACATTGTAAGCACCTATATCTGTCACTGGGTTTGATACAGCAACTGCTTCCTGTTTGCTGAAGGTTTGACAACTGGCTTTAAATTTAGAGTGCAATGCTCTTTTTAAATAATGAATTAGAAAAGCAGCAAACCATTCTTTCCCCGTTGCATGTGCCAAATGCCAATAGAGGGTTATTTTCTAGCATGATCATCTTTAACTTTCAAAATCGCCTCAAAATGAAGGTACACAGAATGCTGTGGAAAGTTCAAATGCAATAGAAACTTTGTTAGGCAGTATTGTTGGGTTCTTTTTATAAACAGTGCTATCTTGGGTACTTTTCGAGAAAAAAAAAAAAAGATGAACTTGATAGGACCTTGAGTCACACAGACCTCACACAATGCGCTTCAAAGTGATAAGTGCTTTAATGGCTGAATAAAGAGTGTCCAGGCTGAAAGCACTGCAGGGATGAGGGGCCCTGATTCCCGTCAAGGATGTCTGTCACATGACAGAATACTATATGGAGCATTAGGTGTGCCGAGGACATGGGTGAGTACTAGTGGCAGATATTACCAAAGAACTTAACATCTTCTTCAGAGAGACAAACCCTTGCTAAAATAGAAATTCTGTGAACAGACAAAATTACTGTCACATCTACAACTGAGCACCAACAAACAAACAAACAAAAAAAAGTCAGAACATGCTGAGAGTTTGCTCAGGGGACAAACTGATATTTACTGGAGAGGACAGACTGTGATATATGCTGGGGAGGATAAGGCCTATTTGCAGAAGAAGCAGAAATTTGAAATGAGGAATATGATGCTTGAAGGCAGGAGAGGTTGTCCTAGCTGAAAAAGTAGATCATTATGTTCTCCTGCTGCTGCTGCTCCTGCTCTCCATCCTCTTTCTTTTCTTCTTCTTCCTCTCCATCTCCCTCCTCTTTTACTTTCCCACTCTTTTCATCTCCCCCTCTCTTATCACTCATTCTCCTCCTGTTATTCTTTTTCTTCTCTTCTTCTTCCTCGTGTTCTTCCTCCCCAAGCATCTCTTCCTCCTCTTTCTCTTCCTCTTCCTTCCCTTCCTCTTCCTCCATGTAGAAGATAGAGTTCATTAGAGTAATGTAGAACACTCTCAAGAGGTAAAAGGCATGCAGTTGTTTGTTGTGCATGAGGGGGATGATGGAGACTCAGATGTAGATTATACTTACTCGTTTAAAGTGCCTTAACATTAATGTGGAGACATGAGCCAGTGACCAGCCTTTGTCAGCATCAGGTCCTCTTTGAAAATACCCAAAAGAACTTATCAGATTCACTAATGCAGGGTTAGATGAGACACCCCCCTTAAAACTCAAGATAGGGAATCTGACTGAACTGATAAGAACAGGAAATTCACATAGCTTAGTTTGCCAAGAAGCCCTGTGATACATAAAAACAACCAGAAAGATTAGTGTGACAGCTAATCCCCTGCTTTTCCAGGGGATTGTTTTACAAAAGTTTTTCTAAACAGTACAGCATATATAAAGCATGAGACAGATATCCAATGTTCTAATAACTTCCAACTTGTGCTGAGAACTAATGAATGTGTCTTCAACCCTACTGCTTACAGCTACGTTCAGTTGAACCTTACAAGAGTTGGAAGGAATAATGTAGTTGGCTTGCTCTGATGTAAAGGAGTATACTTAAAAACAAATAAATTAGCATTTGTTAAAACATGAGAGACCCTAAAATATGAATGTATCCATGAAAAATATATATAAATATTTTACGTCAGAAAAGAACATATCTTAGAAATGGTTAGATGGGGCAAAGAGTAAAGGTTTCTGTCACCAAGCCTGAAGGCAAAAACCAGGAAGGACAGTCCAATTTCCTCCCAGGAAAGAGTAATAGATCTCAGTGACAAGGAGTTTCAATAAGATTAGGTTTTAAAACTTTGAATTCTGCTCCGCTGGACACACTTCTGTACCTCCACCCAAGTACACAGTTGGGTGTTGTGCATGAGGGAAATGATGGGAATTCATACTCAGCTACTAAATACTGATTTAAAGCAGCTTATCCTGAGCCTGGTGGCACGTGCCTTTAATACCAGTCACTGTGAGTTTGAGGCCAGCCTGATCCAGGACAGCCAAGGCTACACAGAGGAACCCTGTCTTGAAAAGCCAGAAACAAACAAACAAACAAACAAACAAACAAATAAATAGAGCATCTTACGGTGAATGAAAAAACATTAGTCTGTAGCTGATAGCTGCTGGATGATTAGGGGCATGCTAATAATGTTAAGTTATAGAACTGCCCGGAGGGTAGGCTGACATCATCTGAATAACATAATCAGCCTGGCTCACTACTCCCTGTGACTCAAATGCATAGAAACCAGAAAAGAAGGATAACACAAATAAAATCCTCCATACCAGAAGAACAGAAAGTCCCCAGAAAGCATGCCTACAGAGAGAAGACTGGCAGTCAAAAACCTTACCAGTTCATCAAACTATCAATGTGTATCTAACACATCAAACCAAAAAATGAAAATGTAGATTTAAACTCTCTGTCAAATTTTATTGGCCCAGGAAAGAGAGAGAGAGAGAGAGAGAGAGAGAGAGAGAGAGAGAGAGAAATATTCACATATTACACCAAATGTGTAATTTGTTTTGAAATAGGATGTGACAAAGGAAAGAAAGAAGAAAGGAAGCAAGAGGAAGGAAGAGGAAGGAAGGAAGGAAGGAAGGAAGGAAGGAAGGAAGGAAGGAAGGAAAGAAAGAGAGCGAGAGAAAAGGAAAGAAAAGAAAAGAAAAAAGAATGAAAAGAGAATAAAGAAAATGTTGAGACCAAGGATATCTCTGTGAGAACCTCTGGCAATTGGCAAACCATCATTCATTCCAAGTTTTCCTGAATATGGTGTACTTCCTTTTCTCTTTTAAGGGGCTGCAATGTCTAATCTGCTCTTTATTCTAAGAGAGTCCATTCTTCCCACCACCCTCCTGGACTCTCCCCAGCCAACTGTCTTCAGAGCCTTCAGTTTCCATGACATCTTTAAACCATTGCGTCTTCCCAGCTAGAGCCTTTGAGTCCTCCCAGAGGTTAGGTCTACTGGTAGACCTACTGGCAAGAGGCCTTGGAAGCTACACAAGGGCCAAGCAAGTCCTTGGAATACCTGCAGGTGGGGCTGTGATCGGACCTCTGATCCTACCCATGATGCTTAGGGATCCTCCTCTTTGTCTTTGCTTTTAAGGAGCCTCACAATCCCCTTCCTCTCCCTGGGTCTGCTATGGTTGACCTCTGGGCACTGCAACTGTACATATTTTCCCTCCACATTCACTCTTCAATTTATGCTATTATCAGTGACTAGGGCATGTTGCATCTGACTATATTCTAATTTGTAAAAATATGGGTTCAGGTTCCTTCAATAGCTCCTTCCAGTGAGGTGCTCATTTAAGCCATTTCTCTGGATTAGATGAAGGACATTTAACTTCTTAGGAGGGCTGAAGATGAGGTTCAGAGAGATCATTCCTTCCTGATGCCCAAGGCAATGGATTTGGTCTCAGCAAGACATAAAATATGGAAATAATAAAAATTCTTCCTATTAATTCACTCTCTGTTAAGCAACACTTAAAACTAACGGTATTAGTTTTAACTCAAGCGATATGATGTACACCTGACATGGTGATGTCCTTGGGTCCTTTTTGTCATAAGATTTTTGGACATATATGTTGTACATACTTATACATAAAACTTGCTGTCGTGTTAGCAGTCCAACGATGGGGGAACACTAGTTTCCTTTGCACTCTCCTTAGACAATGCACAAATTGCATTTTGTTCTTTGGGGGTTTTTATTATTATTATTGATCCAGGTCAATTTTATTTGATGTCTGCTTAAAGGCAGGATTATCAGAAAACTTCAGTAACCTCCTGGCATTTCAAAATTGCATATTGCGGGCTGAGAATTTCACTCTTCTAAATGTAAGGCTTCCAACTTCTTCAATGATATCTCTAATGTGAAGAGACAGCTGTGTGAAATGCTATTGCTGTCCTGGCTTCTTCCAAGCTCTGCAGATTTGGGGATTTTTTTTTCTATTTGTCACACTTGGTAAACTTATATTTTCAAACTACTAATACCCATGATAATAGTATTATGTTTGATATACACCAATTATTTAAAATATATGATATCTAAATACAATACTTATTCACTAAAATAATTTTACCCAGAATCTTCCTTCAGAGTAGCAAATTTTCACATATTACACCAAATGTATAATTTGTTTTGAAATAGGGTGTGACAAACATCTAATCAATAAAACAGCCTTCCGCTATGCTAGGCTGGCTCTTTTATTTTAATTTTAAAAGAACAATTCATTTCTCCTTATGTTTTAGTTTCAACCAAACTCCCCAGAAAGCTTATCTCAATGCTCACATCCATAAGTAGCCCAGATTTTACCCGCTGCTTGAAATTTTTCTTGCTCTGAAATATTATCTTCCCTTGCTTTCAAAAGATGAATCCCAGACTTCAGTCTCCTTGGGTAAAAAGCTCGTTTTGAGAATATGGCGTCATTCTTTTAGCTCTGTGTGGCTGCGGTCGCTGTCACCACCTCCATGCTGAAGAGCTTAGGAGCCAGTGGACAGTATTTAGCACGACCCTTGCAACTGCCAAAATTTCTGACTTCATAGCTGAGAGAGATACACGGGCGAAGTACAGCGTCTCAGGTTTTCGGAGTCCCTAACTGCAGCCATACTCCCTCTCTGACACTCCACAATAGGCCCACATCCTAGGACGCTGTGGCTCCAGCTCTTTTGGATTTCTAAAATTACAAATCTACCTCTGGCTCTCTGTGTGTGTCCACAGATGAGGACTATCATAGGTCAGGGTGCTTTGGAGGCTGAAGACTTAACCCGACACACAGGAAGCCCTACGTAAGAGTTATTTTTATTACTGTTTTATTCCGCATCAGAACGACTTGGTGAAGAAGTGTAATTGTTATCCACCATATCTTTCAGCTGGGGAAAGCAAGTTTCAGTAGTCACGTCGTTGTGGTGAATATGTGTTGAAGTTGGAGGTTGGATGTAATCCGTCCAACAGGGGTACCTGTGCATTAAAGGGCAGGGGGAGAGACTGGAGGTCACTAACAGGGCTGGCCGCAACAAAGCCGATAGATTCTCGTTAGAGCATGCTCACTTGCCTCCACTGCTAAGCTCATCCACCACTCAAGACTCTATGTGCTTGTGGAATCGAACGCCTTCTCCATACACGCACAGGAACAGGCCTGAGTTTTTACTCATACTGCTCCTGTGCAATCTCACATTTTCATGCCAGTATTTGACCCTCATCCTCTATAGCCATTATATCATATTAATTTTAAACATTTTGACAGAATCTGCTCATTCTCTACTAAACTGATTAAAGCGGGGTTTGTTTGTTTGTTTGTTTTTGTCACCCACTCTCTATCCCGATGAAGTTGATTTATTTAATAAAAATCATATTCAATGTCTCATAACACTTCTAATATAGCACTCCTTTTATTGAAGAAATTGGGATTTTATAAACTTCTCAAGGAACTATATTTTCTTTGTCATCAGCAGCTCATGTGGCTTTGTGCCTTTCCTTAGTGTGTGCTGGCGCACACATAGGTGGCTTGTTTATTTGTGACATTGTGTTTCAGTTTTTAAAAACTGTTCCACGAAGCTGACATTACTCTCTTTTTTAATTTATTTTTTATTAATTACAGTGCATTCACTTTGTACCCCAGCTGTAGCCCCCTCCCTCGTCCCCTCACAATCCCACCCTCCCTCCCTCCCTCATCTCCTCTTATGCCCCTCCCCCAGTCCACTGATAGGGGAGGTTTCTTAATGGTAATTTGAGGGGGAGATCATTTAGAAGGCAACCCAAGTGTTTCCCATCACGTCTCAGATCTTCCGAACCTGACTGCGGCAAGCTATACTGGGATGCTTTGTTTTAGACTTCTACATGACTCTGGGCACAGTGCCGTATTTAACAGTTCCCCAGTGTTATTTTGGAAAAGTCCTTTGTAGAAAATGCCAGAACACAGCTTGAACTCTTGTCCCCTGTCAGGGAGAATCTTTCTATCAGCAGGATTACTCAGCTGTCTTAAAAATCATTCAGTGCTTCAGTGGTGAGTTTTGCTTCTGAGAAATATGCTAACTGTAGCTTGCCCTAATTTAGTTCATTCTTCTGGTTCATTCTAAAGGCAAGGAGCCTCATCTGGAAGTTTCAGCCTTTGCTGCAAACATTTCTGTATTGAATCTGAAATTCAGTTCACTGAAGGTCTCTCATTGCTTCCAAACTCACCTTTTAGAAATATATTCTTTTTTACTCTCATTCAATCAGTAAACGGAGATTTTTCTTTAATGATAATAACTTGCTGTTAATGATTGGTGGTTTGTCTATAAATGCGATAGAGCATTTCCATAAGTTAGTAAAGTGGGAAAATGGGAAAGCGGGAAAATATTGATACCAAGCAGTCTCACTCACTGCAGACTCAAGAACTGTGCACCAGTGGATAGGTGAGGAGTATTAGAATTTTAAGTCAGTATGCTGCTCCTGGCCCTGACAAGGATGGCTATGCTAATATCTGGATTAAGATCCTCCTACACAAACAGGCTGGTTACTACAGTCCACTGCAAGTTTTTGAGGAGGGAGCAGTCTTATCAGGCCACAGAGATAGACAATGCAGCCAGTCCTGATGAGACCTAATAGGCTAGGGTCAGATGAAAGGAGTGGACCTGGGGAGAAGAATGGGAGGAGTAGAAGGAGGAAGGGTGGATTTGGGAGGGGCCGAGGGAGGGGACTACAGCTGGGGATAAATTGAAATAAATAAATAAATAAGTGGAAAAAATGAAATATAAAAGCCCTCTACGCAGCCCACAAAAGCTTACTAAAATCTAAAGTCATTTAAGTGCAATATATTTAAAATAATACACATGGAAATTATGATTTTGCAATGCCAGAAATAAAGGTAGGCAAAAAAAAAATAAGGAAATTTCAGAAAGTTAATAGTTTTGCTTAACTGAAGTCAAATTCAATTGTAAATATAAAGATCTTAGATATCAAGGAAAGAAGAGATTGTGACCATTTTTGATGAAATAAAAATGTGGTAAATTGAAAATAGAAAAGCAAGCAGGAGTAGAAAGGAAGTGTGGCATGCAGACATCTTTGAAGACACACAGTATTTCTCCATATGTTTGCTTTGGTTGATAATAATGAAGAAAATTCAGTTTTACCTAAATGTGTAGTTGAAAAATATAAAAGTGTTGCCATGGGCTTTTTAGATTACTGTGAGTATTCTTTGGTGTGTCTAAAATTTAATTGACAATTTTAGGTTCATCCGCAGTGTCCTAACTGACAGGATTTCCTTCTTTTTTTATTTATTTTTCAATGTATTGCAACTTAGTCATTTTATATCCCAGCTGTAGCCCCCCTCCCTCATTCCCTCCCAATCCCACTCTCCCTCCCACTCTCCTCCCATGCTCCTCCCCCTGTCTACTGATAGGGGAGGACCTCCTCACCTTCCATCTGACCCTAGCCTATCAGGTCTCATCAGGACTGGCTGCATTGTCTTCCTCTGTGGCCTGGTAAGGCTGTCCTCCTTTCAGGAGGAGGTGATAAAAGAGTCAGCTACTGAGTTCATGTCAGAGACAGTCCCTGTTCCCCTTACTAGGAAACCCACTTGGAGACTGAGCTGCTTCTTAAGGCCAAGTAGTATTCTATTGTGTATATGTACATGCTCATATCCATCCCTCTATTGATCTAAATTCATCTTCGCGGTGATGAATAAAGCTGCAGTGAGTGTTAGAGTGCACACATCTGTTTGCCTTTTCATTTCTTTGCATACACACACAGTAGTGAAATTCTGGCTCCTAAAGTCATTCTACTGGAAACTTTTGAAGTCCATACTGTATGTTCCCATACAACACCTTTCTAACTTATATTCAATATGGGGTCAGTTCTCAGAGGGAAACTGTAATGTGAAATTTTAAACCGCTTCAATCAAATCGCCACTGTTTTTTTTTTTCTTCATTGATATCTACTATCTACTCAGACTCTGTGTCTATCTTTTTAGCTGTGCGTGGTTTATGGCATCACGTGTTTGCTGCTTGGAAAATATGTTTACTCAGTCAGATTCTTTTACATTTTTTCCTTCACAATTACAAAATTGTGCTTCTTGTTAATATCATGAGCAATCCTATTACAAATGTTTTCTTTTTAGTTTGGGAGAAGGTCTTATATTCTTAGTAGCAGATGTAATCATGCCAAAATTCTATTTTTTGCTTTAAAATACCCACTTGTGTCATTGGCAACATATGCTGCCATTTGCTTCTCTTAATATGACAGCTCACTTCATTCATTTTCAGAAAGAAAAAAAATGTGAAGCAAGCACATGGGCTTGAACTATTTTAGTTAGCCAGTCTTCCATAAACAATGTTGTAGAAGAAGTCACTAGCCCAATTCACCTGCTACCTTTACGTGAATCCTAGGTATTTGTGAGCAGCCACCTATATTCACCAACATTTACACAAATCCTTAATGAGCATGAGCACCTAGCCCAGTTCACCGTCATTTATACATGAGCAGTCTCACATACGAATGTACAGTAAGGGTTGTATCTAGCTTTCCTGTATGGGTATAGAAATATTAAAAGGACATGCATTTGATGTTGGGATTCATGGATGACAAAAGAATTCCTACTATTCCACCAAGAAAACAGTGAAACACTTTTTATTGCAATTTAAAATGGCTAGCTCACATGGTGGCAATTCCCTCAACTCTTGCAGAGATGGCACAGACTTTACTCAAGATTGCTCTTGCAATGAAAGAGTCACATGGCGACAAATGTTGCTATCATGCCAGCATTACTGTGAAAATGGTATTGAATTCATTATAACATGAAAAGGTCTCCATGCATCATGCCAAGAAGTGCTTCTGCATCAAACTATTTTTAAATAATTATGATGTGTTACTCTTTTCCATTAATTAGTTATTAATTTAATTTACTTTCTGATTAGAACTTCCACTCCCTCCTACCCTCCCATTCCTTCCCTCTCAACTCCCTTTCTCCTAGGCCCCCTCCCTTCCTTCTCAGAGCAGGAGAGCCCTCCCATAAATATCAACCTGCCTTGGCATATCAAGTTGTGGTAGAACTGGATGCATCTTCTTCTATTAAGGCTAGACAAGGCTGTCCAGTAACCAGTAAGAGACCCAAAGGCAGGCAACAGAGTCAGAGACAGGCTCTGCTCCTGCTGTTAGCAGTCGCACATGTGGACCAAGCTGTACAATTCTTACATATGCAGGGAGGGCAGGACTATATCCACCCCATGCTTGCCTGCTTTCTGGGTCAATTCCTGTGGGCCCACTCGGTGGGCCTCTATAGGCCAAGGTTAATTGATTTTTTAGTTTTTCTCATGGTGTCCTTGACCTCTCTGGCTCTTCCAACCCTTTCTCTCCCTCTTACATATGATTCCCCAAGCTCTGCCTAATATTTGGCTGTGGGTCTCTGCATCTGTTTTCAGCAGCTGCTGGGCTAAGCCACTCAAATGACAGTTGTGCTAGCCTCCTGTCTGAAAGAATAACAGAATGTTATTAATAATGCCAGGGCTGGGCTCTCTCGTGGCATGGCACTCAAATTGGGCCATTTATTTGTTGGCCATCCCTTTACTTTATCCCTGACCCGCCAACAATCTGGAAAAAATTGTGGGTCGTAGGTTTTGTGGCTGGTTTGGTATTCCATCTCTCCATGTTACTTAGATTTTTGGGGTCTGTGGATTGTAGGATGGTTTTCCTGTACTTTAAGGCTAAAATCCTCTCTTAAGTGAGTAAGCACCATGTGTGTCTTTCTGGGTGGTCATCACTCAGGATGACCTTTTCCAGTTCCATCCATTTGCCTGCAAATTTCATGATGTCATTGTTTTTAGTAACTGAGTAATATTGCATTTCATAAACATACCATTATTTTCTTTATCTATTCTTCAGCTGAGGAATATCTACGTTGTTTCTAGTTTCTGGCTATTAGAAGTAAAGCTTCTATGAACATAGTTGAGTAAGTGTCTTTGAACAGCAGAGCATCTTTTGGGTATATGCGCAGGAGTGGTACAGCTGCGTCTTGAGGTAGAACTGTTTCCATTTTTCTGAGAAACCACCAGACTGATTTCCAAAGTGGTGGTACAGTTTTGCATTCCCACCAGCAACGGAGAAGTATTTCCTTTTCCCTACATCCTTACCAGCATGAGCTGTCTCTTGAGTTTTTAATCTTAGGCATTCTGACCCATGTAAAATGGAATCTTAGAGTCATTTTTATTTGCATTTCCCTGGTGACTAAAAAAGTGAATATTTCATTTTTTGTTTTTCTTTTTATTTATTATTTTTATTTATTACAATTTATTCACTTTGTATCCCAGCTGTAGCCCCTTCCCTCATCTCCTCACAGTCCCACCCTCCCTTCCTCTTCTTCCCAATGCTCCCCCCTATTCCACTGATAGCTGAGGTCCTCCCCCCCCCTTCCATCTGACTCTAGCCTATCAGGTTTTCTCAGGACTGGCTGGATTGTCTTCCTCTGTGGCCTGGTAAGGCTGCTAAGCAGAAGGAGAAGCCTAGGAAAGATGTTCAAGTGAACATTTCTTTAAGTGCTTCTCAGCCATTAAAAATTCCTCTGTTGAGAATTATCTGTGTCCCATATTTTAATTAAGTTGGGAAAGAAACTTAAAGCAATTCCACTAAAGTCAGGGATAAGACAAGGCTGCCCACTCTCTCCATATCTATTCAATATAGTAGTTGAACTTTTAGATAGATCAATAAGACAACTAAATGAGATTAAAGGAATACAAATTGGAAAAGAAGTCAAAATATCACTATTTGCAGATGATATGATAGTATACATGAGTGACCCCAAAAATTCTACCCCAGAGAATGCCTACAGCTGATAAGCACCTTCTTGCAAAATGGCTGGATACAAAATTACCTAAAAAAAATCAGTATCCTTTCTTTATACAAATGATGAACAGGGTGAAGAAGAAATTGGGGAAACAACACCCTTCACAATAGCTAAAAACAATCTTCGTGTAATTCTGGTCAAGCAAGTGAAGGACCTGTAGGACAAGAACTTTAAGTCTTTGAATAAAGAAACTGAGTAAGATATCACAAGAAGAAAAGCTCTTTCATGATCTTGCATCTGTAGTATTAACATAGCAAAATGGCCATCTTACCAAAAGCAATCTGCAGATTCAATGCAATACCCATTAAAATTCCAACACAATTCCTTGCAGACCTTGAGAGAACAATTCTCAAATTCATGTGAGAAAAAAAAAAAAAAAAAAACCCAAGATAGCTAAAACAATTCTATACAATAAAAGAACTTCTGGAGCTATCACCATCCCTGATCTCAAGTTGTACTACAGAGCAATAGTAATAGTAATAATAATAATAATAATAATAATAGCATGGTACTGGCCTAGAAACAGACTGGTTGATCAATGGAATCAAATTGAAGACCCAGAAGTAAACCCACACACCTATGGACATTTGATTTTTGACAAAGAAGCCAAAACTATACAATGGAAAAAAAAAATCATCTTCAACAAATGATGCTGGTCTAACTGGATGTCTACATGTAGAAAAATGCAAACAGATCCATACCTATCACAAAACTTAAATCCAAGTGGATCAAAGGCCTAAACATAAAACAAGATACACTAAACCTCATAGTAGAAAAAGTGGGGGAAGACTTGAACACATTGGCACAGGAGACAACTTCCTGAACAGAACACTTAGTGCTCAGGCTCTAAGTCTAACAATTAATGAATGGGACCTCATGAAACTGAAAGTCTTCTTCAAAGCAAAGGACACTGTCAAAAGGACAAAAGAGCAGTCTTCCAAATGGGAAAAGATCTTCACCAATCCTACATCCAACAGAGAGGGCTGATATCCAAAATACATAAAGACCTCAAGAAACTAGATGCAACAAACCAAAGATTTTTTTCTATTCTTTAGTAACCTTTATTATAAAAAATTAGATAAATAAACACACACACACACACCAAAATTAACAGACCCAAAGTCTATACACCTAATGAACTTATATACAGTTAAAATTGACATTTTAAATGGAAGCTATGTCACATTGTTTTTACACTTTCAGTATTGAATATATTTTATGTGCTTACCTACCACCAAACCAAAAAAATCGTAACAGAATTAGAACTAGAAAACCAATTAGCTTTATATCCTCTGCATAGAACTCCTCACTCCAAATTTATCTTGCTGTGTCTTATTTTAAACTATCTCCTTCCTCACCCACAGCTTTGAAGTCACCAACTTACAGAATCCAAATCGTGACTTTGCTGCGAAAGGATTCACTTGTCAGCTGAAGCATGGAACATTGGTGCTGATTAAAACAAATTTAAAAATTTGTTTTCTGGTGGTTTTGAAGTGCCAGCAGAGAAACTAACTACCAATGGCTACTTAATAAAAGGAGTCATCCAGCCCAGCTTCCAGGCCACTTCAAAATGGTGCCTACAGAATGCAGTAAAAAGAGTTGGCCCCAAGTAATTGAATACCCCCACTGCCAGGATAAAGTTCTAAAATGAATAAATGACAAATTTGCTTATGCAATATTCTTCTTACTTATTTTCCACTTAAATTATTTCCATGGAAAGGCAATGTGTGGAATTGTGTACAAATATTATGCCAAGAGTAAAGAAGCCAGGTATACAGCCTGAAGCATGATGTCTCTCACAGACAGCGGTTGTTGCTGTTAGCGGCATATTCTTCTGTTTACTTCTAGCAAATAGGATTTAATTAAGTTCAGTTCATCGCTCCTCTAGCAGCTCTTAGATCTTTTATTACAGTGGCTTTAGCTGCTAGTTCAGGGGAACATTTCTGGGAGGGGGGGAGAGTTTTATTTCCACCCTGGAACTAAGGAAAAGAAAGTACTCTCCCACATACGAATGGTGGTCCATTTTCCGTTGCTGTAACATGATAGCTGCCACTAAGAAAGTTTGGTGGCTGAGAGGACCAAGAGTACGGCACAGATGTCTTCTCAGCCCTGCTGAGGACCACTTGCCTTGTGGTAGTATGATGAGACAGTGAGAGAGCAGGTGTGGATGAAGCAAAACACATGGGGAGGGGAACTTCGCTTTGCCCCTCAGCCTCAGACAAGAACTAACCTCCTCCCTGGAGAAATGTAGTGATGATTTTGTAAATGTTTTTAAAATTAGCATGCATGTTTTAAAAAATTAGCACGCAGTTTTAAAAGCGTGTGCATCTTAGTGGCTTTTCCACAGTCCCCCATCTCTGCTAGTCACTGTTTCCCCTGTGGCCACACCCTGCTGAGCCTCTTCCTTTTCCACCCTTTGTCCACCCCATCCTTTTGCACCACCTGTTTTCACCTTTTCTTGCTCTCCTTTCTAGTTTTTAGGTTTTACCAACATTTACACACACAGTCACACACACACATACTCACATATGAATTCATGTATATCAGGCTGGAATCTACATATGGTTGCATTTGTAGGGGTTTTTGTCTTTCTGAGTTTGGCTAACCTCACCCAGGTTCATCCATTTCCCTACGGATTTCATTATCTCATTTTTCTTTACAGAATAAAATTCCCCTGTGTCTATGGAACATTCATTAAAGGCCCACTTCCCAATATTGCTGCAATGATAATCTTCACAAGAGTTTCAACGCAGTCAAACCATATTCTTTTTACTTAGTGAAAATATATTATTCTAAGTTTTCCTCTCCCCCAATTCCTCCCAGATCCACCCTACATCCTCACCCATTCAAATCCACACCCTTTCTCTCTCTCTCTCTCTCTCTCTCTCTCTCTCTCTCTCTCTCGTTATAATAAAAGCAGGCATCTAAAATATAAGATAAAAAATAAATAAACTAGAGAATGACAAAACCAACAGGAAAAAAAAGGAGCCAAAGGAAGAGTAGGAGAAACACATACAGATGAGACACACACATTCACAGACAAAGAAAACCTATTTGAACAAAATTGGAAACCATAATATATAAGCAAAAGATTCATAAGGGAAAGAAAGAGCAAGTCCCAAACAAAGCATCATAGAAAACAAAAACAAACAGACTCCTAAAATAATACTCAGTTTGTTTTGTGCTGGCCATCCACTGCTTCTAGGCATGGGGCCTGCTGTTTACCATGGTTTGTGTACTCGGTAAGGCTCCGAAAGAGAAAACCAAGTTTTCCTTTGTGAGTTGTCATCAGGTGAAGACAGCTTCTGGGTTAGAACGGAGACTCGTGTCCCCTTCCCCTCTCAGCACGAGGGAGCACATCTGACTTACACCCTCGTACGCAGTATTTGCTGAAGATGCTATTGCACTTGGTTCTCAGACAGTACTAGACTGAAGATTTACACAGACTAGTGTCCTGGCTCTCAAAACAGCCCCTGCCCAGCCACACCCTGATAATTCATGATATGGCTGCTGTGATGGGCACACACACACTGTTCCTCCTCAGAAAGGAACCTGAATTGTTTAAGATCATAGAAAAAGCCCTCTAAATCCACAGAGCATAGCAGTTAATGAAAGTGATGCAAGGACAATCACGTGGAGTGCACATTCAAATGTCACCTATTGGCAGGCGGAGGAAAGAAAACAGAATCTGAGAATTGTTTAGTAGGGTTAATTCTGGGTAGGGGGAGTTCACTGGATCTCTCAAATGCTGCAAACATACCTTTAAGCTCCTTGTTTTGTTTTGTTTTGTTTTGTTTTTTCAGCAATGGTAACTTTGATTAACTTTGACGTCAGAAACCTGGTCATGTGAACTGGTCACAGTCATTTTTGACCCCGGCATCTCCCCTTCGGTACCCAACAAGAGTGAGCCCTGCCATTGCCCGGCAGGTCTCACTGCCTCAGTGAAAGGCTGACTGCCCTTTGATTAGCTACTCACTTAGTCTCCTTCAGCTGAAGAGTATCCTGAGGAATTAAATGAGATAATGGATATGGAGCACTTAATAAAATGCTGGGCATATGGCAGGGAAGCAGTCGGCATTAATTTCCTCTCCGACTTGCTTTTCAGTGCCTCTGCTGCCTTGTCCCCTGCGGTCCTAATTAACACTTAATTTCTTCCAGGCAGCTAATGGCCTAGGTGAGGCTTCGCACTCAGTTTGTAAACAGTAGCTGCTTTTTTTACTGAGCGTCCCCCATGTTCTAGGCATTGCACTTCCTAAATTGTTTAAATGTATTTTCATTTACCCCTTACAGCCACCCTGTGGCAAGTATTTCACTTAGTCTTTTGTTATAGATGAGAACACAAAAACTAGCTCATCTGTCTTCCTGGAAAGTGCTGGAGCTGGGCCTGGGATCTGGGCAGCAGAATATCAAACCCGTGTTTTTGGCTGGAAGCTCATGCTGCCACTGAAGTGTTACCTTCCTGGTAGCTTCCTTCATCTTCAAGAGGACTTGGCATGTCCCGGCCCCACTTTGTCACGTGTAGACAGATATATACTTTAATTCTCAGGGGACATCTTAGTTCCTATATTTCTAAATTCTGTGCAAGGTTGTATAACTACTCATTCATCACCTAAACATTTCTACCTGCTTAATTCACAGATTAGAAAAAAATAAGGTCTCTTGCCGTTAATGAATTAAGAACTGCATTCCTCTAACTTGAATTATTATTGTCTTGAGTAATTAATTCTGCACTGTTCGTATTTTTGAATAATTTTTATTGATCACCTACTGTTTACCGGGTTTTTTTTACAGGAACTTGGGGCACAGTCTGGACCAGAGATTTTCAGCCTACACACAAGATTTCAACAAATAACCACCCACTGTAGGGAGAAGTTCTGTGCCTGACTCTGCCATCTACCACAAATGTCAGTAGCAGATCCTCTGCTCAGACTGACAATCAAAACTGCCCCCCTGACATTGCCCAAATGCCCCTAAAGAGAGATAGCAGCAACCCACACTGAGACCCAGCTCATCCCAGCTTTCATGGCACTTACAAACAAATGGGCTCAAGAAGGAACAGAAATAGAAACTATGATCTCAGTGAATATCAAGAGAAAGGGACATGACTGGAGAGGGGTGTATTTCAGGAGAGTCCTCAGAGGCCCCAGCTTTTGTCACACCGCAGACTCTCTGCTTACTTAGCATAGAAGCAGTAAGGCTGACGTTCCTTCCAGCCATGGCTTTTAGAGTTTACTTGGGTTGAAATCCCAATTTGTGATCAAACCATCGCTTTTGATCTACTCTATCCAAAAGAAGGGAGGAAATAAAGTTGAAAGATGGTAACATTGGGATTCTCTTAATTCCATTCTGATCCCATGTGATCTTGGCATTTCCTTCTACTTGGAGATGAGGAGGGGGTGACAAGGCCAGCCCAGAGGCTGGCAGACACCAGCAACAGAACTTGTAGCATCATAAGCTCTGTTCATGCATATGTGTGTGTGGGATGTGCAGGCGTGTGTGTGTATAATGTATACCATATGTGTGTATAATGTATACCAACATTCGTGTGTAGGTACCTACTGAGGCCAGAGAAGAAAAGAATGTCCAGTGTCATTCTGTACCACTCTCACATTGTTTCCTTGAGACAGGTTCTTTCTGGCAGCCAGCAAACCCCAACGATCCACCTGTAAATGCTCCCAGCCCTGGTGCTCCATTTGGTACTGGAGGTACTAATGTGTGAAGACACAACCAGCCCTTGACATGAGCACCATGGATTCAAACTCAAGTCTTCATGCTTGCATACCAAGTGTACTCTTATCTGTTCAGCCATCTCCCCAGATCCTGTTTGTTTAATTAATTGTACAAAATAAGGAAAACCACTATAACATTTTCACATATGTTTACAATGTAGCCATTGTGTCTGAATTCTTTGTTCTTGACGTAATATATCTTTGACGTATTTCCCTGGGTGAGATTAGGATCATAGTCCAGATCTTTTCCTTCATAATCCAGGGAATTAAAGTAGCAAAGCTGCATTTTTATGAAAGTTCCATTAAAGGCCTTCCGTACAGATTTCTGCTGATCTAAGTTTCAAGCTCTCAGAAATGTGTGTTCACCTACAGTTAGACCATCAGAGATAATACTCCCTTTTCTATTGCTCTATTGTCAGCACTGTTTGATGAGCAGCTTCCTCCTGTTTGTACCTTGAGGACTGTTCCAGTTCTACCAATAGCAGCTGTCTGGCTCTTTGGCTGGCTCTCTCCCTGAATGCCACCCACCTCCTCTTCAGCTTAATCCAGCCTACTTCTCTCCTTGGCAGTCTCCAGCAGAAGTACATTTACATTTTCACTTTAATATACATCGATTATTGTATAAATTGTTGTCTTAATGTGTCGAGCATCCTTCTGGCTTTGTCCTGTGCTGGTATTCTCTCCAGCAACTGGTCTCTGTCATGCTTCCCCTCTCTGCCTGTTCAGCTGGTTGATTGGTTGGTTGGTTCATTTATTTTTTACTAACTTTTAAGGTATCTTCATATAGAGAGAGGATTGATTCATTTCAGGCGGGTTGGCTGTTTTGTTGTTTTTGTTGCTTGGTTTGGCTTCTCATAATCTTATTAAGAAGGAAGTTAACATTTCATTAGCCATATCAAATTGTGTATGTGTGTTGGCTGAGGGTAAAGTTTTCACCAGCAGCTCAATAACTGATATAGTAAAATATGCTTACTGCCATGGTTAGTAAAATCAACATGAAGATCAATGTAGGTAATGTATAGAACAGAGTCCAGACACAGGGTAATCCCTGTGCAGGCGACTTTAGCTGCCGGCTAAACACCCTCAGAGACCTATGGAAACCGATCAGTCAACAAATTCCATGCCTTAAAATAACCATAATGATTCATGGTGTTATAGCTAATATTAGTTATGAAACACTGTGTACACTAGTTGATCAAAGAAAAAAATTAATGTAATTAAATATTGACAACTGCCCTCCTGCATCACTGGGAACTCACAGATCTCGTCAGAGCAACTCTGAATGCTTGAAAATGCTTCCACTTTTTTTTTTTTTGAGCCTTTGCCAAGGCTCCCTGAAACCTGACTAACTAGATCCTCACCCTTTCTCATGGTAATCCTTAATGTGTGTGTTCCCAGCAATCACCAAACGAGGGTGATTTCTGAGAACAGCTCTGTGAATAGTTCACCTGTCCAATCTACCCACTTAGAGCAAGAGGCTCATCCGGAAGAAGTCTGCCAACGCCATGGCCAAACTCTCTCCCTCCTCTCAGGCGTCATTGCTTCCGAACACTGTGACACAGGTAGCCAAGCACTTTGAACAGGGCTGGGAAGTTCTCGCTGTAGTTCTTTGTTTTGGCATAAAAGCCCCAAGTTTGATTTGTAACTTTAGTTTGGAATGGGATGGTAGAAAGAAAAAGTAGAATGGAAAAAAAAAGAAAAAACAGGTATTGTGCGTTAGATAATTTAGCAAGTTATGTCACAGAGTCTGGCTTACCATATACAATACTGAGGATTAAATAATAATCCCTGCCAACGTGTCAGACAGAGCAAAGCTTTGGCAAACTTTTACCAATCAAAATAGGTATGAATATCCTACCTGGCACCAGAACTCTTGTTTGTAGCTGCTTCTCAAGTAATACAGATGGATTCTTCCTGGATTCTGAGTCCGTGGAGCATTCTGGGAACCTGTTGGGTCACCCAGAAGAGAATCAAGTGTAGCCCCAGGATGACAAGCGTGAAGACACTCAGAACTGATGGAGGTTGGCGTGGGGCCTTAAAAGTTGCCCAAATCAAAGGTGATAGTCTCGGCTCCACCATCGCCTGTCCTCTGTGTTGGGATTCTATGGGGCAGGAGAGAGGCTTCGGATGTGAAGGCAAGCTTTTCTTTACTACTTAAAGCTCTTTTATAAAACATGTCTACTTATTTATCATCTATTCCTTTATTACAGGTTGGGTTGGGGGGATGTCAAAGCTTGTATGTGAAGGCCAGAGGACAGTTTTGCGGAGTCAGTTCTCCCATTCAACGTTTATGTGCATTCTGGGTAGAAAGCTAACCTCGCAGGCTCGTGTGGCAAGGGTCTTTACCTACTGAGGTGCTTTACTGGTCTCTGTTCTAAAGACATTTGAATCTCCAGTCTTACCGCCTCAGTGGAGGGAGCTCAGTCGCCTAACAGGAACACGGCTTCCCCTTAGCTTCAGGCAGGCTTTCCTGGGGGAATCATATTTCTTGACTGCATTACTAAGTCTCTATCCACAGGGCTTCAACTTTTCCAGTAATGTCACAGCACCACCCTGCCCCAAAGCTGTCATCACTAACCCGGGACCCAAGCCTTAAGTAGTGTGCCATAGCTCAGTACAGGCTGTTTCGAAACAGCTCTGGGTATTAGGTTCAGCTGAAGCCATGACCGGTGACTATTTGTGGTAACATTCTTTTAATCTGGGACATGGCCAGTCTTTAGTGAGCGAAGGGAATGTGAATGCAGAGTTCAAAGTTTATCACGATCTCCTGCCTCAGGGCATCTCTGTGACAGCCAGTGGTGCCCAAGTTTCTTGCCCAAACTGATAAACCATGTGCCCTCCTGCTTTGAAGGTTTACCATTAGACGAATGCATGCTTTCAGTTCTAGTTTTCCATATTAGAATTCATTAAAACACATATGCTTACATTCCTATGTCCTTATTGTATGATGGTAATCTACAGTGATGGTTCTTGATTGACAGCAGCTTCTCCTCGGTTCCTGGATTAAAGTACAGTATGATGAAAGATCACTTCGCTACAGGCTGCTTAATTTGGTTCTTATTTATCCTCATTCTCACGAATGTCGTGTCTTTAAGGAAATATGTTTATTTTTATTCCTCTGTGCAGAGCCTTCGAAATATATTAAACTGAAATGTTGGCACCAAAATCACCCATTTCCACAAATTCATTGTCTAGGCTATAGGCCAAAGCATTTGAATTGTATCCCATTTTTGTCCTTAAACATAATTTACATTTTACTATTAAAAAGAAATAGGATTAAGGGTGAGTATGTAGCGCTCTAGTAGCCTAATTTGCACAAGGCCCTAGAGAATCCAGAACCCAGCCCGGGAAGTGATCTAAACTATGAAAAATAACAGATCTTGGCTTTTTTCTTTGCTCCACTGTTTACTAATCACCAATATGAAATCATACTATAATTGTTATTATATGTTATAACAGTCATGATGTATGCTCTTTAATTACCTAATTTATTAAGCCTAGAAACATTATTCAGTGTTCTCTTCTAATATTTGTAAAAAGAAATCAGCTTGTGGGGCTGGAGTGATGGCCCAGTGGCTAGGAGCACTTGCTCCTCTTGTGGAGAATCAGAATTTTGTTCCTGGCACCATGTCAGGCAGTTTGCAATCACCTGTAACTCTAGCTCTAGGCGATCCAACACCTTCTGAACTCTGTGGGTGCAGATACCCACACACAGATGTACATAATTAAAAGTAAGAAAAATATTTTTTTAAAGAAATCAGCTTTAAAAAAACCCAGTTGGCAGCATATCACTCCACCACCCATCAGCTGTTGCCTGCTCTATCAGTGTGCTTTCAAATGTCCTCCCGTAATTGTCTGCCTCTCACCATGGCCAATCTGATTACGGAGAATAATGGGACAGAGGAAAAACAGATATTTTAGATGCACGAATAAGCCAAATTTTATTTGAGTAAGTCATTTGGGGCTCCCTTTGCCAGATGATAGCTTGTTTGTTTCTAGTTGTTCTATTCACTCTCCAGTGGAATTCTTAGGAAGTGATGCTCATACTTATATAGAGATGAAAACTATAGAGAGATTATCATTATTAAAAGGATCTTTTTGTAAATGTCAATTATTTATGACAATTTATAACTTTATTATCTGAAGTATAGAGAGAATAAACTCACTCAGCAAGTAATAAAATAACTTTGGGGTACTGGAGATATGGCTCAGGGCACTTACCACACTTGCAAAAGACACAGTTTGATTTCTATCTCCCACGGAAGCAGCAGGGGGAATTTAATACCAGAGAGTACCACCTGCATACATATGCACATGAGATACAAGCGTGCGTGCGCGCGCGCACACACACACACACACACACACACACACACACACACACTCACTCACTTTAAAATAAAACCTTAAAATGATTTTCTAAAGACTGAAATGTGATCATCAGTTCAAAAGGCTGTCTGGGCTGACAGATTTTGCAACAAACATCTCCAAAATCCTAGAGGAAACCAAATGGCTCCCAAGAAGTTTTGTAGTCACTTAAGCATCTCTAAATTTATTTTTGAGCTCAAACTTGTTTAGTCATTGTAGAAGTGTACTGGCAACCATCAGGAATGGTCCAGAAATACACAATTCAGGGCCTCGCTTCAGAATCAGAAGGGAACATCACGATTTTCATTCCACTTCACCCAGTCTTTTATCTTCAGCCTAATATGGATATAAAATGTATCTGGCATTACTCTTTCCAGTGTTCCCGGAGCTTGCCAGAATGCTTAGACCTTTCCACAATGAACCCTTTATTGCAGCAAGTATAAAAAGATATAATATTCTAAACAGCTCATCACATTTCTTCTAGTGTCCCTTTTACACAAGAGTATATTTTAATGTATAATACATATTTGACTACGTTTTCAAAGTGGAAAATTTGTTCTCATAAATGTTCCCTTTTGGGAGTTCTTAGTACACATTGCTGAAGTTGTTAACCAGGCATGTGAATCTTTATCACTTTGACACTGAACAAGAACACTGTCCTTGCCCAAATTTCTCAGGCCTATTTCCTTCATAGATTTTTTTTAACATAATGTAGACAAAGTTATCATAAGAAGAATAATTTTCATAAAGCTGAACTATAGCTTGTCTATTGTGATTCTGAAAGATGTTGACAGATTTCTCTTTTTTTCACATTGTGGGAAGGTCTTAGTTAATCGAGTGCTTCGATTTCAGGGGTGTTGACTGTCCTCAGTGTGTATGCTATGGTGACCTGGATACAGCCACCGCATCAGAGCTCGTGACTGCTCAGAAAATTCACATATAGGTCTGTGAGCCCACGCATGGTGTTGGCAAGCTCTAGGAAATGTTATTAACCCTCCCCTTGAATGTGAACAAGTAATTGAGAACTAATGTTGAGGGGGAAGGGAGAATATCCAGATTTGGGCTTTGTTACAAAGATACCTAATTCAGTCATACAGCAGACCCTCTCAATTCTATGGACGCTGATTCATGCTCAAACCTCCTCACATGTATCTCCAGATGTAGAGGAAGGAGATGAACCTCAGTGGGGATCAGGTGCGTCTCTATTAGATAGGTAAGGGGGTGTTGGAATTACTATCGTACAAGAAACAGGGGCTCTGAGCAAGCAACAACCAGAAGACGTTATAATAAGAGTGGGGCCTCTTCTGTTTCCCAGCCTTTTCTAAATGATTCTAATAGGGGAGCGCTCTAACGGCGGGAAACTAAAAGACTTCCAATGCTTCCTTGGCTGTGCTGACTTTAAAACCTGTATCCCATCGTCTCCTGTCCTCTAACTAACTCCCTTCCTATTCCTGTGGCCATTTTGTGAAGAACCGTATCTGATTTATTCATTATTTCCTCTAGAATAACTTCTATCAGCTATTTTATTAGTCTCAGCGAGCAATTGAGAAGAGCTAGATATACAAGTCTCTGCTTCCTATTTTTGTTTTTAAAAAGCAGAACCCGGACTGGTTGTTTTTCCTCTCCATAGGTGATGCATTATTTGTTTTGCTAATAATCCTCAATGGGTTGAGTTTCAGCTTCGTGTCGTTAGTTGTGTTTATTTGTGTTTTATTTCTGTCATGCTCATACTGGATCTCACTATGTAGCCAAGGCTGCCCTTGAATTCAGAGTCCTCAATGGATCTACAAAGTTCTCAGACTGTAGGCCTGCGACATCACACTAGCATCGTTGAAAATTTTAAGTCATGTCTGATTCTACTTCCTGTTTTCTCTGCAACCCATCACCTTTAAATCCGTATGTGAAAAGATTATTGTAGCAGCACTTCATAAAAATGAATATAGAATTCTCCATTAGATGTAGAAAATTTTCACACTGAAAATTGCACATGTTACTTAAATTGCTATTAGATCTATGATACACTTAAATGACAGTCTTTAGAATTACCAATAAACTCATTTTGAGATAAGCAGGGTTTTTTTTTTTTTAATTAGGAGGATGCAGCTTATATAAACAACAAGAAATTATGTCACATTTTGTACGAAATTAGAAATAAGGTTTTATTTTATGTTTAGTGTTATATATGTAATGGCCCACAATCAACTCCTACGTATCAGGCGATGAGATGCGTTGACTAGAGTATTATTAATAGCAATTTTTATAAACTGATTTTTCACAAGGTTTTGTTGTCTGTATTAAGTCGAATGTTTTAAATTGCTTTATGTTGCAGAGGCACTGTAAGATCTCATTTGATAAAAACAAATTTAATCCCTGGACCGCGCACACAAACTATTCCCTCCAAATTTCCACTTGCAGCTAGCAAATTCTATGATTTAGAGGTTTATAGAATTCTGCTAGGAGCAGAGACATTTGATTTTTATTGACCGAATGTGACTATAAGAGAAGCTTTACTCGGGCCCTCAGAGACACACAGAGGATAAAAAAGGGGATGACACAGTGCCTCTTTGGCTCCTGTCCTTACATTCTAAACTCAGCTAATCCGCATACAGGAAGGAATGCTGTTGTTGAGGTGCGTCTCCTCCCAGACCCCCAAGCTACCCCTAAAAGCACGAGGCTCTTCTCCATGCAATAACAGCAGCGAGGTCGCTCTCCTTTTAGGGCTCACCCAGCTTCTAGGATTCCGGAGTCCTGTGATTCTAGCCCAAAATCAAGAGAAGAAATTAGAGAGCGCGCCCAAGAAAACCTCACAGGGGCGGGTGTGCAAACGGTAGAAACGGCTGCTGTCACCTTCACACACTTCCCACTGCCTAGAAACCTGTCAAACGATTTACTGCGTAAGAATCGGGGCAATGTCAGACAGCGGTGTAACAGGGGGAAGAGAGTCAGTGGTCCCCGTTGCTCGGCCGGTTCACGTAATTCTAAAAGGGAGAAAGTGTGTTTGGGACTAATTTCAACAGCTCCCTCAGTCTCAAAAGCGATTCTAACTTCTCACACCCTGAAGGAAAGGACACTATTACACAAACACGTGGAAAAGTGGATCGTTCCACATGGAGACCAACGTGAGTCCTGTGAGAGCTCGGGCTGGGCCTTTCTGTCCCTTAGGACCGTTGATTGGCACCTTGGAGGCGCTCCGCGGTCTTGCTGAGGTCCATGGCTGCATGAATGCACCCATCGGAAGGCAGGGACTAAGTTTCATGAGCAAAATAGTAAGGCGATATTAAGGCGTCTTGGAGCGGGGGAAATATTTCTAACAGTGAATCCTGAAGGAAGATGGGAGCTCTCAAACAGAAGACGTGCTTGACGGACAGGTTTTCAGGAAATAAGGGTGTGTGCTGGGTTTAGTGTGACACACTAAAGGGTCTTCAAGAGAGCCAGGGTCGCTGGTACACAGCCGATCTGAGTGTCAGCGGTGAGGATGATGTTGGACTTATGCGACCAGCTTAGCCTTTCGGTCTTTCCTGAGGGCGCAAGTGGGGAATCCAATAAAAGCCTCGCGAAGGACGGGCAGTGTGGTCAGACTTTCCTCTTGCCCCGTTTTTATTTGAAGAATGGGTTGAACCGAGAAATGAGTGGAAGTGGGGAGACTAATTAGGAAACTATTTTAAATATCTACGCGAGGTGACTGGTGCAGTGCAGTGCAGCAGAGCTGCGGCAGAGCAGGCAGAGATCTGAGGCGGAGGGTGTGGACTCAGCGAGCCCGGTGGAGGCGCCCATATACACACATAGTCAAGCTGCATCAGGCTCTACTGTTCTCTTCCCCATTGTTGCTGCCGCAAATGGCCGACCTGTGGAGACGAATGTTACTTTCTCCATATCCTTTGGGAAGCTACATCCCAGTTCCAGGTTAGTGCAAATACTAGGCAAATGGCAGGCATTCCTACTGAAACGACATTCTTGCTTTGACTTCTTTTCTCCTTGCTGAGAGGAGTGAATTATAGCTGGGCATAATTTATACCTACAATTATAGCCCTAGGAAGATGGAGGCCTGCAGATCAGTTCAGCATCAAGTCAGCTACTTATTAAGTTCAAGGTCAGCCAAAACTTATATATATATGATTAATGACTATGTTGAAGGGTTCTGTAGAAAAGTATAATTTCAAACCTACATTTAAAATATTTGCATTAAAATTTTGTCTTTAATAATGTAATTTGAGACTGGAGAGCTGTCACAGCAGTCAAGAGAAAACACTGTCCTTGCAAAGAAGGCAGTTTAGACACCAGCTCCTGCTTGGGCGGCTCACAAATTCCTCCAGCCCCAGGATAGCCAACATCCTAATTTGGCCTCTCAGGACACCTGAAATTGTGTGCACATATATGCACAGGCATACACGTTTAATATATATACTTTTCAAAAAAAACTTTGGACCACTTTTATATATTGCTAACATGGTATCCTGTTTCAATGCTTTGCTCTAATTTTAGGAAGTGATCCATCAGTTGTTAAAACCTTATCCTTGAAGCCAGTACCCCGCTCTTTCAGGCTCAGTTTGTATGCTTCAGGCTTTGTTAGTTTTTTTTCTGGATAAGGCCCTGTATCCATTCTGCTCTGCCCTCTCCCTCTTCTTCACGCGTGGATTTATCTGTCTGCATTTACCATCCAGAAAGCAGTCATCATTGTGATTTCCCAGAGGTGCTGGAAGTGCTGTTTCCATATCTGCACATTAGCTTTTAAAGATGGTGTGCTGATTTGAGGAAAGGAATATCATGAGCTCAGAGATTAGTGTAGTGGCTTCTCATGGGTCCACACGCTGTGAAGACCTGGCAGGTTTCCTGGAGGGATGTTAAAGCTGTGGCCAAAGAAATGCTTCCGGCATGCTCCTTCTTTCGTTCTACTAAAGATAGAGCCTAATTTCCGGGACTCTCTGCCAAAGACATTTACATGTGTTAAATGTTGTTCCAATTTTAAATAGTTTATGTGAATAATTTTCACCTCAAATGCACTATTTTAGCTACAAAAGAGTGGAGAAAATTCTTTAATTGCCGGTTGCACTCCAGAGGGGGAAAAATATTGCAGAAATAAAGATTTTTATAAAATACTTTTCATTGTTTTTTTATTATTTTCACTAACAGCTTATACTTACTATCTTGACTTTTCAATTCTTGACTGTTGGAAGGTGCCTCTTTTTCTCTTTCATGTATATCCCAGGTTAATTTTTATTTGCATTCTGGTTTAAATCCTTTTTCAAAAATCCTTACAATCCTGATTTTTTTCTTCTCCCAGTTCTCCCTGGTCACCAGTAGTCTCATGTCAATTCCGTGGCGCCTCTAACTCAACTCACAGACTGTGAAGAAAATCTTAAACTCTGCTTGTTGTACTGACTTCAGTGTGTACTGGACGTAGGGTAAGATATAAAAACATGGCACTAGCCTAAACGCAGATTTCACAGCGTGACCGTTCTGGACAAGCATTTGCACATTTTTACTTAACTCCACCTGGGCAGTTGTCACTGTCTTATAAAAAAAGAGAGAGAGAGAGAGAGAGAGCCACTGGTGCTGGAGAAACGGCTCAGCAGGTGGTTCCTGCTCTACCAGAGGTCCAGGGACTATTCCCAGAACCCGTGTTGGACAGCTCACAACCACTTGCAATTCCAGCTCTTAGTGATCCAGCCTGGCACCCTGAGCTGGCCTCTGCAAGCATTCCTTTCACACCTATACACAAATAAAAATAGAAAAAAAAAAAAAAACGTTTTTAGAAGGAAAATAGAGTCTGTGACTATTGAACAGCCGCTTGTGCAGAGGGGCCCAGAGTCAAATGATTGCTTCCTCCAGGACTTGCTGCTACACAGATCTGTTCCACGCTGCTTTCAGGCACCTGGCACAGAAGATGAAAGTGCCCACTTCCTGAAAGCGGTGTTATTGAAGGGAAAGCTTTGACCTTTCAAAGCTTATGCCAAAAACTAAAGGAGGACCTCTACCAACAGCCAGAGAGTCGGGTGTACCTTCTACTTCAAGGGCAAGGTGCCACTTATGTGAATCAGCTTGAGAAAGGAGGCTCAGGAGCAAGTGAATGCTGCTCTCTGTGCGGGAAGGCCGCACCTGCCTTGATCCTGTTTTTCATCCTTGGAACATGATCTTTTTATAGCAATGATGGTAATTAGATCTTGTCCCTTTTAGACACTCTTAGTCATCTTCTAGACTTGCAACCAATATCTCTACCTCAAAATAGAATGAAAATTCAGTTTCTTAGCCTGTGGCTTTGCTGTTCATTTTTCTGGAATGGAATGAACCTTTCCTGATCTTCAAGATACCACACCAGGCCATGATGCCAATGACTGCTGCATCTGGGTGTTAATGAGCACCCATTCCATGCCACTTAAGAACAGAAAATTGGTGTGTAGAGTCAGATTTTCGGTTCTGCTAAAACAGTGTTCTTTCTAGTAAAATAGCTACTGGAAACGGTCTATCAAAGAACAATAATTTATTTGTTTGGGGTTTTGTTTTTTTTTTTTTTTTTTTTTTACCATAAAATAAGAATTTGCTTCTAATCTGGACTTGACGGCACACACCTTTAATCCCAGCACTCAGGAGTCAGAGGCAGGTAGAACTCTGCATGTTGGAGGCCAGCCCAGTCTCCAGAGCAAGTTCCAAGACGGCCAGGGCTCTACAAAGAAACCCTGCCTCAAACAAACAAGCAAAACAAAACAAAAAGCAAAAAAATTAAAAGAAGTTGCTTCTAAAGCCTAATATACGTTAGTAATTTGTTATAGTCGTAAGAATCCTGAGTCATTTGAGTGTTGAATTATTTTTATTTTCAACCTTCTCCTTGTGGCACTATTACAGCAGCCTTTCACGGAGCTAAAACCCACCCTGCATCTATTCTCAGTTTCAAGTAGATAAGTCTGCCATCATCTTTGTCCAGACCACAAAAGCTCCATAGGCTTCACGCCTTACCCAGCTTCATGGTCATTCTATTCAGATGAATCTTACGAGCTTTGGAAAACACAAGTTGAAGCCGTCTACCAGATGTAGACATGATATTTTGTCCAATGAGATGTCATTAAGGTAAAATTGCATTTATGGTCTCATTTCCTTATTAGCAACACTTTTAAAATAAGACTAGTCTGGGGATTAAGTGTGATAAAGCTTTGAAAGTACTTAGGCAGCGCTTGCCATGGTAAGCACGCAATAAATATTTTTAATCAGTACTAATTAGAAAATTTTATATCTTAATGACCATATAATGTATACCAACCATTTTTGTGTTTTAAAGCGACACTTTTCTCATTAAGTAATGAGACATATACTTCAGTCAGATCAGTGTGTATAACGTTCACCTAATCTGTTTCACTCATTCAGCAATGAATATTCCAGGCACTGGGTTAGATAGTGGGAATACAGTAACAGCTAGGCAAGGCCTCTGAATCCGAAGACCTTCCACAAACAAGGAGCACTGACAATATTTACGTGATGACAATATGCTGCAAAGAGGATTGCAGAACGAATGAACAATACAGAAAGGAGAAGCGCAGAACAGTGGGTTGTCTTCCTGGAAGAACCGTATTAACATTGACACCTGAGGGCAAATTGGGCTTGGCCAGGAAGTGGAACACAAGAAGGACAAAAGCAGAGAGATCACCACTAGAAGAAAACAAACAAACAAACATGTGTACTACAAGGAGGTATTGATGAACTGGCAGAGACTTCACAGGAATGGAGAGGAAATAGCAGACAGGGAAGTCCGGAAGTCATAGCAAGTCCATCTGTCCCTCTCCCTCTTGCCTCCTCCCCCCTCTCCCTTTCTCTCCTCTTTCACCTTCTCAGTTTTACTGAGTTTTGTGCAGTTCTCTGCACAAAATAATGGTCAGTATTTTTAGTGATTGCTTTTATGTTTCCTAGGCATCCTCTCCTTACTTTTGGTAGGTTTTATTCTACCAAAAGTAGAATAATTCTTAGTAAGTTTTATAGTTGAATCCTAATTGTCTCCAGTCAGTAGGATATTGGAGGCTTTATTCTCTCCAGTGTGTACTGATCTACATGAACAAAAGGACAAAGAATAGCCACTAAACCATGAGGGTTTTTTTTAATGCCACAGAGGAATCCATGCCAATGGAGACTAGTAGTCTGTATCTTCAGATGTGTCGTTCTGCTTTGGCTGGCTGCTCTGCTCTGCCACCATGGAAGTTCAGCTATCTGAGTTTGCTAGACATCAAATGAACTATTCAGAGAGATGCTCTCTCTTGCCCACCACAATGGGCTATAACCAACATTCAGAGTATTAAAGAGGAAGTGTTGGGAGGGTGAGGGCTTGCCAGAGAACTACGGTTTATTTATAGGTCAATTTTCTCTATAATGCACCTGGTCATCTTCTTCTGTTTTCTCAACCATAATTGGTCCACTGATAGTCTCACTGATAGTCTCAAAAAAGTGGTATGGCATAGTCTGGTCAATGGCAGAGATGAGGTTTATTCAGTTTGGGTAGTTTCATGTTTATTATTTGCTCTCTCTTATCCAAAATTTGGATACTTACCCAAGTATTTTTGGAGCACTTGCCAGCTATTGAGGGACCTTGTCTACTCGGTACAGTACATTCATTTTCCACATGAAAACTTCGTAGTACTCTGAGCAGTCACTATGAAGGATGAGCAGAGACGCTTTTAAAAAAAGAATACAGGATACATGCTCACGCAGTGCCTCACCATATTGTCCTGTCTCAGTACCCAGGCTATTCCAAGATCCCAAAGGACCTTTCATACCAGCTGAAAGAGTGCTGGACTGTGAACGCTAACTTCAGAGAGCACCATATCCTGAATCCTCGGGCAAACCTTGGAACTTATAGTCAGTATACCATAATCCATTTTTCACTTTGGTGTGGGGCGGGAGTGGGGGAGGAGTAAGTGTCACCCAGGTTTAATTGAGACCATTCCAGTATCTGGAGTTGCTTTACCGCTCCCCAGACCACCCCCACATCCTGAAAATGTACAGGTTCTGCTTCAGCCAGTGGACTTAAAGGCATAGATAACTAAGTAGACTTGTAACTCACAAAGATTGTCTGTAAAAGCTATTGTTGGCAGAGGAAGACCCTTAACAAGCAGGCTGAACATTTTGTCCATCCTTCTGTCAAGTTATTCATATATTTATCTTTCATAGCTAGAAGTTTTACAGATTTTGAAGTTATATAAATTTATATATCTACCAAGATACTAATTAAGTAATCCATTTTCTGCCAATTTACCATTCATAAGTAATAGTAAATTAACTTTTCTGGCAGTTGTGTCTTCCAAGTATTTTTTTTTTAACTAAAGAACTGGATGTATGTGGGAAGGATCAAAGATAAGTATTTATAACCATTGCGCTTGGTGGGACCAAGGGGAAGGAGGATATCTGGGGCTTGATGACAAGCCAGCGTAGCCTATGCCCCAAATTCCAGGCCAGTCAGAGTCAGTCTCAAAGGTAAACAAATGAGGTTAGATGACCTCAAGATGCCCTAAGACATGACCTCAAGGTTGTTCTCTCACCTCTACATAAATGTGCATGCAAATGTGCACACATGTGCATGCACACCTACACATACGCACTTTTATCCACATAACGTGTGCAATACACATACACACAGCAAATTTTTAGTTTGTGGGAGTGTGAAGAGACTCTTACAATTTTGCCATTACAGAGGCTGACCTTGACAAAAATAGTCAATGCTCATTCACACAAAGAAATCAACAGTTTCATTTGTCCTTATTCTCCAACTTGTCAACTCTTTCTACACTTTGAATGAGCAAACTGGGTGTCTTTGCCTAAGCATGTGCATGCAACATGTAGCACTCACGCCCGTGTATGAGCCCACACACGTTCACACACACAATTGGTTCCACGTTCAAGCATGCACACGTGTGAGTTCTATTTGTCAACTCCTTGCTGCAGAATCAAGTATCTGCTTTGTTCTTGGAAGTAATTCACCTTTAATAGGCTTCTGTCTTTAGAAAATACATTCTGGATATTAGTCCTCTGTCAGATAAAGGGTTGGTGAAGATCCTTTCCCAATCTGTAGGCATTCGTTTTGTTTTGATGACAGTGTCCTTTGCGTTACAGAAGCCTTTCAGTTTCATGGGGTCCCATTTATTGATTGTTGATCTTAGAGCCTGTGCTGTTGGTGTTCTGTTGAGGAAGTTGTCTCCTGTGCCAATGAGTTCAAGGCTCTTCCCCTCTTTTTCTTCTAAGCAGTTTAGTGTGTCCATTTTTATATTGAGGTCTTTGATCCACTTGGACTTTAGTTTTGTGCAGGGTGATAAGTATGGATCTATTTACATTTTTCTACATGTAGACATCCAGTTAGACCAGCACCATTTGTTGAAGATGCTATCTTTTTTCCATTATATGGTTTTGGCATCTTTGTCAAAAATCAGGTGTCTATAAATGTGTGGGTTTATTTCTGGGTCTTCTATTCAATTCCACTGATCCACCATTATGTTTCTATGAGAGTACCATGCAGTTTTTATTACTGTTCCTCCGTAGTACAGCTTGAGATCAAGGATGGAGATACCCCCAGAAGATCTTTTATTGTAGAGTATTGTTTTAGAATTTCTGAATTTCTTGTTATTCCATATGAAGTTGAGAATTTTTCTTTCAAGGTCTTTAAAGAATTATGTTGGTAATTTGATGGGAATTGCATTAAATCTGTAGATTGCTTTTGGTAAGATGGCCATTTTTACTATGTTAATCCTGCCAAGCCATGAGCATGGGAGATCTTTCCATCTTCTGATATCTTCTTCTATTTCTTTATTCAGAGACTGGAAGTTTTTATTTATTTTTTTCATACAGGTCTTTGACTTGCTTGGTTAGAGTTACACCAAGGTAATTTTTGTCCTTTGTGGCTATTGTGAGGGGTGTTGTTTCCCTAATTTCTTTCTCAACCCATTTGTCTCTTGTATGCAGGAGGGCTACTGATTTTTTTTAGTTAATTTTATATCCAGCCACTTTGCTGAAGGAGTTTATCAGCTATAGGAGTTCCCTGATAGAATTTTTGGGGTCACTCATGTATGCTATCATATCATCTGCAAATAGTGATACTTTGACTTCTTCCTTTTTTTATAATAACCAGAATCTGGAATGGATGTCCCAGATGTCCCTCATTTGAGGAATGGATACAGACATTGTGGTACATTTACACAATAGAATACTACTCAGCAATTAAAAACAAGGAAATCATGAAATTGGCAGTCAAATAGTAGGAACTAGAAAAGATCATCCTGAGTGAGGTATCCCAGAAGCAGAAAGAAACACATGGTAAATATTCACTTATAAGTGGATATTAGACATATAATAGAGGATAATAATATTAAAATCTGTATACCTAAAGAAGCTAATCAAGAAGGAGGACCCTGGGTAAGATGCTCAATCCTCATTCAGACAGGCAAATGGGATAGACATCAGAAGAGAGTGAAACAAGGAACAGGATAGGAGCCTACCACAGAGGGCCTCTGAAAGATTTTACCCAGTAGGGTATCGAAGCAGATGCTGAGACACCTAGCCAAACTTTGGGCAGAGTGCAAGGAATCTTATGAAAGAAGGGGGAAATTGAAAGACCTGGAGGGGATAGGGGCTCCACAAGGAGAGCAACAGAACCAAAAAATCTGAGCACAGGGGTCTTTTCTAAGACTGATACTCCAATCAAGGACCATTCATGAAGATAACCTAGAACCCCTGCACAGATGTAGCCCATGGCAGCTCAGTGACCAGGTGGGTACCCTAGTAAGGGGAACAGGAGCTGTCTCTGATATGAACTCAGTCAGTGGCTGGCTCTTTGAACACCTCCTCCTGGGAGGGGTGCAGCCTTACCAGGCCACAGAGAAAGACAATGTAGACAGTCCTAATGAGTCCTGATAAGCTAGGAATAGATGGAAGGGAGGAGAACCCCCCCATCAGTGAACTGGGAGAAGGACATGGGAGGAGAAGAGGGAGGGAAGGCAGAATTGGGAGGGGCTGAGGGAGGGAGCTACAGCTGGGATACAAAGTGAATAAATTGTAATAAATTAAAAATTTTAAATGTCAAATCTCAAGGAAGAAAGTTTTTAAGTTTCTTTCATATAGATGCTTTTTCTTGTTTCTTTTATTTTATATACGTATTTCAGTCATCACATATTTTACTTCTCCTTAGAGGGTTACCAAATGCCGGGCACTAAGCGCAGACTGGCAGCCTTTGCAAGGTGCAGTCTGCCACTTGCTAAAATTATTCCCCTTGGGTAAGCCAATGATGATGGGGCAGTTTGGATTTTTGTCTTCTGTACTTAACTATGCTGGAAATTGCACTGCAAGAAGAGGGCCTCTTTCTATTTAAAATGCCTAAGAGTTGTTTCCTCTTCTCTTGAGAGCAGTGGGTGCTAGAAGACTAGCAATGGGCTGCTGGTCATCTCTAACCCTTTCCTGAGCATCCAAGGCACCAAGGGAGCTCATCTTCTGCTCGCTCCCTGAAGTCACCCAGCCATGTCAGAGCTCAAATCCTATGGGTAGAAGCCCTTCAGCAGTGTGACTTCTGTTTGTTTCCTCCAAAGGAGTTTTATTAACAGTCTGTGAAATCTTAGTGTATACAGCATTACATTTCTTGGTTACAAGTCTAGAATAAAGCAAACAAAATTCCACTGCTTGTTAACAAATCTGTTTTTTTAAAGTACTATAATACAGTTATTTTAGAGTGCAGTGAAATAAAGCCAAGTATATTCTACATAATCTTTCCATATTTGCATGGCTTTACTCAATATTATTTTAATCCGAGCCATTGGAATCAGATATTTAAAGGCGTTATTGTACAAACACTGTGAGCTTCTCAGCTTCCTTAAACCTTTGTGTATGTTCCAGAGGTGAGCACTTTCTTATTAGTGAGAAACACTTGTCAATAATTTAGATTTAAGTCAGCCACGGTGGTATACACCTATCACCCTAGAATGTGGGAAGTTAATGCAGGAGGACCACAAGTTCTAGACCAACCTGGGCTATGTAAGAAATTCCAGGCAAACCTTCACTACATGGCAAACTGCCTTTTAATTTTTTACTTAGAAAAGCTTCAAGTTTTCCTTGAAATTTTCAGGACATTTTCTTCCAGTGTCAAAACTGAAAGAATCCAAAATGGGTCACCATGAGAGCGGCGAAAGCATTTTGTCTACTTTAATAACTTACGTGAATGTTTGTATTGTGCCACTTGTGACGTTTTAACAAGAAAGAAATTTGTGGAAAGTCTTTAAAGTATCAACCAGTTAATTTTAAAAATAATCGCATAACTTCAAACAAGTGTAGTAACTTTCACAAGTCACTCTGTTGGGGGTGGGGGGAAGCAGATATAGCAGTGTGGTGAGCTGTTCTTCAGAATTCTCCCTGGAGACCATCATAGTCTCTGAGCCTAACAGACACACTGAGGCTATTTGGTTGTGACTGAGTGGAGAAAGTCCATGGGTCTGGATGAACATCCTGTGGAATTTCACTCCATTCTTCAGCTACAGCACTCTGCAATTTATCTTCATATATATATATCATATATGATATATATATATATGATATATCATATATATATGAAGGGGAGATAGAAATACCTGGAGAGGAAAGGAGTTTCACAAGGAGGGCAACAGAACCAAAAATTCTGAACACATGGGTGTTTTCTGAGACTGATACTCCAACCAAGGACCATTCATGGAGATAATCTAGAACCCCTGAACAGATGTAGCCCATGGCAGCTTGGTGTCCAAGTGGGTTCCCTAGAAATGAACTGACATGAACTGATTGGCCTGCTCTCTGATCACCTCCCCCGAGGGGGAGTGTGTGCAGCCTTACCAGGCTACAGAGGAAGACAATGCTGCCAGTCCTGATGAGACCTGATAGACTAGGATCAGAAGGAAGGGGAGGAGAACCTCCCCTATCAGTGGACTGGAGGAGGGGCAAGGGAGGAAAAGAGGGAGGAAGGGTTGGATTGAGAAGGGATGAGGGGGGAGCTACAGGTGGGATACAAAGTGAATAAACTGTAATTAATAAAATAAAAAATAAAAAGAATGGCACCGTTACCCAGTTATTTGTCTTTTGGCCATGCTCACAGTAATTAAAATCAAGAGTTAATATTAAAATGAACAAAAGAAATTTAAGAATAGGAGGTAGGTGACTTTGGCAAAGCCCCAAATTGTTTTCTTTTCTCCTTCGGGACTCCCAAGTCCTCAAGGTACATACATGGTGGGGAAGATAAAAGAAGCTGAGAGAGCTAAAAATCTTGGGGCTCATAGCATGGCATGAGAAGGCAGCTGGATACCTCTGGACACTAAACAGAATCAGGGCTGCAACTGAGTAGCACACACTTCTCAGATCAACAGTCAAGCAAAGCTAGAACATGTGACTTCTCACTGACCATAGCCAAATCAGGTCTAGATTTTTCTCTTACAAGACTTCAGTGTCTAGCTCAGTGTGTATGATAGTCGTAGTCATCATAAGCAAACCCTTCTCAAGAGCACCCAAGCCTAAACCAGACCTGGAAATGTTAGCAAGCTTCACCAAACCATTTCTACAAAACTCACTATGCTCTTTTCTAAGTGCAGGAAGTAAAAAAAACAAAAAACAAACAACAACAACAAAAAAAAAACCAACAACTCTTAGCATCCTAACAGCAACCTTTGCTTCTTAGCAAAGTGAATTAAGTGAGTTATTGGACATGCTTCTTTGTGCTGGACCTAGAGCTGAGGTTATTAGCAATTCAACGTGTCTGTCTGTCTGCACTGGCCTTTGGCTTACCTGGGCTCTCTGAATTAACAGCATAAGTGGGATGCTGAAGTCTGTTAGTATTTTAGTGTCTGCTATTAGTTTAATTTAATTTTTTATTATTTGAGAGAGAGCAAGAGAATGAGAAGGAGGAGAGGCAGCATGCGTGTGCTTGGCATGCATGTGGAGTTCAGAGGACAATTGTCTGTGGTGAGGTCTTTCTTTCCACCTTGAGTTCCAGAGATTGAACACAGTCCACCAGGCTTAGGTGACAAAGCTTTCACCTGCTGAGCTATCTCATTGGCTTTCAGGGCTCGCTATTATAGTTGTTGTTGTTTTTTTAACCCACATTCATGCTGTGTCTGCGCGCGCATGTGTGTGTGTGTACATGTTTATAATGGAGACTGTAATACCTAATACCTCCCACAATGTTGCTGAAGATAAACTGTGACAGATATATGGAATCCTATGGCTTCCTAGAAGCTACATTTAAATAAGTAAAAGGAAATAAGTGAAATTAACCAAATATTCCCTAGCCTAATATGTCAAAAATATCATTTCAAAATATACAGGATACACAGAGCTATCAATGAAAGTAGCTATTATTCAGCACTGTGTCAGTGAGAATGGATATAGACTTTTCACTGTGAGATATCTTAATTCAAACTGCCCACATTTCAGCTACTGAGGAGTCATGTGGGTTCATCTAGCTAGATCATGCCTAGCTCTTTGCACAGTGGTGTATCATTTGTAATTGCTACCTTCTGACATTTCAGCGCTTCAACTGCGTATGTTTCATTTTAAGGGAGAAATCCATGTGAGTAAATATTTTAATATAGATTGTAAGTCACACAAATGCACAAACTTACACAAACGCACACACAAAATTCAAATGTAGGTATTGACGACCTGTATAACTACTTCTAAATTAACCTGGAAAATAAAATAAAGCCCTTCCTTCTTCGGGTGCTTTCTGAAAGTGTATATGCTCTCCCATGTATTGAGTGATTGGTATTGTCAGGGCCACTGACTCACGGCCCTGGACGGCCATGATGCCCATGGGAACCATTTGACAGAATGCCAGTAATGGGCACCTAACACATCTGAAAAGCTGACCCTGTAACAATATCCACATTCAGTTGTTGTTTCTACTGACTTGTTCTTATCCCAAAAGCTGTTTTCAAAATGGAAGGATAACCAAGAACTTTTGGTTCATTAAATTATCCTACAGTGTCAAGGAGGGTAAAACATCAAAGAAACGAATATGTAACAGGAATCATCCTTGAATGTTGGCGTTTGAGCTACAGGCATATAATCGTTGGAGACTGTGATCTAAGATGACAAGGGTATCTGAATGAAGCAAAGCCACCAGGATCCCTGAAGTACTGCATTACTGAAATAATTAAAGTTCAATTTGATTTTTGAAACCTGAGACACTTATCTCATTTCTACCATACTAAAAATATTTTTTGCTGAAGTGAAACTTTGTAACAAAGGATCTAAGTTCCTCTCCATTAATTAGTAAGTGCTAAGATACCGTTAAATACTTAAAACCGTGATCAAGTTAACTGACACTGCTCTAGTTGGTGGGTAAGTTGATCACTGAGACCAAATTCCTCTGCTTATGCAAAGCTCTGTCTGCTCCTTCCAGCGCTGGTGTGAGACGCTGCTGCCCTGCGCTCCAGCTCAGCACACGCTCTTAGAATCTTCTCTCTGGTGGCAACATTTCAGGGAAGACATTTCTGAGGAGTTTGCTCTTGGCCTTTGACAAAAGAGGTAGCTGGGGCTCATGTGTTCTGCCTGTCTTGTGATAGGGTCACCGTTACCGCCTGAACATTTCTGTTCTCTAAACCTGGTGTGACAGACCAGGTCAGGGCTGGAAGACTAAGAGAGGAGTCAAAATGCAGTATTCCGTATGTCTTTACTAGCTTTAACTTGCAAGAAATGATTTTCTTGGTTGACGATATAAAGATTGTCAACTCAACAAACAAGGGCCAAAGGGTCAAGTTTGTATTCAGGACAGTAGGGGACAAACATATCTTCATGGTTCCGGCACTCATAGTGGAAATGTCAGAAGTAAACTTGAGTCTGAGTCAGATAAACAAATCCCAAGAGCTGCTATTTGTATCTGCTCTTAATCCGATAATAAAGCTGATAATTGCATCATTGTCTCCTCATCTCAGCAAGTGTTAGTATAAACTTTAGCAATCACAGTTAACATTACCATGCTATCACTTTTAATCTTGGGAAACAATTCAGTGAAGAAAACCTGCTTTAGAGGTGCAGTAGTGGGGAAATGGGGATTGGGGTGATAAACCACTTGTTCAAAGAGGAGTAGAGATTAAATCAATAAAAAAAAAGAGTCACCAGTGAGTGGCTCTGTCCTACCTCAGCACCCACTCAGCCACCCACACATCTCCCTTCCTTTTAAAGGAACGCTTTCCAAGGGAAGTCTCCAGAAGTCAGCCAGAGTTGCTTGACGACGGAACAACTTTAACAATAACCTAACTTAGTGTTTTCCTTTTGTACTATGTAGACATTGTCTTGATGACATGAAAGTATTAGTGAGTAAAAGTCTGGGAACTGTATTACAAATTAAGGTGCCACCTTGTCTGTGAATAGAGAGAAAGAGAACAAGCAAGCAACAACAAAAATGATGTCTCATTAAATCTGGCAGCCTTAATAATGCCTAGCTTTTGATAATTGTGAGGAAATGCAACGCGTTCATGAAATACTTTCAAATATGTTGAGGTATCGCCATTGTCTTCAAGCATAATTGTAGTGGCATAAGTTGTGGAAGACACTTCTAACACAGAAAACACGTTTACTTGAGAGACCAACTGGCCAACTATGATTATTCAAAAATGAAAACCTGACAGATACTTTATTGGAAAGAATTGAAGTAAGTTCAGTACTTCAGGGGAAAAATCAAATGAAAAATATCTGATAAGTATAGAATTCAAACCTCCAATGGATATTAGAAGATTGGGGGAAAGCTTGCTTTTACTGCGGTAAGCTTGACAATTTCCCAGTTCTAGAAACACTTTCTGATAAAACGGATGATGATTTTAACAAAAATAAATTTTTATTGTTGAAAATGAACTCTATCAGCATTTAGAATATTTGTAGTGCTGAGAGAACTGATATTTCCCAAGTGGCAAATGCATGATCTTCTAGAATCATACATGGGCTGAAAATCTATACAAACTATGTCACCCACTATAGATTTTCACATAAGGAATGAATCACACAGTTCTTTGTCTGCTTTTAGATTGCATGCTATGACTAACTCAAGAAGCGATCTGTTGTTGAGTGTCTGTGAGTGTTATGTCAAAATCAATGGCTGGTCCTCAATCCAGAGTCACAAGGACAGCCCTAATTAAACCCAAGGAAGTCATGTATAAAAGAAGGAGATTTGTATGGAAGAGAAAGGGTCTGTCAGGGGTTGGAGAGAGGTGGGGATCATATATATATATATATATATATATATATATATATATGCATGAAACTGTCAAAGAACAAAAATTTATTCATAAAGGAAACATGCTTCTGTCCTAGTTTAAAAGACCGTGGATACTCTCTCTTATGAGTTACTTTCCTCATGGCTGTAATCAAATACCCTATGGGAGGCAATTTAAAGGGGAAAGGGCTTATTGTAGCTCAGAGCTTGAGGGGTTATTCACCACATCAGGGGAAGCATCATGGTAAGAGTGGGAAGCATGTTAGGAACCTTGCCTCCTCAACGTAAGAAATGTCCTGCAGCTTCCATCCACCCAGACATTTAGAAGGTTTTCAACTATATATAATTATGGCTGTTTCATAAGTGAATCAGAGCATCAGACTCACCTAAATAGGATAGATAGGATTTTCTTCAAGGTTGCCAAATGCAAATGAGCTAAACATCTTGAATGCTACTTTCTGCTTTTGGGGGAAAAATAAAAAAATAAATGAATTTATAGATAAAAAATTTGATATATTAATTTTAATGTAGAATAAGATAAATAATGATAGCTATAGCAACCATTTCCTGAGGTTCTTTGAGGGCTTCAGAACAAAATGTTCAAGAGCCCTTGTTATTACATTCTTTAATCCAAAAGTAGCAAAGCAGTTTGCTGACATAATAAAAGGGAAAAAACAAAACTCTTCGTCCTTTAAGAGGCATGGTTTTCTCTGAATCACATGGAAGTGATAGTTCACACCCGTCTTTTCCATCAGGTGAGAGATTCAGGCACACAGTAAATACAAGGCCACCAGTCCACCCAGAAATAAAATGCTGAAGTACAAGGGCTGAACAAAAGCCAAGAATTAATGTGCTTTCATTCTGTGACTTCCACAAAAATCAGTTCCTTGTCTAAGAAAATACCTACCCATATTCTGCACATAAGAACATTTCTCCCAGTGAATCCAGATATAAAATGCAAGCAACATCATGAGAGTCTCGTTTGCAAGACACAAAAAATTGAAGCATCTATCTGTTCCATTGTGCACCCATGTCATTTTATGAGGATGACTTTTGTGGTTGAGTTTTATGCAGATCATGAAAAGATTCCAGGTTTACAGCTCCATGGAATCCCATGTGTTCAGCACAAGTTTAATTTATGTCTTCATTAATTTATTCAATCACTTTACAGCCTGATCGCAGGCCCCTTCCTCCATTCCTCCCAGCCCCACCCTCACACCCCCTTCCCTCTAGTCCCTCTTCCCCTTCTCTGAGAATAGGAGGACCCTAAAGAGGCACCAGCCCACCCTGGCACCTCAAGTTATAGGAGGACTAAGAGCATCATCTTCCACTGAGTCCAGACAACACAGCCCCACTAAGGGAAAGAGATCCAAAGGCAGACAAGAGAGTCAGAGACAGCTGCTACTACCACTGTTAGGGAGCCCACATGATGACCAAGCTGCATACCTGCTGCATATGTGTAGGGGTGTAGGTCCAGCCCATGCATGCTCTTTGGTTGGTGATTCAGTCTCTGTGAGTCCTTATGGGCCCAGGTTAGTTATCTCTGTAGGTCTTTTTCTGGAGTCCTTAACCCCTCCAGCAATCCTCAATCCTCCTCCCACTCCTCCACAAGACTCCCTGAGCTCAACTTGTTGTGTGGCTGTGAGTCTCTGCATCTGTTTCCATTCAGCTGCTGGGCAAAACCTTGTTTTATTTGTGGGAAGTATCCTAGTGAGCACGCAAACATTTACTTTTCTCTCCTGTTGGTTTTTGTTTGTTTTTTGGTTGGTTGGTTGGTTGGTTGGTTGGTTGGTTGGTTGGTTGGTTCGTTGGTTGGTTGGTTTGGTTAGATTTTGGTTGGTTGGTTGGTTGGTTGGTTGTTGTTGTTATTGTTGTTGGGTGGGAAGGTTTCAAGATAAGGTAGCCTTGTAGCCTTATCTCTCCTGGACTTGCTTTATAGAGTAGGCTGGCCTTGAACTCACGGAGATCTGCCTGCCTCTGCCTCCCTGAATGCTAGAATTACAGGCTTCCCCTATCCTTATTTAATGCCACTACTATAACTGATAAAATGTTTTATAAAATAATTTTTATTTTAAATTTTGTTTTACATTTCTATAATCAACTTTATAAGATTCTCATCCCTTCCTTCCTTCCTTTGTTTTGAATTGTTTTGATAGTTACATGATGGCAAAATCAAAACACGGTTTTACCAGGTCAAACTGTGGCACTAATCTCTTGGAAGACTGTTAGAACTTCTCTGTCAGTGGGACAGACATAAACTCTGAGCAAGATTTGAAGGTCACATTTTACCAGGAGATTTCAATAGAGTGTGTGTTGTACCTGTATGTGGCTAATTAAAAAATCGTCTTCTAAAAAATTAATTAGACTAATCTTTGACACACGGGTTCTTAATGTTCAAAATGCACCTTAATTTTCTTTTGGATCAATTTGAGTGGTACTGAGCAGCAAGAGACAAAAGGCTGAGGTAGATAATTTTTTTCCTAATCAACATAAAGTGAGTTAATCTTTCTTCTTTGCCTGGAATTAATTTCAGCACCGGGGTATTTCAGGCCTAATGAGTTCCTCACCATGGGAAGCTCTTGGCAGCACACAGCTCTAGGTTCACATTGTCCTTCATAAAAGATTCTTATCTTAAGAAAACTGAAGGTAGATAAATCTGATATTTTATGGAAGCAAATGAAACTTTCACTATTCTTATAAGCGTGTGTTCTGTAACACACAAGCGTGGCAAGAGGCTGGGGAGATGCCTCCGCAGTTAAGATGGCTTCTTCTGCAATCGCAAGGACCAGAGTTCAGATCCCAGCACCTGCATAACAAGCTGGGCTTTCCTGAAACTAAAGGAGGACCGTTGGGACTTGCTGGCTCCTATCCTCAAAAAGAAAAGGTCCCTAGAAGGACAAGCAGAGACTGATAGAGTGATAAAGGAGAATACTTCCTTCCGGCCACCTCACCCTCAGGTAGGCACATGAGCCTCTAATGCAGCAACTACACATGACTCACACAGACACATATGAGTAAACAGATAAGTCTGTTTTAAAGAACACAACATGAGGCAATCAGCATTTTAAACAATGTTTTTGGAGAAAACAGCCCCTGTTTTTTTCTGATGTTTTGAGATATACAAGGTTTAGACTTTATAAGTTTCTATTATAAAATAAGCACTCTTATCAAGGTAAAAGAAGGGCCTTCTGCCCTGCTTTCAGATGGAACTGAAATGCACTCTGCATAAATGTATTATAATGTGTAAGGATAAAATAAAGAAGTGCACATCTTACATTTATCATAACCTTTAATAAAAATAATCTCATGTCACAAAGAGAAAATATTTGTGTTGAATATGTATAAATCACTAGTAAATATGAGTTGTAAAAAAATAAATTTTATGTGCATTAAAATCCCTTAGTATGTTTGTCCTATATTATATGGCTAATATCCACTTATAAGTGAGTATATGCCATCTCATATAATAAATACAGGCTAAACATACTAAAATCTACAGGCCTAAAGAAGCTAAACAACAAGGAGCACCCTAGGGAAGATGCTTAATTTTCACTCAGAAGGAAAAACAGGAGAGACATCAGAAGTGGTAGAAGAGAGGGAAAAGGATGGAAGCCTACCACATATGTCCTCTGAAAGACTCCACTCAATCAGAGACCCACAGCCAAACTTTGGGCAGAGTGCAGGGAATCTTATGGAAGAAAGAGGATGTAGAAGGACGAGGAGAAGAGAGGAGAAGAGAGGAGAGGAGAGGAGAGGAGAGGAGAGGAGAGGAGAGGAGAGGAGAGGAGAGGAGAGGAGAGGAGAGGAGAGGAGAGGAGAGGAGAGGAGAGGAGCCCCACATGGAAACCAAAATAGCCATAAAAATCTGGGACGAGGGGGGCCTGCAGAGACTGATGCATCAACCAAAGACCATGCATAGAGAAGACCTAGACCCCGTGCTCAGGTGTAGGCCATAGACAGCTCAGTCTCCATGTGGGTTCCCCTCTAAAGGGAGAAGAAACGATCTCTGACATAAATTCAGTTGCCTGCTCCTTGATCACTTCTCTGTGGTGGGGTGACCTAGCCAATCCACAGAGGAAGAGGATCCAGACAATCCTGGTGGGACCTGATAAGCTAGGGTCAGACAGTAGGGGAGGAGAACTTCCCCTATCAGTAGACTAGGAGAAAGGAATGGGGGCAGAAGAGAGAGAGAGGGTGGGACTGGGAGAAGATGAGGCAGGGGGCTACAACCAGGATACAAAGTCAATAAATTGTAAATAATAATGATGATAATGACTATACCACAAAATAATCCCTTAATATGACATAAAGCTATGTGTCATGCATTGGTGTGTATATACATATTTGTCAGTATAGCCATACAAGCCCACACATGTATATGCAAGATGTGTCGGGGAAAAAATTGAAATGTGCAAACTCTTCATAGGCATTTCCTCAGGAGTAAATGTGGTACCGTTTTTGAAATTTATCACATTTGCATATTTCTACAATGAAAATTTGCTGTGATTTTAAAAACTTAACTCTGTATGTTTTCTGCCATCTCATATTCCATTTTTAAATTAATTTAATTTTCAATTAGTTGAATAGTAGTATTTTTACAGTGTTCATTTGTGTAAAGGGACGATCCATGTGAATGCTCAGATCCACCGTAGGTGAGTTCTTAGCAGCCGACCATCTCTGCAGAAGTTGCCCAGGAGTGCTGTAGGGAGTGTATAACAAAAAAGTGATGCCCTCTCAAATGCAGATGCCCAGGTAAGCCTCTGCCTTAGCCTAACAGCAAAAGGCAATGGAGAGAAACGCAGAAAAGATGGAGTGGAGGAGGGACTCTGTGCAGGAAACAGCTGTCACTTCCTTTCCATTCTGCTGCTCCCTGCTTAGCACCTTTAAAGCAGCTAACAGAATACTCAGCTGAAGAGAAGCTGACAGGCAAGTCATCACGGTTATTGAGAGTTAATGCATGTCTGCAGAACTTGGACATTTGGATTTCTGGTGTAAAATCTCCTGCATTAACTACATACATGTACATTCTTTATGACAGCTTTTTTTTTGTCCAGATGTTGCTTTCTGACTTATCTTACTGTACCTGAAGTAACGAAGCGTGATTTTTCTTTATTCTTGTAGCTAAAACAGCAATAGTAAAAGTGAAGTTTACACTGCTTTATACTTGTTCAAGTATCTTCTTGCTGCCTTCAGCCTTGCAGGGAGTTGGTATTGAGGAAGGCCACTGATTAGGGAGGAAATCCAGTGGCTCTGCTTCCGTTGTACAAGCATCTAGATTTTTACAAGGATGAATTCTATTCTACCTGTGCTTCTGTTGTCATGAGATTTTTTAAATTAATTACAGCTTATTCACTTTGTATCCCAGCTGTAGCCTCCTCCCTCATCCCCTCCCAACCCTACCCTCCGTCCCTCATCTCTTCCTATGCCCCTCTCCAAGTCCATGGATAGGGGAGGTCTTCCTCCCCTTCCTTCTGACCCTAGCTTATCAGGTCTCATCAGGACTGGCTGCATTGTCTTCTTCTGTCTCCTGGTAAGGCTTCCCCCCCCCCATCAGGGGGAGGTCATCAAAGAGCCAGCCACTGACTTCAGGTCAAAAATACTCTCTGATTCCATCACTAGAGAACCCACTTGGTCACTGAGCTGCCATGGGCTACATCCGCACAGGGGTTCTAGGTAATCTCCATGAATGGTCTGTGGTTGGAGTATCAGTCTCAGAAAAGACCCCTGGGCCCAGATTTTTTGGTTCTGTTGCTCTCCTTGTGGAGTTCCTGACACCTCTAGGTCTTTTTATCTCCCCCTTCTTTCCTAAGATTCCCTGCACTTGCCCAAAGTTTGGCCACAAGTCTCAGCAACTGCTTTGATACCCTGCAGGGTAGAGTCTTTCAGAGGCCCTCTGTGGTAGATTCCTGTCCTGTTCCCTGTTTTCTCCCTCTTCCCATGTCCATCCCATTTGCCTTTCTGAGTGAAGATTGAGCATCTTACTCAGGGTCCTGCTTTTTGATTAGCTTCTTTAGGTGAATAGATTTTAGTATGTTTATCCTATATGTCTAATATCTACTTATAAGTGAGTATATACAATGTGATTTTTTTCTGCTTCTGGGATACCTCACTCAGGATGATCTTTTCGAGTCCCCACCATTTGCCTGCAAATTTCATGATTTCCTTGTTTTTAATTGCTGAGTAGTATTCCATTGTGTAAATGTACCACAATTTCTGTATCTATTCCTCAGTTGAGGGACATCTGGGTTGTTTCCAGCTTCTGGCAATTACAAATAAAGCTGCTATGAACATGGAAATGAGATATTTTGATAGAGAAAAAAATCCAAGGTACTAAATATTTCTGCCTCTGAGCTTCAATTAAGTTCCCTGATTATCTGTCCATGACATAAAAATGTCACTGAAATGAGATGGAGCCACACCAGCACCCACACAGCTATAGTCAGTCCCTTCAGTGCTCTGGTCAGCAAGTATAATCTCCCGTTAAAGACCCCTGCACTTTGAGTTCCTCTTCTATAACAGCCATGCGAGAGCTATACAGCTCTACCATAACAGCCACCCACCCTTCCTCCTAGGAGCTTGAAGTCAAAGGTTTCTGTCCATAATGTGAACTTTGCCAACAGCAGAGACCTTCCTGGCTTGCGATTTGAGCTTTGAGATAGGAAGGGTGCCCCAATGTCTCTAAGAGCCAATGTTGCCTTCAATTTGCTAGCATCCCGAAAGGTCCATTTGACAGAATCCTCTACCTGATTTTAGCATAATATCCTTGTGTCTGACATGACAATAACTTTAAACCAAGGGTTATGAATCCAATACCATCACACTGTTACTCCCAGTTGGGAATTTTTAAATCAATAGTTTAAAAAAAATCAGGTGAAATGATTTGAATAAATTTCACAACTCTGAGAAGGAGCCTGGGAAGTACACCAATTCTTCCATCATCAGTCAGTAGTTACTGGTGAAAATAATTCATCATTAAAGAGGGTTGCTAAGCAAAGCATGGCCATTCAGACCTGTAATCCTTGCACTTGAGAGACTGGGGCAACAGGATTATAAGTCTGAGGCCATCCTGAGCTGCACAGTAAGTACTAGGCCAACCACCACAGGAAGATCTTGTCTCAAAATGGAATAAAAAAAAAAGGACAAAAGGAAGTCAGTTTAGATGCTGTGCTGTCAATGATGGAGAAGAAATTGATGAGGAAGTCACTGCCCTTAATATATAGGGATAAGAAGTGCTGCTGCCTCTCCTGGAAGCCAGGCCTGGCTACCACAGATGGCTAGTTCAGACTCTATATCCTCTACTATGTGGGGTCCACACTAAGGTCACCCTCGCGCATTCCAGGAAGTTTTCACTGCTTCCAATGGAAGAGGGGGAGGAAAGACTATAGGAGTGAGAAGGGATGAAGAACACCAGGAGAATATGACCCACTTAACCAATCATGAGCTCAGAGACTGAAGCAGCGAGTGTGAGGCCTGCATGGGTCTGCCTCAGGTCCTCTGCATATGTCTGTTAGCTGCTTGTTGTTGCTGTTGTTGTTGTTGTTGTTTTGTTTTGCTTTGTTTTGTTTTATATGGGACTCTGAGCGAGTGTATCTCTAACTCTTTTGCCTGATCTAAGACTCTTTTCCTCCTATTGGCTGGCCTTGTTCAGCCTCAATAGGAGAGCTTTTGCCTTGTCTTACTGTATCTTGTTTTGTCTTGTTTGGTGGTTGTCTTTTAGAAGCCCCTGCTTTTCTGAAGAGCAAACAAAGAGAGTGGAGAGGGAGTGAGGAGAGGTGGGGATAGCTAGGAAGAGTGGAGGAAAGGGAAAATGTATTTGCAGTGTATTGTATGAGGAAAGAATGTATTTTCAATTAAAAAAAAAGAAGTGGAAATGCACACCTTTAATCCTAACACTAGAAAAGTAAAGGCACAGATATCTCTGTGAGTTTGAGGTCAACCTGGTCTACATAGAGAGTTCTAGGCCAATCAAGGCAGTGTTGTTGAGACCCTGTTTCAAAGGAATGAAGGGAAGAAGGAAGAAAGGGAGGGAGGGAGAGAGGGAGGGAGGAAGGAAGGAAGGGAGAAAGGAAAGAAGCCCAAGGCAATGATTCATAATAACAATGTTAACAGGTACAGGAACTCAAGGGCATGTTAGGAACAAGATGTTCTGGAGCATAAAGGAGGTATACAGAGAGAGCTCGGAGCTACAAGGTGAACCTTAGTATGGAATGGGGAGTTTGAGGAAATTTCAGAAAGAGGATCAGGCTTCCTTTGTACAAATTCACGAATCTGAGTAGGACCTGTGGTGGACTTACAAAATCACGATCAGACAAAAAGGAACTTGAATGATCTAGACCAGAGTTCCTTCACCTAGTAATTGCACGTTTTTAACGGTATCATGGGGCTTTGCTGTACATTGAAAGGGTTCAGTAGCACTCTGGCCTCTAAATGTTATGTACTATTTGTACCCATTAACAAATGCAAAATAACACCAGATATGGCCAAATGTCTCCAGTAATGAAAAAAAAAATCCTTTGTTGAAATCCATTGGATTAGACTAACACTCTCATTCAGAAAGCTGAAGCCAAGTTAAAAGTGATAAAGATTGAAATAAATTACTGTCTTCTGAGTCTGAAAAATCAGAAAAGGAACTGTTGCTCTATTGCACATCTTGAGATCAGGGATGAAGATACCTCCAGAAGATCTTTTATTGTAGAGGATTGTTCTAGCAATTCTGGATTTCTTGTTATTCCATATGAAGTTGAGAATTTTTCTTTCAAGGTCTTTAAAGAATTATGTTGGTAATTTGATGAGAATTGCGTTGAATCTATAGATTGCTTTCGTTAAGATGGCCATTTTTACTATGTTAATCCTGCCAAACCATGAGCATGGGAGATCTTTCCATCTTCTGATATCTTCTTCTAATTCTTTCTTCAGAGACTTGAAATTTTTTTCATACAAGTCTTGGTTAGAGTTATTTACACCAAGGTACTTTATGTCATTTTTGGCTATTATGAAGGGTGTTGTTTCCCCAATTTTTTTCTCAACCCTTTTGTCTTTTGTATACAGGAAGGCTACTGATTTTTTTAAATTAATTTTGTATCTGGCCACTTTGCTGAAGGTGTTTATCAGCTGTAGGAGTTCCCAGGTAGAGTTTTTGGGGTCACTCACGTATACTATCATATCATCTGCAAACAGTGATACTTTGACTTCTTCCTTTCCAATTTGTATCCCCTTGGTCTCCTTTAATTGTCTTATTGTTCTAGCAGGAACTTCAAGAACTATGTTGAAGAGATACGGAGAGAGTGGGCAGCTTTGCCTTGTCCCTGATTTCAGTGGATTGTTTTAAGTTTCTCTCCATTTAGTTTGATGTTAGCTATAGGCGTGCTATATATTGCCTTTACTATGTTTAGGTATGTGCCTTTTTATCCCTGATCTCTCCAAGACTTTAAACATGAATTGATGTTGGATTTTGTCAAATGCTTTTTCAGCATCTAAGGAGATTATCATGTGATTTTTTTTTCTTTCGGTTTGTTAACATGGTGGATCACACTGATGGATTTTCATATATTGAACCACCCCTGCATAACTAGGATGAAGCTTACTTGGTCATAGTGGATGATATCTTTGATGTTTTCTTGTATTCAGTTTGCAAGTATTTTTTGAGTATTTTTGCATCAATGTTCATACAGAAGATTGGCCTGAAATTCTTTCTTTGTTGGGTCTTTGTGAGGTTTAGGTACCAAGGTGACTGTGGCTTTATAGAATGAGTTTGGTAGTGTTCCTTCTGTTTCCATATTGTGGAGTAGTTTGAAGATAACTGAAGTTAGCTCTTCTTTGAAGGTCTGGTAGAATTCTATGCTGAAACCATCTGGCCCTGGGCTTTTTTTGATGGGAGACTTTTGATGACTGCTTCTATTTCCTTAGGGATATAGGATAATTTAATTTATTTACCTGGTCTTGATTCAGCTTTGTTAATTGAAAATTAACAAATTATTTCTTTGTTAAAGAAAATTGTCCATTTCATTTAAATTTTCAAATTTGGTGGTATATAGACTTTTGAAGTAAGTCCTAATGATTGTTTGGATTTCCTCAGTGTCTGTAGTTATGCTCCCCTTTTCATTTCTGATTTTCTTAATTTGGATAGTGTCTCTCTGCCTTTTAGTTAGTGAACCAGCTCTTGGTTTCATTGATTCTTTGATTGTTTTATTTGTTTCTAATTTATTGATTTCAGCCCTGAGTTTGATTATTTCTAGCCGACTACTCCTTTTTGGTGTGTCTGCTTCTTTTTTTTTTCTAGGGCTTTTAGGTGAGCCATTAAGTTGCTTGAATGAGCTGTGTCGAATTTCTTCTTGAAGGCACTTAGTGCTATGAACTTTCCTCTTAGCACTGCTTTCATTGTGTCTCATAAGTTTGGTTATGTTGTTCCTTCATTTTCATTGAGCTCTAGGAAGATTTTAATTTCTTTCTTTATTTCTCCCCTGACCCAGCTGTCATTTAGTATCAAGTTGTTCAGTTTCCATGTGTGTGTAGGCTTTTTGCTATTTCTGTTGTTGTTGAGGTCCAGCATTAGTCCATGGTGATCACATAGGATACAAGGGATTATTTCAATCTTCTTGTATCTCTTGAGGCTTGCTTTGTGACCAACCATATGATCTATTTTGGAGAAGGTTCCATGAGGCGCAGGGAAGAAGGTAAATTCTTTTGAGTTTGGGTGTAAGGTTCTGTAGATGTCTGTTAGGTCCATTTGATGCATGACCTCTGTCAGAGTTATTGTTTCTTTGTTTAATTTCTGTTTTGTTGACCTGTCTTTTGTTGAGAGTGGGATGTTGAAGTCTCCCACTATTGATGTGTGGGGATCTATGTGTGGTTTAAGTTTTATTAATGTTTCTTTTAGAAATGTGGATGCCCTTGCACTTGGGACATAGATGTTCAGGATTGTGATGTCTTCCTGGTGGAATTTCCCTTGATAAGTATGAACTGTCCTTCTCTGTCTCTTTTGATTAATTTTGGTTGAAAGTCTATTTTTTTTTCAATGCAGTTTATACAGGAACCTTGAACAATCATCTGACCCTGGGGAAAGCCAGCCCACAGCTTATCTGGGTAGCCAACCCCAGGGTGCCAATATCTATTTTATCTGATAGTAGAATGGCTATTCCTGCTTGTTTCTTGGGTCCATTTGCTTGGAAAACTGTCTTCCAGCCCTTTACCCTCAAGTAATGTCTATCTTTGTGAATTAGGTGTGTTTCTTGTATGCAACAGATTTTTGGGTCTTGTTTATATATCCATTCTGTTAGTCTGTGTCTTTTTATTGGAGAATTGAGTCCATTGATGTTGAGAGAGATTAATGACCAGCAGCTTTTAGAGCCTTTGATTTTGATGTTGGCTATGGTAGTAAGTTGTGTGCTTGGTTACTTTTTGTTTTGTTGTAGTAAGGTTAAGTATTTCCTGTGTTTTCCTGAAAGTAGTCTTCTTGGGTTGTATTTTTCCTTCTACTATCTTCTGTAATGCTGCATTTGGGTGTAGGTATTGTTGAAATTTGCTTTTGTCGTTGAATTTCTTGTTTTCTCCATCTATGAGGACTGAGAGTTTTGCTGAGTATTGTAGCCTGGGCTGACATCTGTGTTCTCTTAGGGTCTGCATGATATCCATCCAGGCCCTTCTGGCTTCCCTAGTCTCTGTTGAGAAGTCAGGTGTGATTCTGATGGGTTTGCCATTATGTGTTACTTGGCCTTTTTCCCTTGCAGCTTTTAGTATTTTTTTCTTTGTTCTGTATATTTACTGTTCTGATTATTGTGTTGTGTAAGGATTTTCTTTTCTGGTCTGATTTATTGGGTGTTCTGCACTTGCTTCCTATATTTACCTCTGTATTCTTTAAAAAAAAAGCCATATGATTTCCAATCTCCTAAGCATAACTAAGAGAAAGAAGAGCCTGTAGAGTATGCCCTAAAGATTTCATTTCTGAGGCCACCTATCCCTGCATTACAAGGAAAGCATATAAATGCCTCTTTGAGCTCCTCATTATTTTCCAATGTGACTCCATCACATTGTGATGATATTATTGGTGCAAATTAACAGAGATAAAGAAGACTGGCCCAGTAGTTATAAAAATTTTAACATAAGAATGATGGAGGACTTTCTCCTTTACAACATCTTTGTTACCTAATAATACATTTTCTCTACTTTGATTTATATCTGGGATATATATATATATATATATAATTATATTGGACCTGCAAATATTTGTAATAAAAAAATTCTTTCCTTGGATTTAAAGTTGATGATAACCTTAGTCACACATTTACTCACTGATTTGTTTTTTCGTGTAGTAACTGTTTCTACAAGCCTATTGTATATGAGCCATTGTTCTGTGCTTTCTTCAACACCATATGCCTAAGATAGGGCATCAAAGTTTACAGAATGAATGTTTCTCTTGTGGCAGGCTGTGGTAAGATACTGACTTCTGACTCCAACCTGAACCCTGACTAGGAATTTCCTAGAGAGCTAAGTAAAAGAGATAGTATTCATTTCATCTCATGTCTATGTATGTGTGCCTGAGTGAATATATGTGTACTACATGTGTGAAGGTGCCTGTAGATGTTAGAAGATGGTATAAGATCACACTGAACTTGAGTTATAGGGTTTGTGAACTCCCCAATGCAGATTCTGGAAACTAAACTTGGAGCCTCTCCATGACCAGTAAAAGGGTCTCAACTTCTGAAACATCTCTCCAGAGCAGAAGACAGTATTTTTATTTGATGTCCGAACAGTAAATTTTAACTTCTACTCACACTAGAATGTCTCAGCTTCTGGGTTAGACAACCTAGAATTTAAGTTAGCTGACCTATAATTTAAATAAAAATATAAAGAGAGAAAGTATCATTTTCTATTTCTACCTACTGCTCATGTGGGAAGGCTGTTTTTCAATGTCCTGAAGGTTTCAGCATACCAGGGAATAGGATTGATGACTTTAATTCACAGTGACTTAGGAGGAAGCCACTCTCTGGTTCAAGAGTGAAAAGAATTGTCTGCATTCAATTCTGCACATGCTGGGTGAGCCACAGGGACCGGAAGTCAGTAATAGCAGAGATGGATCTATTGCTACATTAGACACTGGTATTTAATCACTGTCCCTGAGATGCAGGCTGAAGCAGGGCCACTTCTTGGTGGAAGAAGAATGGAAAATACTAAAGCTATCTTGCAATCAGCATATCATCCAAAGTAGAAGTTTTATTAAAGCTATGAATCTCAGTCAAGGTGAGCCACCTGTGAGATACTTCAACACAGCGACTCCAGGTGAATGCTGCCTGGTCTCCTTTTGAGTCTGCTGCAATCAGAGGTGACAAAAGACCAAAGAGAAAAACAAACGTGCAAAGCAACTCAGCCTACGGAGAAGAGAAATAGCCAGAAACAGGACCCTTAGAAGTCATTAGTGACACTACATTGTCAGTTAAAGCTATGTATAAACTCAAGTATCTGTGTGTGAGTATGAAATATGTGATTGTGTGTGTGTTTGTGTGTGTGTGCATGCATATGCATGAGTTATACATAAAATGCAAGAGTGGGCTGTAAGTTTCCATTTATCTCCTCATCCTGTGGTTTGAAGTAGTATTTTTAATGAGATCAGGAATTATATTTTAATATGTAGATAATTTCCAAATGTATGGAAACTATTACCCCATCCAAAAACCAATTTTCACAAAAATACTTAAGGCATGTACTTAAAGAAAACAAAACAAGAAAAATCGCAAAATAGTTCAACTGGGGTAACCCATTAAATTCAAATAATGCCAGATTGTGTCTACTCAGAATGTAATAAGATCAAAAACTCAAGTGACAACATGTGCTGGAGAGGATTTGGAGAAAGGGAAACCCTCCTCCATTGATGGTGGGAATGTAAACTTGTACAACCACTTTGGAAATCAATCTGGTGCTTTTTCAGAAAATTACGAAAAGTGCTACCTCAAGATCCAGCTATACCACTCCTGGCCATATATCTGAAAGATGCTTAACCATACAACAAGAACATTTGCTCCACTATGTTCATAGCAGTTTTATTCATGATAACCAGAATCTGGAAACAACTCAGATGTCCCGCAACTGAGGAATGGATACAGAAATTGTGGTACATTTACACAATGGAACTACTCAGCAATTAAAGAGAAGGAAATCGTGAAATTTGCAAGCAAATGGTGAGATCTAGAAAAGCTCATCCTGAGTGAGGCAACCCAGAAGCAGAAAGACACACATGGTATATATTCACTTATAAGTGGATATTAGACATATAATATAGGATAAACATACTAAAATCTATAGTACTTAAGAAGCTAAAAAGCAAAAAGGACCCTATTGAAGATGCTTAATCCTCATTCAGAAGTACCAACAGTACAGACATCAGAAGCAGGAAAAGACAAAGAACAGGAGAGGAGCCCACCACAGAAGGCCTCTGAAAGAATCTACCCAGAAGGGTTGAAGCAGATACTGAGATTCATAGCCAAACTTTGGGCAGAGTGCAGGGAATCTTATGGAAGAAGAGTGAGATAGAAAGACCTGGAGGGAGGGGACAGGAGCCCCACAAGGAGACCAACAAAGCCAAAAAATCTGGGCCCAGGGGGCCTGCAGAGACTGATGCTCTAACCAAGGACCATGCATGGAGAGGACCTAGACCCCTGCTCAGATGTAGAATACAGGCAGCTCAGTCTCCATGTGGGTCAGAGCAGGGGCTGTCTCTGACATGGACTTAGTGGTTGGCTCTTTGATCACCTCCCCCTGAGTGGGCATCTTTGCCAGGCCACAGAGGAAGAGGATGAGCCAGTCTTGTTGAGACCTGATAGGCTAAGGTCAGATAGTAGGGGAGGAGGAGCTCCCCTATCAGTGGACTAGGGGAGGGGCGTGGGTAGGAGAAAAAGAGAGAGGGAGAGTGGGAGTAGAAGGAGATAAGGGAGGGGACTACAGCTGGGATACAAAGTGAATAAACTGTAATAAATAATTACTCAAAAAAAAAGAAAAGAAAAGAAAAAAGAAAGTTGAAGAGGAAATTAGAGGTTTGGCACTGGGGACAGAAGGCACCCGACATCCTCTGGGATCCTTTCTCCCCTTCCCTTTCCATCTGCACTCTCATTACACACTTTCTGCCCTTCTCTTTACTCCCTTGCTTTATCGGAATGCATGGACTGCAGAGCTTCAGATTTCTGATGCTCCAATCATAAGGCACCTAGAGTAATAATGTCAGCCATGGACAGAGAAAAAAGTGATACAGAAAATGAGGTGGAGAAAAACGTTGGGAAGAGATATTGGTGGAGATGCATGTAGTATACCTGGGTCACTCCCAGGGCAAGGCTCAGGGAACCTTAGACATTGGGTGCTCCTCTCTCTTATTCCTAATCTGTAAATTCTCTCAGAAAACAAAAATCTCTGAAAAACACTCACTTTTCAGAGACAAGAACTGCTTACTGTTTATATATGATTATTCTGTATCACAATAACCATATGGATTATTAAAAAAACTTAAGGCTCCCTTTGTTTTGTCAGCTCCTGTGGAATATCTATTTAAAACTTCTGGAGCTTACACTCTCCGAGAACATGTTATTCTGAGACATCTGACCTCCGCAGCAATTTCCTTGGCTTTAGTAGAAATTATGATGGTGCAGTATTCTAGAAAATTGCCTATTCAGAAAACAGAAGAACCCATGTTCTCTCATTTTTCATTCTTAATCAACTGAAAATAAAGGGCTATATTAAGAACCCGTGGTCGTTGCTAACCAGCTGCTTTATCCTGGATGGTGACTTCATGCCTCCAGGCCTGGCCATCCTCCTCTGTAAGAGATCTGCTAGAATAAAAGTCCATTTGTCTTGGGGTAAATGAAAGATGAGCTTCTTAGGAGGGTATTCCAAATTGTTAATAATGTAGAAGGGTTTGTAAGAGGCCTACATTCTGGAACTTTTAACTCAGGCCCCTGTTTCTAAAATAAATGGGTTACTGTAAATAGCTCAATACAGGTGTGTTTTTTTTTTTTTTTCATTACAGAATTACAGAGAATTAGGGTTTGAAAGCCCCTGGAAGCACTTGGGAAGTCTGCAAATGCCACAACCAACTGCTATTCCAAAGAAAACAAAATAGATGGTTCTGCAAAGCTCATGCTGTTTCTTCATTGCGTTTTAGGTGAGTGCTTGCGACAACAATGTCAGGACCAGCATGTCTAATCTCTCAAAGTGTGCTTTTCCTCTTTGCATAAAAACGGGGTTAAAGAGTATCAGTATCTCTCATTCAGCTCTGTCCTTTCACTGAATTCCCATTAAAGACTATTTCTTTGCTTCTGCTTTCTTCCTGTTCACAGAAACTATCTGAACTGGATTTAGGTGAGAAATGACTTATAATGGAGAAAAACCCGCAATTATAAACAGTTTAAACAATATACATAGTTCCAGTCTATTTGAATAGAATAGAGCTCCTATTCTAGAAATTACCTATTTTTTTCTTCTTTTTCTTTTTTTTTTTTTTTACTTTTGTTATTATTATCAGGATGAGGTAGCAGACATCCAGGTTATAGTGACATATACCTAAAGAAAGTGGGAGTGGTTACTTACGTTGGCATACTAGCATGTCAGTGTCTGAGCTAAGTAATTTTAGAAGCTTCCTGTTGGGGGATTTTATAATGTCTAAATTAGAAGTTGGGAGCAATTAAGGTCAGGTAAACTAAATCTTGCAGTGCTACATACACTAAAACACACACACACAGAGAGAGAAACTGAGAGAGCTTTGTTTTGTCTAGATATGAAGTAAAATAAAATAAAAAAATAAAACAAATCAATGTTGGATTAGCAAATGTAATGACCCTTCAGTGCTACAAAAGGCAATGATAGCCACTTAGTTATATAGAGTTTTCCTGAAATGTGCTGTTGTTAGTCTTCGGCAGGACAGAGGAGAATCAGAAAGTTGAGTGGGGCTCATGTTGTGAATTCCTACTGCAGCCTAAAACCAGCTTTCAAAGTAGTAGTGTTTGCTTTATTATCTACTTTTAGGCGTGGCCATGTCCAGGACATCAGAACAGAATCATGTCTAGCTCTTAACTAAGCAATGCGACTGAGAGGGTACCTATCATTGCCTAAGTCTAATCCAATAGGTGTCTGTGCTTCCTTTCCACGTTAAAAATCACGCAAGTGAAAACTGTTCAATCATTTTAAAAACAGTGAAAATATAGTATAAGTCAAAGTGACATTATGGCATGTCTAAAAACAGCTTTGATTAAAATTCAGATTTAGAGTCTTCATCCACTTTAAGTAAATGAGAGAAAAGATCAAAATCATGTGCGTTACAAAAAGACTGCTTCCAGGCACCAAGATACCCTTTGTTACTTTGATTAACTTCAAAATGAAAACAAAAGATTCTCCCGTATTCTTAACTGTGTATGAATTTTCTTTACTGAGATTAGATTTAGAGCTAACCTCGTGATTTCCTTTATTTTCATGAGATTTGTTTGCTGTAATTCCCAAGAGCTAATCTGAGTACATTTCAAAATCAATTTGCCTCATGTAGCCTTTATTCTAGGAAAGAAAATCAAAATGAGAAATGTGTCTCTGAGCTCTTTATTCTGCAGTTGTGTCTGTCTGTATCCATCTTTATCTTCAGCGCCATTTCTCGTTTTGTCCAGTGCTGTCTACAATGGGGACTGTCACCTGTTGGCCTATAACTTATTCCAGTTATCGGCACCAGCTTCCCCACGTGACTTTTAACCCTGACATCCAGTGAAACCACCTCTTCCTTTTTCCTTAAGAACTGTGAATGTCAATGTCTATAGCTTTCTATTGCTACTGTACCATGAGGTTGCTTCGCAATCCCCAACTGTGGTGGTTTGAATGAAAACGGCTCCATAAGCTCGTGTGTTTGAATGTTTGGTCCCTAGTCGATGAGACTGGTTGGGAAGGATTAGGAAGTGTGGCCTTGTTGAGGGAGATGTGTCACTGTCTCTTGAGGCGGGTCTGAAGTTTTCAAACATCCATACCATGCCAGTTGCTCTCTTGGCCTCTTGGTTGTTATCTCAAAAAGTAAGCTATTGCTCCAGCAAAATGTCTTCTTGCCTGCTGCCATGCTTCCCAGCATGATGATCATAGATTCTAAACTTCTTGAGCCATCCATGAAATCCACATTAAATGCTTTGCCTTGGTCACGGTATCTCTGCACACTAACAGAAGAGTAACTAAGACGCCAGCGTAGTTCCCAAGTCTCCCATCCATTGTGTCACTATTTCACTAGATTAAATTCTCTTTTAAATACTTTTTCTCTTTTTAGACTAAGTTATAACTAATCCATCAATGTTTGATTATTTTTTATAAATGTAAGAGCAATGAATTTCTTCTCCCCCATCCCACCCCTTAAGAAAACAAATGATTCCCAGGAAACCAAATTTAAGGCTATAGTTAGGGTTTTTTTTTTCCCCCTTGACTTACACATGCTTTATACTAAGACTTTGGGATATATTACAGACACAAAATGGCACCACTAACATGAACCTCTATCAATATTTACAAGGTGCTTGTTATCAGTCAAATCAAGGAGTAGAAGGTGACCAATATCTTGAGAAGAACAACCCTTCTAGTCAGTTCTCTCAGCAGGAACCAAATCATAGCTTGCATCACCACTGGCTGCTCTTGGGTGTTCATCAATACAATCACACATTGTGTGCTGTGGTTATGAATCATTCCTTTTAAAGTGAGTATAATTGCTATTTTAGAGCCATTTCTGGTTTCCAACAAGCAGAGGAAGAGGGAATGAGCTTTGCCTATATCCTGCCTGCCCTGACACATCCATGGCACCCTCAGGTAGCACCACCCACCACCATAAGGTCTTTATTAGAAACAATCGATCGATCTGCATTGACTCACTGCCACAATCCACTCTGTGCATTAGTGAACATGACAGTTTTTGGACAGAACCACGCGACGTGTGTCCACATTGGTGGATTACTCGGTTTCACTGCCCTAAAAACATTTCCTGCATACTAGAGCCACTGGGTATCTGTAGGAGACCCAGAGTTTTTGCAGGTTCTGGATTGTCACTGTGAAATCATGGGATGTCCAGCCTTTTCAGATTGCCCTACTTCACTCAGTGATGGGCACTTACCTTTCTCCCTATCTTTTCATGCCCCAAAGGCCTGTTCAATTTCAGCATGAATAATACTTCATGCTTGGTTGTACCACACTGTGTGCATCTATTCACAATTACAGAAAACTGTAATATAAACATTTACGGTCAGGGTTTTGTGTGATGGCGGCATTTGGTTTCACCTGGGTAAATACCAAGGAGCAAGATGAATGGACTGCAGAAGTATATGTTTAGCATAGTACGAGACTGTGTATTGCTTTGCCTCTCTACCAGCTGTCAACAAATAACCTGCTGCTTTCTTCTCTCAAGAGCATTTGTTATTGTCAGTGTATCGAATCTTGGTCATTCCAATGGCTGTGTGACTTTGTTTTTAATTAGCAACTCTCTAGCAGAAGACAATATGGAGCATCCTTGCCCGTGCCCCTTTACCGTCTGTATGATGTCTTCCAAGATATGGCCATTTGGATCTCCAGCCCACTTTTGAATAGAGTTGTTTGTATTCTTATTATTCTGTTAAAAAATTCTATGTACGTTTTGTATCTTTTACAGGTATCTTTTCTAGGCTGTGTTTTATCTTGTCTTGAAGAATGAAAAATAGGGACAATGAAAAAAAAAACAACTTAATATATCTAAAACTATATACCTAGCTATAGAATATTGCATAAATTTGTTGCTGTTAAAAATAACTATTGTTACCTTTCCCATTTCCATTCCAAACTAATGGAAAGATTGTTTTAAAGCCTTAAGAATACTCTAAATATTTATTCATTTAATGTTCAGCTATCATAAGCACTATTTGACATGAGAACACCTTTGTAGGGCATAGCCTCATCTAGAATTAAAGTTTCATTATTGTTTATTCATAGATTTCACCTACAAGTTGAATCTGACTTCTCCATCTTCATAGCGGCTGTTTGCTGCCTTAAGATGTTTTTATTATCTGAACATTTAATAGTTCCTATATTAAATACCAAATATGTTGAAGATCTAAGTGGTCAGGAGGCCAGTGTCTGTCTTGCTTAAAAGGTAAAGATTTTGTCCTGTCTCCACCACCCAAGCCCTCTCGCAGGCTCTTCTGGTATTAAAGTATCTGCTCACTTGATCATTTTGGTGCCTAGCTTCGTTTTGTTAAATGGAAGGACCTCGCTGTTCTCATTTCCTTCTCATTTATTTATGTAGACATTTTCTTTTCTGTCTTATCTTAGAGGCTATCACAACTGCTCATCTCTCCATTTTAATGTACTGTGGTTATCGTCAAAAGGACACACTGTCCTTTCTACCAATATTTTTCATCTATTCAACCAGTGTTAGTGTTGACTGTGAACTCTCTAATTTAGAATCCTTTCAGAGAACGTTATCATAGTCAAAACAGAAGTGCTTGGGCCCTCTCGTACTCTTGAAGCTGAAAGGCACAGAGCTGAGTAGTTTCTGTGGCAGTAAATAATTGATATTCCCAAAGCAAATCTTTCCTTTAGTTTGGTAAAATACTGAAAATTCTAATCACAAGCATTTATATCCAGATTATAAAAATGAGACTTTACACAGCTAATTTTAAAAAATCAGCTGGATATTAAAAAAACATGTTTACTAATAAAATATGCCACATAGTACATTAAGTCTAAAAAATCGGCCAGGTGAGCACAACTTGGGCAATGGTATAGACATTTGGCTTTGGAATGATTGATACTCATATGTGACAGAAGGCTACAAAAATATCATTACTGATTTCATAAAGTTCCCTAGAGTGGGAAACACCCAACGTCAAAGCTCACCTGGGCCAACCAGATGGTAGTGAAGCATCATTGGAAGAGAAGAACAGCAAGGATAAAGGTGCTGGCTCTTGGACTGAAGAACAAATTTTGATAGAGGTTTTTTGTTTTTTGTTTTTTTTTTTTAAATCACTGTTTCCAAAAACAGTTCAGGAAAATGTTCTAAAAATGATAGAGTCGGTAGTATAATGAGGTTGAACCAAAAAGTCTTATCTTTGTGCAGGTAGGTGGTATCTCAAAATAGAAATTATTCTTTATCTATCTTTGTAACCCTATAAGCTAGCATAGTATGTATGGCACACTATAGGTAGTTTCTGGATAAGTTCCTGTTGATTAGTTGAAGACAGCCCATATATATATGGGCCCAGTACTAATCAGCTGTCTGATTATATATATAAAACTTTATATATATATATATATAAATATATATATTATATATATAAAACTTCATGCTTAATCACATTATATTAGAATCACTCTTGTCTCCTGTGCTGAATGTGAGAATTCTGGGTCTCCGGAAGATTTAATAATTTAGCCAAGTTCCGGTAAGTGGTATAGAGCACCCAAACCCAGACATTCTAGCTTCTAAGCCTGTGGACTTTGTGAGTATATTCTAGTCCGTCTTCTGTGACATAACCCACAGGTGAGTTAAACCACAAAAGCGTGCTTATGATTTTTAAGTAGTATCATGTTACAGTACACCAATATGAAGAGATCACTCCCGTGTCTTAAGCATTGTGCATTAAGCACAGAGTCCCTTTTCTCTTTCTTTTTAAAACTACCAAAACCAGCTTTCTCATTTTCATTAAGGTCTATTCATTTCTATTCTTCAGTGCTTTACACTTAAGTTAATATTTCGAAGATATTGTTGCTGCCCTATGCCATTTAAAAAATGTGAAATTTTGACCAAGTTATTGAACTTCTGCACCTAAAAAAGATGCATTCATTTCCTTTTAGGAGCTAAGAAATCATACCCATGACAACAAAGCATCACTCCTGCTACATAATCAATAGCTAATGAATAGTCAATACCATGATCTTGTTACCTGCTGACTTCCATCCATGAATGGCCTCAGCTGCTCCATCAACCACAGAACAGTACCTGTGTCCTGTGTTCTTTATACTTCCATTACACAGGCACAGTATATTTTTGTGGGACTCATGACTCTTGCTCCCTAACAGTTGATCATTGCTAGAACAAGAACATCTTTATCTCTTTTAAGCTGTGTTCTTCGTGCCTTTATGTTATATGCACAGGTTCTTCTGCTCCGACTCTGCTCACATCCACACTTCTCTCAAAATGTCCCTTTATCTAAATGCACTCTTCAGCAACACAAAGATCCTATAGAGCCGTGGCTGCTACTCTTGCACAGACACTGTTGACGAACCCTCTGCGGCCAATAGTTGCCATTCTTACCTATGATTTACAAGCCTCTGTGATGGCTCCAGATCTGAACCTAGTACAGAAAACAAAAAGAGAAGCAGTCTTCTTCCAGTTATTCACAGGATCATATTCTAATTTCTCATCTTAACTCTTGTCTTTCTTAGTTTTTCATAAAAGATAAATGCCAGATCTTTTCATTTTCTGTGACACTCCTGTGCCAAGCTCAATGTGACCTTGTTTTCTAGCTTATTGAGAGTCAAGAAGTCTCCCATTTGGAGATGAACTTGCATGTTCCCAATGTAGTCAATTATAAAGCTTTATTAGCCCCTGTAAAGGAAGAAGAGGGTTTCAACCTGCAAAGAAGACCTCCCAGAGAGGACTGTGGCCATCTGCCAAGACAGAAGCAAATGGTCCATGCACCTCGTGACTTAATAATTAGCCTTTCAATTAGCTGCTTTTGTTTTCGATATTCTAATGTAATAACTAAGGGTCCAGTAAGTGAGGTAACATACCTCACTTTCTGATAAAGATGCTCTTTCTTCTATAGCAAACTGTCCCCCTAAGTCAGTTTTTACATTGGGTCCTGTAAGAAGAATAAGCATGGTAGACACATTTATAATATTTCCAAGAATGGTGCTGCTTATAAGCCTATAGATACTTTCTTATTAGCAAGTAAATATATGTTAAAATAAACATGACTGTTTAATAAGTTTTAAGAGGCAGCACAGCATGGTTCTGAGACCTTGTTGTGTAAAAGTCCTCCTTTATTTCTATACACACATGTCTATAAATGACATTGTCTGAAGCTGTGGCCTTTTAGAAACTTAGGCTAACTTTCCCGGCATCAACCCTGGGCTCAGGATCTTTCACATAAAGAATTTCATTCTTCCCCTTTTCTTTTTAAGAAACTTTATAAAGTGAATATCTATGACTGTTTGTGGAAGTTTTGTTTGTAAAGATGAAAATAAAACTTACCCTAGATTTAAAGATACTATTAGCTCTTAAAGGTGTGTATAAGGCTATAACATTGGATCAGCATTTTAGGGCTCTGGCTGCTCTTGTGGAGGACACAGGTTCAATTCCCAGCACCATCCTGGCAGGTTACACTCTGTAACTCCAGTTCTGGCCCTCTTCTAGCCTCATCAGACATCAAGCATGCACATTCTGCATTCTGCACAGAAATACATGCAGGCAAAACACCCATACACAGAAACTAAAAATAAATAAATCTTAAATGATCACATGAATATATTCTTAATTTCAGATTGTCTCAAGTGAATCAAGCATGTTTGTAGTAAAATTCTCAGTTCTGGGAATTTCTAACAATTTTCTAACAATTTTGACTGTGTGTTTTCAGATGACTCAAATAAATAGTTACAGAATCTCTCTTTCTCACTCCATTTGCATAAAGGAGTAGGATGTCTGTCTTTTTTTTTTTTTTTTTTTTTGTATGAAAACATTTTCTGATTATCCCATGTTTTCTTAGTAGGTAAGAAGCCCCAGGGTCACGTGGCTTCTCTTCTGAAGTTGAAATACCCTACTAAAAGAGCGTTTCCATCTGCTCCCAGATTCTCCTGTCCTTTCTTGTGGTAGCTGAATAAGATACCTAAAAATGAGAGCTTAAGACTTCCTGTAACTCGGTCCTGAGTAGGAACTCCTCCCTGTTGTAGAAATGACTTCTATGTCCCCTAGTTCTAAGGCTTCAGTGTATATGGCTGTAACCTGCAAGCACAAAGGGCTCCTGAAGGATAGGAGGACCCTCAGATTTTGATGTTTCTGATGTCACTCTACACAGCCTATGATTGCCTTCTCATGAAAACATGCAGAATCCCCTTCATATCTATATCCAGAGGTCATGCTTAATGTATATTATCTGCAATAAGCTATGGTTGGCAGGTAACCAGTCAGGGTCTGTAGTACATCTGTGGATGACCAAAACGCTGACGTTCTTTTCATCCTTGTGAACTTAGTCTACACTCAGCAATGCCAGATGTTTGTAACAGCAGGAAAGCAGTAGCTTCCTCAGGAATAGCTCATCAAATCATAAAAACGAGAGCATTTACCATAATGCCCTTCTCTGATCTGGTAGACATTTTGAGAATAGCCACAGCAGTAAAGTGAATCCATTCTACCCTGTCTATTTGTATTAAAAAGCTGTTGCTTTAAAAAGCAATGTGAAACAAGGAAAACATGAGTTAAAAAAAAAGAGAGATTTAACTAGGAAGCAGCTGTGCACACCTAAGAGTGCTTGTGAGCTTAATAGGAGAAAGTCGTGGCTGTTGTTATGTATCTGGAATAGTTAGTCCATGGAGGTAACAGCTCTCAAAGCCCCAGGAGGGAATATCACCTCTTCTTTAGATGTTTTACATCCGAAAGGTTGAAAGTGTTCACTTTTAATGAAAACAGTCGCAGATCCACTATTGATCTGAAATAATAATGATCATTTATTTTCTATAGCAAAAATAAGATATGAAAGAAATACCAGCACAGGAACATAACTCAACCCTCAGTCTCCACTCTGATGAGCTTAGGTGGTTTCATTTCCCCAGTACAGGCATGGGAAGAGGAAGAGAAACCAAAAGCCAAAACTTCACTTCTTGGAGAGGACATGATTTTTCTTTTAACAAGAAACTGTTCTCTGCAAATTTCATGATTTCCTTGTTTTTAATTGCTGAGTAATATTCCATTGTGTTAATGTACCACAATTTCTGTATCCATTCCTCAGTTGAGGGACATCTGGGTTGTTTCCAGTTTCTGGCTATTACGAATAATGCTGCTACAGACATGGTTGAGCAAATGTCCTTGTTGTATACTTGAGCATATTTTGGATATATGCCTAAGAGTGGTATGGCTGGATCTTGGGGAAGCACTATTCCTAATTTTCTGAGAAAGCACCAGATTGATTTCCAAAGTGGTTGTACAAGTTTATATTACCACCAGCAATGGAGAAGGGTTTCCCTTTCTCCACATCCTCTCCAGCATGTGTTGTCACTTGAAATTTTGATCTTAGCCATTCTAATGGGTATAAGGTGAAATTTCAGGGTCATTTTGATTTACATTTCCCTGATGACTAAGGACACTGATCATTTCTTTTAGTGTATCTCTGCCATTCTAAATTCCTCTATTGAGAATTCTCTGTTTAGCTCTGTACCCCATTTTTTTAATTGAATTACTTGATTTGTTGCTTTTTAACTTCTTGAGTTCTTTATATATTCTGGGTATTAGCCCAGATGGAAATCATGAAATCTGCAGGCAAATGGTGGGAACTAGAAAAGATGATCCTGAATGAGGTATCCCAGAAGCAGAAAGACACACATGGGAAATACTCACTCATAAGTGAATATTAGACATATAATATAGGATAATCATACTAAAATCTGTATACCTAAAGAAGCTAAGCAAGAAGGAGGACCCTAGGTAAGATGTTCAATCCTCACTCAGAAAGGCAAATGGGATGGATATTGGAAGAGGGAGAAAACAGACAACAGGACAAGAATCTACCACAGAGGGCCTCTGAAAGACACTACCCAGCAAGGTATCAAAGCAGACGCTGAGACTGATAGCCAAACTTTGAGCAGAGTGCAGAGAATCTTATGAAAGAAGGGGAAGATGAAAGACCTGGAGGGAACAGGAGCTCAACAAGGACAGCAACAGATCCAAAAATTCTGTGCGCAGTGGTCTTTTCTGAGGCTGATACTCCAATTAAGGATCATTCATAGGTTCTGTGCACCTAGAACTCCTGCACAGATGTAGCCAATGGCAGCTCAGTGTCCAAGTGGGTTCCCTAGTAAGGAGAACAAGGGCTGTCTCTGACATGAACTCAGTGACTGGCTCTTTGATCATCTTGCCCTGAGGTGATAGCAGCTTTGCCAGTCAACATAGTAGGACAATACAGCCAGTCCTGATGAGACCTGATAGGCTAGGGTCAGATGGAAGGGGAGGAGGACCTCTTCTTCAGTGGACTGGGGGAGGGGGATGGGAGGAGAAGAGGGAGGGAGGACAGGATTGGGAGGAGGCAAGGGAGGGGACTACAGGTGGGATACAAAGTGAACAAATTGTAATAAACAAAAAATTAAAATTAAAAAATCACCAAAAAAGAAAAAATTTTTCCCATTTAATGAATTTGTATGTGTGTGTGGATGAGAACAAACATCTCTTCACCCCAGATAGGTCACAGACAACAAAATAAAGATAGAATTCCTCTCCAGTCCACTGCAGTGGACCAGTGAGCTTACAAGGATGACTTCTGGGAGAATAGGGATTACTTAATGGACCATGTGTCTGAAAGCAAAGTGCCTCCCAGAAACCTGCGCAAGCATAAGCTACAACTCATGAAAGCTGTGGGGGGGGCAAGTGTCCCCCCCAATCCCAGAGCCCCCTCCTAGCATCAATTGTTACTGCATGTATTCCTTTAGAGGGGGGCTTTGTGAGTCTCAGAGGTTTTACAAACTTTCCCAGGCTTGGATCTTGTTTACTGTAAGAGTCCAGTGAATCTCCCTCCTGTCTCCAGAAAAGAATGCTTCAATTTTGGTGAAATAGCTCTACAACATTGCCCGTGCATAATGATTATTTGTGTGAACTCTGATTCACATGCACGCACATACACACTCAGGGTCGGTCGGGGAAGAGAGACAGAGACAGACAGAGAGAGAGAGAGAGAGAGAGAGAGAGAGAGAGAGAGAGAACAGAAAACCATCTGGCCCTAGTTCTTGTTCAGAAGTCTCCCTACTCTTGTCCAAGCACGGCATATAGACCGCATGACGTCTATAATAATGTTCCAATGTTCCTCTGGGAACATTAGACAATACCCAGTGATATTTTTATTCTCATACTTAGGGGCAGGCAGGCTACAAGTAGAGGGCATAGGCTGGAATACTGATAAATGTCCTACTATGCTTTGAAGAGTCCAGATTACAGACATTGCCAAGTTTGAGAAGTTTTGCTCAGAAATATTAGAGCTACAGTTACTCTGCACCAGGCACAGAAGTCCCAGGTACTTTCTACATGTTACCCATGTAATCCTTGGCTCTACTCCACTAAGCGTGTCATCCTACATTGCTTGGGGATGCTGAAGGGTGTGCTCGGCAGGTTAAATGGCTTCCTTAAGGCCAGGCAATCAACAAGCAGAGGACTGAATCTGAGCAAAGACGACTCAAACTCAGCTTCTATCAGGTCGCCATGTCCCTTCATCTGTATTCCCTAAAACCCTTGGTCTCCAAGATGCTTGTATTAAAATGTGTGTGTAAATGTGCATACTGACAAGACGGTAAATTGTGGCCCATTATTCCTAAAGTGAATATGAACCTGGGCTAGAGTAAAGGCCGTGAGGTTATAGACAAAAACAAAGAGTTCTTTAAAAGAGAAAAACATGTAAAGCACATTTCATAAGGTAGCTTTGATGAGGAAAATGAGATTTCAGGACAAGAAATTAAGAACGAAAATGAAGACAAAGCAGCCATGTGTGGAGGTGTATGCCTGTAATCCCTGTAGCCTGGGAGCTACAGGCAGGAGGATTGCAGCCCAGTCTGCATGAGATCCCATCTCTAGCACATAAGACAAAACAAAAGGCCACATCTTGCCTCCAATGTTTGATGTATACATGGAGATCCTGGGGTAAGAGATAGCAGACATTGGAGGAGGTACAATGCCATCCAAGTACTCAAAGGGTTGAGCAGTTACTTCTTCCTGTCAGAGTAGTTTACCGTGCCACTTGTTGCCTGTCTCGTGAGCAAAGAACCCAGGAAGTGTCCATCGTCACAAAACAGGAAGGAGGGCAGCTCGCTTTAGACAGCACTCACCAAAAGATAGCAAATAACCGCTCTGCCCCCATCAACAGCGCGAAGAAAAAAAAAAAGACAAAGGCAGCATTTTCAAAGAATGACTTTGTTGAGTTGTAGTTCCCTTGACCTTCTGCTTCACTTGGTCTAGCATCTGCCTTACAGCATTTCTATGGTTAGCTTGGTTCTCTCTTTGCAGGCTTCTAATGGGCTCATCCTGTGCCTCAGTGTTCCATGGTTGGATAGTCACCATTCTTCCAACGTGACAACATTTTCATTTCTTCTTGTGATCCTTTTCTGGGTGAAGAAATCTTTCCCACTAGCCCCTTTTTAGTTTTCTTTGGGCCTGCATCATTCAAGCCTATGCATACATATTCATTTGGCTTTCTGACCTTTGCATGTCTCAGTCTTCATGCTCTCACTATGATTCTTCCTGCTTCTTAAAGACTATCCTTTCTTTCTTTCTTTCTTTCTTTTGTTTTGTTTTAGTTTTTGTTTTTTTGAGATAGGGTTTCTCTGTGTAGCCTTGGCTGTCCTGAACTTGCCTTGTAGGCCAGGCTGGCCTCAAACTTACAGAGGTCCACCTGCCTCTGCCTCCTGAGTGCTGGGATTAATGGCATGCTCCACCATGCCCAGCTTGAAGACTATTCTTAATGAGTTCTGAGTTTTCTAGTAGATGTGAATTATTTTAAATTCATAAATATATTTTAAATTCTCTCTGTGTGTATGTCTGTGTATGTGTGCGTGTGCATTCATGCACATGCAAGTGGCTGTCCATGAGCCAGAAGAGTATGTCAGATGGCTAGAGTGGGAATGACAGGCAGTTGTGAGCCACTCACCATGAGTGCTGGGGACCAAACATGGCTCTCCTGCAAGAGCAACAAAGCACCCTTAACCACTAAGCTGTCTCTCTAGCCCTGGACATGACTTTTCTAGGAACATGACTTGTAGATTATTCAAGGTTCTCCAAGAAACAGAACGAATATGCACACGTGTAGAGACAAAGACATACACTTAAAGAAAGATGTGCTGTAAAAGTTACATTCAAAATGTTTAGCCCATTTGTACTTGGCAAGCTTGAAGAAAATACTGTCTCTCCTATCTAGGAAAGTCTAAAGTTTTGTACCTAATTCATTTTCTATATCTTGTATTTATCAACTTAAAAAAATCTTTCTAGAGCTTAAAATATTTTCTTAAGTCCTAAACAACTTAAGCCTAACTGTAAAACTATAAATACATGACTTTACTGATTGTTTTATAATTGTTCTTACTGTATATAGTTTATTATAAATAAATTTAAAAAAGAAAGAAAACTGTATGACATAAGTCAGGCAAGGAAAATGTTTATTTCTTATTTTCTGTGATTTTGTTGGGAATAATTTTAATAGAGAGTAATGCTTCTATCTTTGTCTCCTTAGACATTCTATATGCAATTATTTATATTATTTCTGTAAATTATTCATTTATTATCTAATCTGGAATAAATTCATGTTTCAAAAAGTTTTATCTTCTTAAAAATAAATATTTCAAAGGAAAAAATGAAAGAAAGATGTGCTAATAAGAATGACCGACGCAATTATGGAGAATTGTCTGCCAACTTGTAACCTAAGGTTCCTGAGAAATCAGAAGAGTTGGCAGTGTGAGTTCCATCTATGTTCAACGGGAAGTGGAGACAGATGTCAAAACTTAAAAGCCAATGATCAGGCAGAGAAGACTGTTCTCTCCTCTTCGTTTATTTTTGTTTGTTTGTTTGATTGGTTGGTTGGTTGGTTTTTTTATGCTGTTCCAGTTCTCAAGGGATTAGATGAGCAAAGTCAACACTGGGAAAAAGCAATCAAATGTTTACCTCATTCTTAAATAGCCTCTACAGATACTCAGAATAGTATTTGACCAAAACCTGTGGGTCGAGTGTACCAGTTAAGTAGACACACAAGTGAAACGTCACACATTCATCTCAATATATATCCCACAGCAGTTTTTCTTCATATTCCAGTGACATGACACTGGCTTCCCATGATTGGCGTACACAGTTTCCTTAGATCTATAGTTGAAGACAGAGAAAAAAAGAGAGAGAATGCGGGTTGGGTACATAACCAACACATGCATTACATGTCCTTATATTTTTCTAGAGAAAGACTCTTCTCCTATAGCCCAGATTGACCTCAAACTTAGGGCGATTCTTCTCACATCAGCCACATCAACAAATGCCGGGATCACAGGCATATATGGGCTACAGGCATGAGATGCCGTAGAGAAACTCTTGTCAATGTAGAGAGAATGCTGTAGTTTTAGAAAGAAAAAGGACAATCATAAAAGCCTTTTCTGATGAGATACAAGTCAAAACACCACAACACAACAAAGGACACAAATTCTAAATTATAGCACAAGATTAATAAAAATAAGCGATTTCCTGAACTATTAGGTGGCCTTCCCTCCATAAAAGTCCCTTTCTCACTAACATGACGTTTCTCTTTTCCTCTCGGTTTGCCTTTTGTGTTCCTTCCTGCAGGGAAAGAGCATGGCTGCTAATCTTAGTCTTTGAATTATCAAACAAGTAAGTCCTGTGTCTTTCCAGATAGCAAGGATCCCTGTGACCAAGCACTCTCTCTGCCTCATATGACTGGTCTGACACTCTCCAGCTGGGGGTTACGAACTTGTTTATGGCTTAAGGATTCTCGTGAGCTTTCTGTAACTGGTATTTGGAGCAGAGGTGAGGAGGTGTGAAAAGACAGCATTCTGTGTTTCACTGTGATTTCACAGGTTCTGTGTCCTACAGCACGTTCTCTTTCCTTGATGGGCTCCAACCCAGACAACGTAGGCTGAGGGCTGGGCTTCCGTGTCTCAGATTCATTTCTCATACCACACTTTTCCGTCTCTTTTTCTGACGCCTGTTCTGACCTGGCCCACTCTCCATCCATCCCTTCTCTAGCTTTTGTGAGGTTCCCTCTCAGAAAGGATCCTGATTTCTTCATTTTTTTTCATTCTTCATTTTTTTCTCCCAGGACATTGTGTCTTAAAGCCTATTCTCCCATCAAAGGGAGCTTTCCTGGTTCTGTTTTCGACTACCCTTGCCCAACCAGAATGTCAATACTCAGCTTTCCTTGGTCGTATCCAACTTCTAAAACCAGAGTGTCAATATGCGCACTCTCCCTGGGCCTACTTGCTAACCCTTTCACTTCAACTAATAATGTACAAACCATAATAAGCACACCTTTATAGCCTTTCACAAAGAATGGCTGCATTCTCTTCCCACGAGAATAGAATCTTACCAAGTTTACTGTGGAGAGAGAGAGGAACCATTACTCAAAATTAACATTACAAGTTAGGTAATGATATCTAGTCTATCCCTTCAACAACGGTGGGAAAGGATTATTTAATTTCAAAATTAACCATTCGTTTTACAATCAACATACATGTTTGTATAAGGACAGATAATAGCAAGTAACCTTCTAACGTTAACTCTGGCTAGTGGGGTTATAAATTATTAGAGATATTTTTACTGATTTTATTTTCTGATTTTCTTGCTGTGTTTAGAAATCACGGCTAGGCTGGGAGGTGGCTTGGTCAGTGAGTGATGTGTTGTCCTTGCAAACTCGAAGTAAAAATCAGGATATGATGGGAAAAGTTTGGGGTCCTAGTACTGGGGAGATGGAGACAAACAAATCTCTGACACTCACTGACTAGAAAGTTTTTATCACGTGGTAAAGCCTGCGCTGGTGAGAGACGCTGCTGCAAAAATTGGCAATGGACAGAACCTGAAGAATAATATCTGAGTTGTCCTCTGGCCTCAAGAGATACATATGACATCCCCTCCCCCACGTACACACACAGGTGTACCTCTGAACATATGTGCACTTACACAGGTATATACACATACAGCACATAGACAAACAAAGGAGATACCATGAAGCTTGAAGCCCACAAGCAAACAGTATTTGTGCTCAAGATTCTGTTTTGTGGGGGTTTTTTTTCTCTTTTTTATTATTATCTTTCATTACAATTTATTCAATTTGTATCCTGGCTGTGGTTTCCTCCCTCGTCTCCTCCCAATACCATCCTCCCTCTTTCTTCTCGCCCTATCCCCCACCCCCAGTGTACAAACCTACAGGTGGGCAAGCCAAACCATAGCACATAATAAAGAGGATTTCCCTATCTGCGTTTGCCTTTTTGAAAATGTTAAGTTACGTGATCTGTATGGCAAAAACAACTGGCCACTATCTTCTAAAGGCACTCTTCATGTTAACATGTGTCAATGTCTTTCCAGCTGCACGTTTATAAGCCAGAAGTCTACTATTACATCAGGATGTCCTTTCTGGTATCTAACCTGGCCAAGGTAGATTGTGTTGGCTTCAATAAGAAATGATGAACACCTGTTCACCATTATTTACTCATCGATATCCTTTCAAAAGCTGCAGAGCCTCCCTGACAGGCTCCTGTTTCAGTTCTCTTCCTGTTCATTGTTCACTCACGACTCTACCTTCTCCAGTTTCCCCACTGCACATGTCCCCATGAGGTTCTAAAGACAATGCATTGCTTTCGTGAGGAGTTGGCCAGGCTGACGTGTGGTGCGAGCACCGTGCCTCCCAACTGACCCGAGTGTGCTCCTCAGCACGGTGGATCAGCCTCTGTAGTATCAGGTGACAGTGGCTTCTCACAATTGCCATGGGCGCTCAGAAAGGTTGAAAGTACCCCCACATTCAGAGTGTGGGTCAAACCATACAAACTCTAGAGGAAAAATGCCTTTACGTTTATTCTAATGATGGAATTTGATTAAGTATATTAAGCAAATTTTCAGATATTAGCTTGCCAGTAGCTTCCATTCACACAATTTTCTCCATAGTGTACATTTCTTTCAGGATGCTTTCTAGTCCTCCTCCTTGAGTAATTTTGCTCTGTGTATTCTTAAGAACATATGCTTGTCTTTTTCTTTTTCCCTATTAACCGCTGTACGACCCATCCGTTATTTTTGGTCAATCTCTGTTTGTTCATAATTATTTATTATCCTATCATATTGACTTCCTTTTTTTTCCAACTTGCTTCATTTTCTGAAATCTTACTTTTATCATGGTTGACAACAACAATTAATTTTTCCCAAGCCCACAACCTTGCATTGGCTTCTCAGTCTCCTCCAGCTCACTGTCAGGTACAGACACACATCTTTCTTAATAGACGGATAAAGTCCATTCCTTCTGCCTTCTGACTGATAAGTCACCTGCCATTTGGTAGTGTAGTTATGAAAAGAAGACGCTTAGTAGGTCCTGTCATTCCTACACGGAATCTTAGTAAACAGCTCTGCTGGGAGGGACCAACATCATCCTCCTACAGAGAACAGTGGGTTCTCTGCACTCCAAGTCACTAGACACAAAGTAAAACATTATGGAAAAACACACCTAAGATCTTAATAACAAATGCTTTCCAAGCATGGTGAGGGTTCTATGTGGGCGATTTCCTGTCTAAGCATTCTGCCAACTTTGACCTTATTAAATTATCTACCCATTATCTAACCAGTTTACTATATTCTTTCTTGTGGATTAATATCTAACGTTGAATTTTTCTTTACCTGTATTCTTATTTCCACATCTAGATCTTAGTACTATTTCTTTGTATCTAGTACAGGAAGTTAAAGCTCATTGTGTTTGAGGAGGGCGCCTCATTCAGCATAAGGCTCACAGAGGAAACTGAAGCAATGATCTGTATAGCACTGTGCATTCAGAACAAGAAAAGGAATTCTTCTAAGAATGAGGTTTCACGGGACTGGGAAAATAGCTCAGTCAGTAAATCACTTGCCTTGAGTCATGAAGACTTAAGTGAGATTCTCAGAACCAAGTTGAGAAAACGAAACAGCAACAGATGTGGTGTGGCCCATGTTTGTAATCCCTGTGCTGGGGAGGATGGGACAAGCAGATCCTTTGGTACCCCTAATGGTAATTGTGGATCCAGGAGCCAAACTCAGCCTTTTCTCCCTCAAGCTGCTTCTTGTCATGTATTTGGTAACAGAAATGACAAAAGTAACTAATACAGTGCTCAGAGGTGTTGGTATGGATTGACCCTGATGGAAAAACAAACACATGCATTCATAAAGGTAGAACAGAGATGGAGGTAATGTCCAACCAATGCCTGGCCCACCCTGAGAGCCACCCCTTGGAAGAGAGCCAACCCCTGTCACTATTAATGATATTCTGCTCTGCTCAGACTGGAGCCTGGCATAGCTGTCCTCTGAAAGGCTCCACCCAGCAGCTGATCGAAACAGATGCTGAGACTTACAGTCAAACATTGGGCAAAAAGTGGGGGGAAGGACAGAAGGACCTGGAGGTGACAGGACCTCATAAGAAGACCAACAGATCAACTAATCAGGGCTCAGAGGAATTAAAGCACCAACCAAGGACCGTGCATAGACTAGTTCTCCTACACAGATGTAGCTGATAAGCAGCTCAGGTTTCACATGGGTTACCTAGTAAGGGGAGTAAGAACTATCTCTGACATGGACTGTTACCTGCTTTTTGATCACTTATCCCCTGGCGGGGCTACCTCCCTAGACCACAGGGAGAAGAGATTTAGCTCAGTCTTGATGGAACTTGATGATCTGCGGTGAGCTGGAGGAGTCCCTTTCTCTGAGGTACAGGGGAGGGAGAATGGGAGAAAAAGGAGGATGGGAGACCAGGAGGAAAGGAAGGAGGGACTATGATCTTGATATAAAGTGAATAAATTTAAAAAAAAAAAAGCTTTAAAAAGAAAGGAAAGAAAATTAACAACAAAATGCAGTCACTTTCAAATAATCCCTTATTCCTGGCCCAAAAAAGTCATAGCATGTCCCAAGTAATACCTAAAGAACTACATGCACATGAAAAACAAATAGCATCAATATTGGTTACATCTGAGGACTGAATTATGAGTGCTCTTAATGTTATTTCACGATTTTCTGGGGTTTTTTCCCAACTACTCTCCCATAAACACATACTGATATCCTCTGTGAGAAGATGGATGAGAAGTACAACTTTTCGTGGTCAAGTTTAAAAGCTGAGTATGTTGTTTTTCTGAGGCTGAATCTAGAAGTAACTATAAAATCAGAAGTGTGGAGGTCAGTTCCCATAAAGGAGTACAACAAATTGGTTCAAAGCCCATACAGAGTTTTCTACAGGATTCAAAGCCATCAAGTTCACAGTGTTATTTAAGAATAGATATTTTCTATGACAAAAAAATAACTTTTTTTATACACCTATTAATATAACTCAAAAGAAAACAGTGCATTTTTAAAACATATGAGGTGCTATTCATATAAATAGACACAGCCAGCAACAGCCCCATTCTTTCATTTAAAACCATCAAGCATAAACAGATCTTAATATTGAAAGAACACTTTAGGTCAGCTGCTCAATGTGGCCCAAGAAAGTATTCGCTTGCAAAATCTCTTCCGTAGATTGCAATCTTCTTGCATTATTGTTAACAAGATTTGCCACTTAATATAAACCACCACCCTAACAATAAAGGACTTTGTGGCATTCAAAAGAAAAGGGCAGTTTTAGAATGTGATCTGGAAAAAAAAAAAAAAAATTGGCATCTGCAGGGACTCCAACTGTTTTGCCTTGTTTTGATTTTAGTAACTTCCACAGTCAGTGTTTGGGGGTGAAGAGGGGGAGCTGCATTGCAGAGCTCAAACTTGTGAGCTCCAGGAGCAGTGTGAATACCTTGAGTGCATGAGAAATTGAAAACACTGCCCTGCAAGGAGGAGCAAAGTACGTGACCTCCTAGGCTTCCTCAAACCTCTGTGGAACCAGTTTGGCAAAGAGACTTTCTGAGGGTCACTTCCTAATCATCACTGGTGTCACCAGACATGATTTCTGCCCCAGTGGTTGGATTCTTTATGAGCAATTAAATGATCGTCATCAACATAGGTGGGTTATCTTACAACTTCTGATCACATAAAGAGGTAACAAATTCATCCTAACATGCTTGAGGAAGGATTTTTTTAAACACGGCTCATAAGCCAAATACACTGGCATCACATTTCCTAATGTTTAAGGAAAGAGAAATCAAGCAAGATGCTTTCACACGCAATGAGGACTATTCGGCGGACTGAGCGCGCTGGGCAGTACCTCGGGACTAAGTGAATGATAAGCCGTTAGGTTTTTCAAAACGAAGAGCAACGAGAGACACCCACAAGCCATCTGTAGAAGAAAGCACCAGGTAAAGACTGGTGAAAATAAAAATGGACACGGCCGGTAAAAGGGCCTCTTTTCAGCCAGCCACACGTGGGGAAGGTTATGAATTATTCACGGTGTGGCTGAACTAGCCTCTCCTCAGCCACAGCCCTGCAGAGGATTGGCGGGTGCTCCTTTCCAGTGTGGCTGCCCTCGCCTCCTTGCATGTTCTCTTGCGCACGTTTCCTAGCCTTCTATCCTCACGAGTCACCACACTGGAAGACTGGTCAGGGCTGGGGCGGAGCCAATTCTAATCTCAGCTGATTTGTTGTGAGGCTTTTCTTCTCTTTCCTCCATTTTTAATGACAGAGAAACCTTACAAGGCATAACATTTTATTCTGGCAGCTTTCCTGCGATGAAAAGTTGTGGGTGTGTTTTTGTTGTTATCTGCCCTCTGCTCTACAGCCTTTTTGACCCTTGTTGCTGTTTTACCTCACAGCCTTCAACAGGATTTTCGTGCCAATTTTCTTACACATTTGGATCTGTTGCTTGATAATTTCCCGAGTTTTACGACGGTGGAGAAATGTAGCCAAGAGTCTTTGTTGGTGAGCCGTTCACCGCATTTGTTACACATCAAGGTGAACTTGCCAAGGCTACTGTTCATATAAGTTATTTAAAATGCAACAAACATGTATAGTTTCTGTTCTGAAATCTTTTATAGTGGCTATTTCCTATGTTCCGTTTAATTCGCAAAAGTGTCACCAGTAAATGGCCTGGCTACAACAATTGGTTTTAGCATTTATTCATTTATTGTGTAGGGTAGGCAGGACACTGACCACAGTGATGAGTAGAGGTCAGAGGACTACCTTCAAGATTCTGTTCTCACTCTCCATCATGTGGCATCCAGGGCTTGCACTCAGGTTGTTAAACTTAATGACAAGCTCCTTCACCCACCAAGCCATATCACCAGCCTAAGGGGGAGGCAATTTTTTAAATTATTTTCTTTTGTTTTTATTAATTACAGTTTATTCACTTTGTATCCCAGCTGTAGCCCCTCCCCATCCTCTCCCAATCCCACCCTCCCTCCCTCTTTTCCTATGCCCCTCCCCCAGTCCAATGATAGGGGAGGTCCTCCTCCCTGTCCAATACGGGCAATTTTTAAGATTCTAATATAAAGACTGCAATAACCCTTGCTTGAATTTTTTTCATAATTATAGTATGCAAAATATCAACTCCCAAGCTGAACCCTCTTTTCCCAGTCCCTTTCACACTTTCCACTGTCCAGTGGCTCTTATTTAACATGCTGTGGGTAGGAACAGGCTGCCCTCACTATTTCCCCAAAATTGTCCATTATATTGACACTGTATTGTATCCCAAACTCATAAAGTGTATAAGTGATGAGTGTATTATGAGTGTATGTGCATTGTGCTGAAAAAATGCTGTTTTATCAGCAAGAGGAAGTTCTGTCTCTTTCACTCTTTCTCTTGTTCACAAATAAAAGCTCATAACCAGCCTACATAATACTAGCCAGAATTTATTGAGCATTTAGTATGCTTTCAGCTGCATGCTTGGCATTTCCCTTTAGATGACGGCAGAACTTTACAGAGGAGGAAACAGAGGTTTGAAGAAGTTACATGAGGTATCCATGATCACAAACATGAAGTGAATTAGAAACAGATATTTATTTGCTTTTAAAAATATATCATATAATATATTTTCATCATATTCTTTGCCGTCCCCAACTTCCCTCAGATCTCCCTCACCTCATCCCCCACCAACTTCATGTTCTTATTTTCTGTGTGTGTGTGTGTGTGTGTGTGTGTGTGTGTGTGTGTGTCTCAGGTTTCTAGCCCAAATCTGCTTGAGTGCATAGCTGCCCTTAGAACTCCTCTCCCAGCCTCTAAGAGGGACTGTTCAGGACAAGTCTGCAAGGCAGAAGTGCTGGACACACAGCCCTGGAGAGCTGTCTCCTCCAAAGCACTGAGGAGTAAAACACACACACCAACTTCCCTAGATTTTAATGGTTGCTGGGCATGGAAAGACGAATGAGACAAGGTTCCTCTTCCTCAGAAATCCTGCATCCAGGGAGGGAAGGCAGATGCACTGACCATATATAATGAAACATAAGTGACATTGAGAAAGATATTAAATATGGCTGCAAAGCAACAAGAAAAAAAACCAGAGGGACAAATCCACAGCCCCGGATGACAGAGCTTCAACTGGCTGTGGCAGAGGGAAGGAAAGAACTGTGACTTGAGGGGACTCCATCAGCTTCCCTCAAAGGAAAAGGTGTTCACTAACCCCTTCACTGTGCCCTCGCAGGCAGGCGCTTGGGCGTCCTCAGAAGGGCTTAGAATTGCTGTTGGCCCAACTCAGAGACCCCAGGCTCACTTTAGTTCATTCTGGCTGGCAAACTGTCACCACAGACGGGTCAAAAAGAAGCTGCTAGGAAGGGAGCAAAGTATTTTTTTCTTCCCACATCTAAGCTGATATCAAAGTTTACATTAGAAAAAAAAAATACGCTTTGAAACTAACCTCCTGTGTACTGATGTACGTTCAGCCTGTTTACCGACTAAATTAATGTGTTTTGAATGCTTTGAAAGTGGCTGTGGGAATATTTCCTACTGCGTTAGTTACTGGTATTTAAAAATATCTAGTAGGCGGAAGTAAGGGGTAAGGGTTAGTATTTGAAGACTTCAGTGGCAATTTAAAAATGAATACAGTTATTTTGTTCATTTCAATGCTTTGGGAACCCTGGTACTCTTATACCTGTTACTCGTTTCCATCTTTCTTTTTCCTAGTTCATGAAGTTGAGTCAGCAAGAAAAAAAATATTCAAATTAGACTTGTCATACAGGGGGAAAAGAATCTGAGTGTGTCGGGGTGGGTGGAGGGGGAAAAAGCAACTTTTTGTCAGAGTCTTTTGTATCTCAGCAGCTGGATTCATTGCTGCCATGGCAACAGACCACATGATGAGGTGTATTAGATTGCTGTGTTGAGCACAAGAGGAAGAATGAACACAGCTTTTTATTGAAGTTAAAGGTTACTTTGGAGTTTCTGCTGTGGAAGTGTGTAAGGTCCGGTAACTGCAGCATTCAGCAGATGTAGCACTTTTGCGGAAGAATTAGGGGCATGTTGGTGCGTTAAACTACAAAGCCAGGTAAGGCGCAATCGGAGCTTCCGATCTGAACTCTCTTACCTCTGAAGCATAACTTGCTGGTTGGAGTTTCACTGCTGGCTTCACTCCCACCCCACCCCCATTCCCACACAGGCACAGGAAAATTTTCTGCTGCCCCCTTCCCAAGTTCTCCACCTCCGATTTCACCTGTTTTAAACTGGAAAGTCTCATGTTCTAAATGCGTTGTGAATTTGTAGTTTCTCTCTCTCTCTCTCTCTCTCTCTCTCTCTTTCTTTTTTTTTTTTTTTTTTTTTTTTGTGTGTGTGTGTGTGTGTGTGTGTGTGTAAGAAAGAAACATAGAAAGGAAGCAGAAAGAGCCGTCAGTGTTTTCGGATCAGTGTAGGACTGAGTGAAGCATTTTCTTCTTTTGTCCTTGGCAAACGCTCTGCTCAGAGCCGTTGGTCCAAAGCTACTGTCTCCTGCTAATGTAAGCAGAAGCAGGTCCTCAGGCAGGTTGCTCAGTGAACTCACCGTGTGCAGCCTTTTCTCTCCTCTTGCGTCATACTGACTGCCAGCCACATCCAGCTTCGGAGTTCCATTTTACCAGCAGTTTTTACCGTGTATGTCAATTTACCTGCATTCTTTTTTTTTTTAATGTATTACAACTGTATGTGCATAACCAGAGAAATTCAAAGCAGAAGTAAATACTCTATGGATGAGTGCAAAATGAACCCTTGCTTGGAGATAGCTGCAAGAACCGAATGTAAACAGTGCAGTGTGGCTTGCTGCACCATGGAATCCCAGAGTGAGCACAGAAACCTCCTCCCGATTGGTCACCCTGGCAGCTTACCTCGAGGAGGAGGCTCTGAGATGCCCCAAGCAAGCCTGTGAACAAGAGAAATCGTCCTTACTGATAACTTTCTCTGGTTCGTAGATTTTACTAACCTTCTACGCTTCGTTCCTTCAAAAGAATGGCATTCCTTTTAACTTTTAGCCAAGGGCGAAGCATACAACCTCTCTTGTCTATTCAAAGTTGTCTTGGCAGCTGACAAAAGCAAAATATGACTAAACAATTGCAACATTTGCTGATATTATAGCCTGTTCGCCATCCACTAAGGAAAACCTTTGAAAAATACTTTCTTGATGAGATAAAGTCAATTATCTGTCACTGATTAACACATAGAAAAAAAAAAAAACAATACACTGTTCCAAGATGAGCCATGTTACTATGCTTTCTTTTATGCTCCATTTTTGTTGTTGTTTCCTTGGTCTCCAGTTTTAATGTGTCCAAACTAACTCCCAAGTTTCACCTAGGCATTATGGTCACTATTCTGGACACACTTCGCCATGTTTTTTTTAAACGAGGGACTGTTTCCCACGAGAACAAATATCAAAGGAAGTATAATCACAACTCACATTTGCAAAAGATTAATGCTTCCTTCAGAATTCAGTCTTTTTCTTGTTATTTATACTACAGAACAATCTTTCAGCATGTCCTTCAAGACATGAAATATTTCACCACTGTAGGTTGTTATTACTAAAGAATAGGAAGCCCCCCCCCAAAAAAAATCAGTGAAAAATCAGACCTCATAAAATATTTTATAATGTGAAATTCTCCAAAGCTGGTAACATCTTAGCTTTAAAAACTAATAATAATCTGGGGGTAGGGGGAAGAATGATCTGTTTTTATTGAAAGAAAAAAAAAGAGGATGAAAAAAGGGAAGGCAGAAAACACAAAGAAAGGACATGACTCAAATGACAAAAGGTAAAAAGTTTCAATGGTCTAGATTCCTTTCTCATTAGCACATAAGATATTAAGTAGATGTCTTCATTAAGATTTCTATTGCCCAGCAGGGTATAGAAGCAGATGCTGAGACCCATAACCAATCTTCAGGCAGAGTGCAAGGAATTTTATGAAAGAAGGGGGAGATAAAAGACCTGGAGGGGACAAACACTCCACAAGGAGATCAACAGAACCAAAAAATCTGGGCACAGGGATCTTTTTTGAGACTGATACTCCAACCAAGGACCATGCATGGAGATAACCTAGAACCCCTGCACAGATGTAGCCCATGGCAGCTCAGTGTCCAAGTGGGTACCCTAGTAAGGGGAACAGGAACTGTCTCTGACATGAACTCAGTGACTGGCTCTTTGATCATCTCCCTCTAAGGGGGGAGCAGCCTTACCAGGCCATCAAAGAAGACAATGCAGCCATCCTGATGAGACATGATAGGCTAGGGTCAGATGGAAGGGGAGGGGGACCTCTCCTCTCAGTGGACTGGGAGAGGGGCATGGGAGGATACAAGGGAGGGAAGGTGAGAGTAGGAAGGGATGAGAAAGGAGACTACAGCTGGAATACAAAGTGAATAAACTGTAATTCATTTTAATCTTATTGCTGTGATCATAAACCATGGTAAAAGCAACGTGTAGAGCAAAGGGTTTGTTTGGGTTTGCAGATGTAGTCTAGCATGAATAGAACTCACAGCAGAAACTCAAAGCAGAACACTGGAGGCAGGAACTAAGGCAGAGACCATAGAAGAATGCCTTGCTCAACCTGCTTTCTTACACACCCCAGGACAGTGGAGATAGGTCCAGTGGGCTCCTATCACATCAATCAAGAAAATATTCTGCAGACTTGCCTACAGGTCAATATTATAGAGGCATTTTTTTTTCAATTATGGTTTCTTCTTCTAAGCTATGTGTAGGTTATATCAAGTTGACAAAAAAAAAGTATAATGTATTTTAAAGAAAAGCACTGAGTTGTACATACAAGGTTGAATTAGTAAAAAGTATTCTCGCTTAACTCTTCCAACTTTAAAATACAGGTCATTTGTGGGGGCAGGAGGAGTTCAAAACAAGGTTTCCCTGTGTGGCCCTGGCTGTCCTGAAACCTGTAAACTAGGCTGGCCTTCAACTCAGAGATCTGCCTCCCTCTGTCTCCTGAGTGCTGGGATTAAAGGCATGCACCACCACTACCCAGCTCAATAAACAATATACAATTCATTCTATTAGCTTATAAAACACACACACACCTTTAGTTAAATGGTCTCAGCCCTAATTTGAGTTACCATTTAGCAAGAAGTGTGTTTTATAAAAATATCTATATTCTGCTATCAGGTTGTCATGTCATCTGACACCAGACCATATGTAAGCATCTCTGCAGCCATTGTCACAGAGAGGTCAGAAGAGAGAAGTTGCTTTTAGGTAGCCAGTAAGATGGCTGAGAGGGTACAGACACTTGCTACATAAGTCTGCCCACCTGAGTTTGAAGGGAATGATCACGTCCACAAGCTTGTCCTCCAACCTCCATACTTGTCATGACACCTGTTCCTGCATATACATACACAAATAAAAACTAAACTTTAAGGCAGTGTTTAAAAGGAAGCTTCCTCCATGGAGCCACTTGGTACCTTCATTCTTTGGTTTATTTGTTTGTTTTGTTTTGTTTTCGAAACAGGATTTCTCTGTGTAGAAATATGTCCTGCACTCACTTTGTAGACCAGGCTGGTCTCAAATTTACAGTGATCCCCCTGCCTCTGCCTCCCAGAGTGATGGGTTTACAGGCATGTGCTGCAACGCCCAGCTAAGACAATATTCATGAGACAATCCTTGAGTAAGCCAATGAATGAGGATTCAACATCAGCTCTTGCACCATTACCAAGTGTTATTTTTTAACTTTATTTCATTAAAATGTGTTTTATTATTGACCACTGTAATTTTTATATGAAGAGTTTGGACTTCTGACTCTTTTTAGTGGTTCATAAACTTTTCAAATGAGAAAAAAAAAAAAAACCAAAACTCTGATGCCATGGTCATAATGCTGGTGAGAATGACAAGGGAAATAGTGACTAATTTGGAGTGTGTCATAGATTTAGAGAACATGTTTCTAAATCTTATAAGGGGACAATATTTTCTAGAAAGAAAATAGGAATCTCTAATGCATTGTCTGGTTCTCCGAAAAACGTTTCCAAATTTAATTAATTCCATTAATAGCATTTACAAATCACTGATAAAAGATGTGTTTTGTTGTGTTCTTAAAGGGCTGTATTATAAGATGATGCTGGTTTTCTTATATAAACACTAGAGGCTTTCATAAAAGTGATTGAGCTCATCAATAATTGCACAATCAGTATGTGATAAGAAAATAAACTCAATTTCTGGGGAAAAGTCATTTGTAATACTTTCAGTGTATAAAGAGCATTCACTTGGTTTCATTTTTATAATAATTTCAGAGTCATATATTCCTTGACCCTGGTATAAATGTAATGAAATGTTCACAATCAATGCCCCTTTAATATTTTAATTATCTTACATATTAAAGTTTTAGTTCTAAACAGTATTTTATGTCTCAAACCTCTTGATTTTGAATTACTTGAAGAGAGATTATAATCAGGAAAAAAATCTCACCTCTGCCTATTTCACACATGAGAGGAAATAATAGATGGATTAGCAGTTCCCGTATTGAGTGAGGATCCATGAAAGTAATAGAGAAAATACAGAATTTGGAGTAGAAGAGCATGGCCTCAATGGCAGAAGCAACATAAGAATAGTGGTATTACTTCTGGGAAATGTTTTAAGGAAAATTAAAAGACAAATGACAAGCTAGAAATAGCATTCATAACATATAGGAAAGAGAAAAAGTGGCATCCAAGTGTTATGCTGTGTGCCTGCAACCCCAGCACTTAATGCTACAAAGCAGGAAGATTGCAAGCTTTAGCCCAAACTGGACTACTTAGCAAGTCTTTGTCTGAAAACAATAACAACAAACCAAGGAAGGCAGACAGGGGCAGGGAATAAGAAAGTCACTAGAAAAGGTAGGAGAGGAGGAGAAAAAAAGGGAAAGGCAGAAAGAGAAGGGGAAAATAAATATTGGAAAGGAAGAGATTTATGATTTGAACCCCCCAAAAAATGCAAATGAAAGACACTTGTCAATTATATATTTCAAATAGCTACAATTTAAACAAATGGAAAAACTCAGAAAGGTGCTCAAAGAGCACTTTTGTCAGCATCATCACCACCAATTCTGTCACCATTATCACCACCACCCCTGTCACCGTCACTACCACCACAATAACCATACACTGACAACCTGGCATCAGGCATTCATCTGTGCTACTTGACGCTTACCACAACCTAGGACGTGAACAGGTGCTGATTTCTTAATGAGGGGAGTACCAGGAATTTCAGGTCTGGGATGTCAGCTCAAAGTCAATTCTGTCCACCATGCTGAGTCTCCACCTCCCTACTCTTTTATAGAGTTTAAACTAATTCACTCTGAACGCCCGGAAGCTGTGTGCCCTTGATGAGTTTCAAATGGCAGCAGCATAGATGGTAGACCAGAAGGAGGACTTACTGGAGGGGCAAGTTAGTTACCATCCAAAACAAAGATGAATGTAGTTGGGAGTCTAGCAGACTTCGTAAAGGGCAGATCTGAGAAGGCTTTTATCAGTTGTCTGTCTTTACGATAAACTGAGTAGAAAACATCTAACATAGATTTTTAAGCCCCTGTAAAAATTGTCAGTGTGTATGGCATTTGAGAAAGATCATTATGGCCAATGAAATCAAGCACTTCTTATGATATGCAAGCTTTTCTAACAAGAGTAGCCACAGTCATCCTGTTAGAAAGGAATACGATTACATCATCTTCATTCTTCAACTGTGAGACACATCCCATGTCTGTGGCTGTCACGTAAATGAGATGAGATCTTTATGAAATTTTTCTGACATTAAAACCTCCATGCTTCTTTATTGTCTACAAAAGGTGCTTATTTTTATTTCATAGGAGTGTTCCCCTTACAAGTGGAAGAAACCTCTTTCTATTGAAACTCTGTCAATCAAGTTGACTGACATAGCTAAGTCTCAACCTCAAATAATGTGCTTCGTTGAAATAATCTACAAAGACACCTGCAGGACTCTGACCTTCTAACAAGGAATGTCTGTTGCTCATGGGCGTAATGAGGGAAAATGAAATCCCTCTCATACTTGGGATTTGAATAATACATGACTTGGTTCACTGCCATCTTGCTAGAAACTGAATGCATGCTCTGACATTTTTCCAACCTAAGGTAGCAACTGAGAAGTTGGAACATCAGGTCGGTGGCTGGCCAAAGCCTCATTCTGTGTGGCTAGATAGGAAGAAGTTGCCACCAAGGTCAAGTGAGCAATTCCAGGCAGACTCAGTTAGACCCAAGTACAAACTCGGACTTGGATCTATTTCCTCCTGATGTGGATTTCTGGGTGTGGGTGGATGGTCAGTTTCTGTACTAGAGGAATTCCATGGACAGTTAGTTGGCTTTAAATCTCACTGAAATGTGCATGCTGACAGATGCAGAATTAAAGATAGGACACATACAGACACAAGGCGAGGCTAGAACAACGCTTCTGTTGTGCCGGGTTCCCGGGAGGGTGCTGCTGCTGTGGGCTGTGCATGATGAATAAGCCACATAGGGAAGCAAAGAGATTTGAGCACAGTGTGGCTTGGGGAAAGGGGTGGTTCTGGAGGTATACAGAAGACTATGGAATAGAAATTAGACAAAGGCTGAAATCTGAAAAACTGGCAGTTACCTTGACACCTCTGTCTATGACTACTCTGCAGTGAGAATGCAAATGTGTTGACTAATTATGTCACCGGGCAAGTGTGCTAACCAACTGCCACAGGAGGCTGACAAGAGGGATCAGAAAGTATCCTCCAAAACTATGTCTGCAAACTTGTTTGTGTGTTTGCCTATGGAGGCCAGAGGTCTCTGCTACTACGTCCTAATTAAGATTAACTATCAACTTGTCACAGCCTAGAATCATTACCTGAAACAAGATATCTATTGGATAATTGTCTTCATCAGGTTGGCCTATAGGTATGTCTGTAAGGGACTGTCTTGATTACTAATTAATGTAGGAGGACCTACATTAGTAGCTCAGTGTGATTGGTACTATTTCCTAAGCAGATTGTCTGGTCAGATTCCTAGGCAGAAGAGTGGCTAAGTATGAACACGGACCAAGACAGCAAGCAGTGTTCCTCTATAGTTTCTGCTTAAGGTGCCAGTCTGGGTTCCCGCTTCAGCTTCTTTCCATTCAGTTGCTTTTGGTCAGCATGTTGGTCAGCAGGTTTATTGCAGAAATAGAGATAAACTACATTATGCCATTTCCCTTTTGGCTTGGCTTGGTTTGGTTTGGTTTGGTTTGGTTTGGTTTGGTTTGGTTTGAGATAGAGCCTCTCACTGAGATCTGAGCCTTGTTGGTTAAGCTAGGGGAGGCCATTAACTCAAGGATCTGCCTGCCTTCTCCTCCCCAGGTCTTAGATAATAACCAGGCACCACCATGCACAGATTTTTACATGGTTCTCAGTATTGAATTGAAGCCCTCATGCTTGCAAGGCAAGCATGTTGCCAACTGAGCCTCCACTCCAGCTCCCTATGCAAATATTGTATTACTTCACTGTCTAGAGAAGTAACAGACTTTTAGCAATAGTAATAACTAACATTTGTGTGGTGAATCACAGTTCAGAAAGTGTTTTCATTACATAACAGCTGAATCTCCTACAATCCTGGAAAGTAGATAGCACCCCTGTTTCCTCTTTTAAAAAGTATTTATTCATTTGCTGGGTTTTTTAATTTAATTAAAATACAATTATAGCATCAGCCCCACCTTTTCTTTCCTCCTTCTTGTTGCTCCCATTTCCAACACTCCCCAAATTCAAGGCCTCCTTTTTTAACCATTGTTATCACAGATACTCAAATTCAAATATGTATGTAAATACAACCTGAGTCCACTCAGTGCTGTGTGAATGCAAATGTATCTACAGCTGACCACTAGGTGCTGGATAACTAGTCAGGGGACTCATGCCCAGGTAAAGATGAAGGAAAATAGCCCTGCACAGTGGTTCACGCCTTTAATCACAGCACGTAGGAAACAGAGGCAGGCACATCTCTGTGGGTTTGAGGTCAGCATGGTGTATATAAGAGAGTTCTAAGCCAGTCAGATCTATACAACGAGACCCTGTCTCAAAAACAAACAAAAGTACAGGATAACCATACTACAACACACAGCCCCGAAGGAGATAAGTAACAAAGAGAACCCAAGAGAGGAAGATTAATTCCCACTCAGAACTGCAAAGAGAAGAGACAGTGGAAGTGGTCATAGAGAGGGAACAGGGTAAGAGAGGGAACATGTAGAAAAAATGAGGGTTGATATCAGACCTGGGGGGAACAGGGGCAGAAAGACAAAGGGCTTGCTGAGAGAAGAGAATTCAATAATAAAAAAAATAATAATGCATTTAAAAGCCAAATAGGATGCTTGTTGTGGGGAGATGAATGATGGAGACAGACAGAAATTTGAGTTTGCTAGCCAGGTAGACTGGCCTTCTATGTGAATTTCCAAGCCATTGAAAGACCATCTCAAACAAAAATTGAAAGGCACGTCTGACCACACACACACATGCGTGCACACGCCCTCATATACACACCACACATATGGCCAGATGTGCATGCACACATGAAACTGTAGTTTCCAATAAATGGCTCTTTCATTTCTTCAGAATATTTTCAAGTTAAATCTTCTTCTTAAGGGTATTTCCAAAATACTCTATATACATACATGTATTTAAAAATGTCAGCTACCTGATCACTGGTGCTCTGTACCCCTCCAAGTAATCATTCTGACACTTACACATTTCTGTAAAGTTTGCTTATTTTTTAAATAGAAAAGAATAGTCATCAATAACAATTCCCGACATGGGACAGTAATATGAAAGAATGGAAAACTCTAGATAGGTGAACTCAAATGGGCAAAACCAGATGATGGGACAGATATGTTAAACTTACACTAAATTAATAAAAATGACATTATTGTGGCCCCAAACCACTCTCTCATACATGTAACAAGGAGACACAGTATAACAGTATAACCTTATCTTGCCTATGAAATGCTTACTGTCTTTCTAGTTGTATATATGACCTTTGGATCATATGCCCTGTGAATTCTTTGCACCCACCTATTACCCAACATTGCCTTTGAGCTTAGATGTTTTTTTTTTTTTGCCTCCTAGAGAGTTAAGAAATATTCTTACCTCTACTAATTCTCCATTAGAAGCAGTTATTAAAATCTGGGCAGGAAGAAAAAAACACAGCACATGACCATCAGTAACAAGTAGTTCCAATTTAGCTAAACTCAGAAGTTCTTTAACTAGCATGGCTGCACTTAATTATATATGCTTTTAATTATATATATAAGCATATATATATGCTTTCCTTTAAAGTGCAAAAAATTCTGAATTTCAGCATCTATCACTGAGTATTTAGTAATCTGTTAAAGCAATGCTTTGAGTTTAAATAGTCTCTTCTGATATAATCCTTTGATTAGGGCAGGCTTGAGCAAGAGAGACTAAATCAAAGAGAAAACCTATCTACCAGCTTTTGAGTTTTTCACACAGTTACAGTTAAGTTGGACTACAACTAGGGAGGGTATTAATATAGACAAAACCCTGGAGACAGTGTAGACAATATGAGCAATGCTTATGTGTGGATTAGGATAAGCCGGGTAAGAAAGACTTACCAATAAGGAAGAAATTTATTATGCAGTTATAATATTGGGAAGAAAAACAGTTTAGGGTGTAAAATAAAAGACAACTAAGTCATTGTTAGTTAGATTTAGTAAAGCAAGCTTAGGAAATAATAGAGAAAAAGAAATTTTCAAACAACTTTATTGTGATATCATTGGTGATAAACTATACTACTTACATTATACAAGTAAAATTGTTGAGGTACTGTAGACATCCCAAGTCCTCTCTAGAATCAATACGCTGAAAACACAAATCACCACAATGCCTCCTCAAGCTTCTTGGCAATGCCTCCCACTCTCCTGCTCCAGGCAAACACAGATCTTCTGTAAGTCACTATTGTTTGCTTGATTTTCTAAAATCTATGTACACAAAGCTATCTAATGAACACTTTTTGTCTGGTTTCCTTTATTCAGTATAATCATTTTGTGATCCGGGCACATTCTTGTATGTATCAAAACATGATTATTTTTATTACTTAAATAAGTTCTTGTTTTCCCATTTACCTGTTATTCTACATCAGGTTGTTTATAGTGTGTGCCCATTCAAATAAAGCTGCTGCAGAAATCCATGTAAATGTCTTTAAGCATATTGTTTTTTTTTTCCTTTTGAGCAAATATCTAGAAGAATTTTTAATGATCTGAGATAAAAGAGGTTTTATGGTATAAGAATCTAGGTTACGGTTCACAGCATTAACATTTAAGCATTCCCATGTCAGAGAAATGGTATGAGGAAGATTTTTAAAATGTGTAAGTAATAGCCAATAATGGTAAGAACTTTCCTAGAAAGGCATCTAGAAATAGACGTATCAGTTAACCCCCAAGACGATCCTAAAAGACAGAGGTTGCTGTTCCTTTCAAAGCTGGTCCATTGCCACAGGCTGTGCGCTGAACCACGGCTGTGCTGCCTCCCCATGCGAAGAAGGAACACACAGCATGGAAAGATCACCACATCCTTTTGGGAAGGGTGGGAGTCCATGGCCTAATGTACATGTGCAAACTGAAATAATTGCAGCCTTTGATAAAAAAAATATTGCTTTTGGAGCCTCCTGAAGAAATAGTCTGAAATGAACACAAACACTTATGTACAAATAATCTTTTGATGGCATCACTCATAATGATAAAAATAGTAAAAGGAAATGTCTCATATTAGGGAAATCAGTAAGTAAAGTCACTGCATGGATAATAAATGCTATACAGCTACAAAAATGTTAGTTTACTAAGCATTATTTTACAATAATGGGATTTACTTAATTCCCCTTAGAAGAGTTTTATGATATTTTTAATTCATTTAAAATGTTTATAACCATTGACCCAATAATTCTACTTCTAGGAACTTCTACAAAGGAAATCGTTTTACCCCAAGTTCATAAACAGTGATCATGATGGCAGTGTATTTAAAACATTAAAATTGTAAGAAAAACCGAATACCCAGCAATGGAGAAATGGTTAAATAAATTTTGATGTATCCACATGATGAACAATTATTCAAAGAACCGTGTAAGAAAGTGTCTTGAGAGACTATATGCTTTTTACAAACTAGCATGTGACATGCAACACTGTTACTGGAGAAGAGGGGCAGGAAGGGGCAGAAGGAAACTGAGCATGATGTTAGAAATGACTGTCTCCACACAGTGGGTTGTGTGGCTGGTTCTCTTGCTGAGACAGAATCTCTGGTATGAGCAGAGTTGAATCAGCTACTTTTCCCGTTGCTGTGATGTGATGCCTGGCAGGAAGCCAACTTAAGGAAAAGGGGGTTTACTCGGGCTCACAGTTCCAGGGTGCCGCTGTCAAGATGGGGAAGGTCATAGTGGTTGGAGCTTCAGACAACTGGGCAAGTTTCAGCTTCAGTCAGGAAACAGAAAACAATAAGCATGCATGCTCAAGCAAATTTCTCCTTTTTACTTTTATTTACTTTTTCTTTATTACAATTTATTCACTTTGTATGTCAGCTGTGGGCCCCTCCTTCATTCCCCCCAAATCCTGCCTTCCCTCCCTCTTCTCCTCCCATGCCCCTCCTCCAGAAACCAGGCTTAGGTAATGTCGCTGCCCACTTGTAGGGTGTCTCCTCCCACCTCAGTTACGCTAATCAAGATAACCCCTGAGAGGAGTGGCGTGGATAACCTAGGTAATTCTAGATCCTGTCTGGTTGACAATCAACACTAAGCATCACAAGGGAGAAGAGGCTTGTTTTGGTCACCGTTTAAAGAGACACAGTCCATTGTTCCACCCTTATGGATGTTTACAAAAGAATGTATCTACTTTCAAATGAGGAAAATGAAAGTCAGGAAAGCTCCACTCACTTCTAACAACCTGACATTATTGCACAGCCATGATTTTAAGCCAAGTGTCTGACCTCCTACAACTACTATATGTTCGGCCAAAGGAAAGATAGAGAGGTTATCTGTTTCTAGGACTGAGAAAATATAAAGAAATCATACACCAATTTTTAATCCCTTCCAAATGAAGCACCAAAGTGTCAGGTGGCTTCTTTCTCCCTGGGGAGCAATGTTTCAAGAAGGGCTAACAAAGCAAATGTCGGAGCATAACCCTTAGGGAAAATATTCACTCCTTTCCATACATTAAAGTCAAAGGCTAGGAGATAACTCGGTAAAGTTCTTGTCACAAAGAACATGAGGACCTGAGTTTTATCCCCAGATCCCTCAAGGATACAAACAAAAACAAACAAACAAACAAAAACAAGAAAAAAAAAAGATCATACCTGAAAGTGGTGCTGTTAGCTTGTAATCCCAGCAAGAGAATCAGACAAAAGCAGATCTCAGCCTAGCCTACTAAGGGCATTTCAGCTTAATGAGAGACCCTGTCTCTAAGGATAAGGTGAACAGCCTCTGTATGAATGCACACAAGTGTACGTACATGAGTATACACATGGGGCCAGGGTTGTTTCATACTCCGACACTGATGTTTTTAAAGAGATTGAACACAATCCATGCCTGGTCCCTAAGGAATATTTTTAAGAGCACACTAGGTATTCTGAAAAACATAAAAAGAACCACAGCCTAAGTTAAGGCACAAAGGAAAGGGGGAAGGTGGGACATACGAAATGGGAGAGGAATAAATGGCAACCCAGAAACAATAGTCTTTGTAGGTCTGGCAGCATCTCAACCACAGCAGGAAGCCTAAAAGAAGCCTGGAGTTATTTATACCTGCAGAGGGTTCATGTACCCAGTGATTAAGACTCCCGGACACACTAGATACATTTAGTGGGACCTTAAGACTTCAAGGTTTGTGCTTTCCTAACCTTTGTGTTTCCTGTCCTTGGTTCTGAATGAAAATAAAAAGCAAAACCCTCACCTTTTCACAGTTCTAAGGGGGTAACTCCAAAAATAAATAGAAGCATTTGCTTCTGTCAGGACATGGCGTTCCCTGTTTTCTTCCCAGAACCCACAGGATGCACACGTTGCTCTTAAAGTCTGTCCACAGCACACCAAAAGCAAGGTCTGCACTCATGTCCCGCTGAGTGGCTGTGCTTGCCAGAGCTGCATTTTGTAGATAATTCCCGTGGAACAACTGCTGGATGAGAAACTTGCAGTCAAAGCACTGGCAAGGCCTTGAGATTTATTTAGTACCATGTACTTCATTCAAAAGAAGCAAGATTCCGTATGTTGGGTGAGGTTATAAAAGTGCCTTGAACATTCAGCATGGAAGCAGAACACAGTTGCTGGGGGCTCTGTTGTAGGAACTGTGATACACTGTACTCTGGCCAAGCAGGAACTAAGTCATTCAGAGCCAGGAAAGAAGAGATAACACGAGAAAGAAGTGTTGCCTTGGGACTCTTTGTGCCTTCTTTTTTAAAGAATGGGTTTTTTTTAACGTCTTATTATTTTTAATTATGTGTCTGTATGTGGGTTTGTGCTCAAACAAGTACAGTTCCCATGGGCTCCAGAGAGGGCATAGTATTCTCTGGAGCTGGAGTGGCATACAGTTTTAAGCCAGGGATGTGGGTACTGGTAACCAAACTCAGGTCCTCTGCAGAAAAAAAAAATTATAATATGCCCTTGACTGCTAAACTGTTCCTTAGCCCTCCTGCCTTTGTCACAAAATCTGGTGAAACACAGCAAATAGGAATATTGGTTAGGCATGGTGGCTCCTGCTTTTAATCCCAGCACTCAGTAAGCAGAGGCAGTCGGGGAAGCAGAGGCAGGCATATCTCTTTGAGTTAGAGGCCAGCCTGGTCTCTAAAGCAAGTCCAGGACAGCCAAGGCTATTCAAGGAAACCCTGGCTTCAAAAACCGTATATATGTATATGAATCCTTTAGGTTGGATTTGGGTTCAAGTATCGTTTTGAAGCTAGAACTGATTTAGATCCACATATCTACATTTGGAGATATGTCCTAGAACTAGAACTCTTTTATTGTTGTTTAAATTTTTAATTTTTTATGTTAATTACAGTTTATTCACTTTGTGTCCACCTGTAGCCCCCTCCCTCATTCCCTCCCAAACCCACCCTCCCTGCCTCATCTCCTCCCATGCCTGGTCTCTTAAGAACTAACACAAAGTTGAATTATCCCCACAATCCCTGGATGCCCTCAGGATTACTGTCCTCTATAGTCCTCTTGTTCTTCTGGCCCTAATGTCTGTGCATGTTGAGGTCTCTTCTTCCACTTTATGGGACTTCAAGGTCTGCTCCTTGCAAAAACTCTACTCATGTCACTACATCCAGCAGCATCACTAAAGGTTGGAGGTCAGCAAGGATGAGAGGGAGAATCACAGTTTTCTTTATCACCTCACCAAAGTGTCTTCTCTGCTTTCAATCATTTGGCCTCAGTCTGGCTTGTTAGAGATACAAATGTTCTCCATCATACCCATGCCAAGAAACATTGCACTTGTTCCCAACATTTGTATTTCCAAATGTATCAAGATGCTAGCACACAAAGTGTTTCTCAGCAGCCTCTTTGGGAGAGAGTGGAGGTTGCACCTACAGAAAAAGAAGTCTCCTGTTGTATCTTTCAGAATACTCAGTTTACTGTCTTCTAAGACTCATGTGAACTGCTAAAATTGCTAAATTTTATTGCTAAAATTTAATACTAGATAAAGGATTCACAGAGCCACAGTGTATGATATATAGTGCATAAGTGATGGAGATGATGATGTCGGTGATGGTAAATATGACAGTGGTAATGATGATGGTGATGAGTCTTATTGGATAAGCAGGGTCTGTAGTAACTGAACTTCTTTAAGTAACATTTATAGCATTATTTTTTGTAATCATTTTTAATGTCTGTCTTCTCCTCTGTGACTGTTAAGATCCCTGAGGGTAAAAACTATTTCTGTCTTGTTTACCACTGTGTGCTACCAATGTGTCCTCTTGAGTCTGGCCCACATATTTAACTCTTTGCTGCATTAATGAACACGTGAGTGAACAGTTAGATGGCTATTAGTTACAGGGAATTTTTCCTCTCCTTCAAGTTGTAGCTTTACAGAAACAAACATCATGGCAGCTGAGGTATGCGGAACACATTTTAGGTGCTATTGAAACCTTCTCAGTTCTGTTGGCATTTGAGAGCAACCAGCAGAAGCGATTTTGTTATTTACTCCTTGCTTTAATATAATTTCTGTTCTTACCATGACATTAGACTCCTCCTTACTAGGTTTATCAGCATCCTAAAAGCTTTTACAAAAACAACAGAGCATTTGTCTGTCTCTCATAATATAAACCTTGGCTTTTAGGTTTTCAAGGTACTCCAGAAAACCCACAATGGCCACAATTCATTGAAATGGTTGGGAATTTTGTCTACTGTTTTCCATAAGAGGGGGTTTAGGTTTTATCCACTCTCCTGAGTTACTTGTCCTTGTGTGTCAGATCTATTTTCTGAACAGGAAGAGCTCTGTGTAGCGATGAAGTTTGTGAATTAACTCAGAATAGAAAGTGCAATGCAGTCACTTATGTCCACCTGCTATAAAACCAAAGACACTGGGTTTGTGGTTACCCTCCCAGAGATGATGCTCCCTCTTTCCCTGCTGCAATAAGAATAGTGGGTTCACTGTAAACACACTTACAGCTGAGAGTGTGTGTGCACAGCAGGGTTCTGCCTGCCTTCCCTGGCCGGAACTCCTTCTGACATAGGCTGAGGAATTCATCTGAACAGAAGATGTGTGGCAGAAATAAAGGCTAGGCTGGAGAAAGACTTTTCTTTTATCCCAAACAAAGACAATTAAATCACACCAAATGTTTTCCAAGTCTATTATGTTATTAAATACAGAATGTCGTTTGTGAGTGTGTGTGTGTGTGTGTGTGTGTGTGTGTGTGTGTGTATGTGTGTGTTGAAGACTCTATCCAGGGCCTTGTGCATGGTGGCAAACACCCTGAGCTTCAGCCTCAGTCCATTTTGCATTTTTCACTTTGAAACAAAGGCTTACTAAGTTGTCCAAGCAGGATTCAACCTTGCTACCCTGCTGCCTCCGTCTCCCCAGTAGTGTGGATTATAGACCTGTGATGCCAGCTCCGCCTTAAGTTTCAATTTCAAATAAACAATGAGTAATTTTAGTTCATATGGATACCATTCAATATTTGGCTCATGCTTAAACTTTAAAATATATTTGCTAAGTCTGGTACTTTGTGCGCATGCTGGGCTTCTGGGAAGTTAAATGTTTACATCCTACACCAAGAAAACCACAAAGGCACACAGTTGAAACATTCATTATTGACTCTACCGACCTACCTATCTACCTACCTGCATACATACTTATCTACCTACCTACCTATCTACCTGCATACATACTTATCTACCTACCTATCATCTACCTACCTGCATACATACTTATCTACCTACCTACCTATCTACATACCTGCATACATACTTATCTACCTACCTACCTATCTATCTACCTATCTATCATCTATCATCTATCTATTTATTGTGCTAAGGGTCCTTGCATAGTTCTAGGTAAGCGCTTGACAATTGTCCCAGACCAGTGTTCTTTCATCATGATTATTATTGTTCTTTCTAACTAGCATGATTCTTTGAAACTCATTGCATCACTTTCTTGTCTTGTTTCATGTGGCAACTCACTGTCATTCTGCTTGCCAACTAAAAGAAGCAGCGCTCCCTGGACCTCACTTTTAAGATGTTCTATGCACAAGGTCAATAAAATATCTTCCCTGTTTGGCACTTCATTTTCCCGCAGGCAGGATCCTCATCTCACCCAACCGCAAACACACAATTCCCTGTGGCTTTGAGCTCTTTGGAATTTACTTCTCATTTACAAAGTGAAGTCATTGAGAAAATAGTGATCATCTCTAGAACTGGTTTGGCAGCACACTCCCAAAAGAGCTCTTACAAACACACACGCATGCGTACTGGGCTTTGCAGCTCTGTCTCCTGGTTGGATTACACTGATTTAAAAACAAAAACAAAAACAAAAACAAAACCCTACTTTCCCTAATGCATGCATATGGACATGAACAACCTAATGCTCATTTCCATTGCTTAGAGACTAGTTTCTAATGAATTATACATAAGCCTTAATTAATATGAATAAATCCATCCAGGAAAACACTTTAGAAATGTCTTTTCTGTTGATATTATTGTAATTGTCACACAACCAGGGAACTTAATGATTTTCTGTAACAGTTAGATCATGAGCTTAATATAGATCTGGAGGAAGCATGGCCAATGAATCTTACAGACAGAACTGAATTTCAGGTCCTAGAACACTAGAGTAGATACAGAAAAACAATTCACAACATGAATATTCAGACAATATTCTCATGCTTGAGATACATTTTTTTAAATCATGCCTCCATAATAGGGATGAAAGTGTAAACTGTCAGAATATATTCGTTTTTGTTTGTTTGACTTCAGAACATATTCTTACTATGCTTTTGTGCTACACAGTGTAAATCCACAAGTCATTTGAATTTGATTTGACAATTAATGATAGGAAATTAATGATAGGCTTCTGAACAGTTGAAGAGTTAGCTGGACATGGTAGTGCACACTTGCAATTAGGAGGCAGAGGAAAAAGGATTGTTAAGAGTTCGTGGCAAGCCTAGGGTACGTGGTTAGTTGCCTAAGGTCTGTAGCAAGACCTTGTCTCAAAAACGAATCAATAGAGGCTAGAGAGATGGCTTGGTGGTTAAGAGCTCTAACTGCTCTTCCAGAGGACCAGGGTTCAATTCCCAGCACCCACATGACAGCTCACAAGCACTGTCAACAAATAAGAACAAATCAATAAATAAGAATTAAAATTACCTGCTAATAGAAATGACAAAACCTGAGGAAGAACTCCATTGTGTTCCTCATGCAATTTTATCTTTCTGCTTTGCTTTATAGACAGCCTCAATTTTGTCAGAAAAGCATAAAATGCCACAAGGACAAAAGGACACATGGGGCTTAATAGGAAAAGAGACCAGGTTGGAGTCCACAGGCAGGAACCCGGAGTGATAGAGTCATAAGAACACACTTTGTTAAAAATGTCATCACACTAACAGTTCATATGCTGATTTATGTGGAAAAGTATTAATCTCTGTAATATAGGTTTATTTACTTCACAACATGTATTTGTTATTTTCATTTAAATTAAAAATATTACATACAATTAAACAAAGACCCTAAAAGGTCCTTAATTTAACTTTCTGTCAGTTACAGAGAAAGTACTCTCATTCAAAACTTGGAATGTTACAGGGAATCATAAGAAAGAAGGGGAGTTAGTCTGATGGGGAAAGGATAGGAGCTCCACAAGGACCAAATATATCTGGGCACAGGGTCTTTTCTGAGACTGACATTCAACCAAGGACCATGTATGGATATAACCTAGAACCTCCACTCAGATGTAGCCTGTGGTAGCTCAGTAACCAATTGGTTTCCCAAAGTGAGGGGAACAGGGACTATTTCTAATAGGAACTCAATGACTGGCTCTTTGGTCTCCCCACCCCTGAAGGGAGGAGCAGTCCTGTTAGGCCACAGAGGAGGGCTTTGCAGCCAGTCCTGAAGATACCTGATAAAACAGGATCAGATGAATGGGGAGGAGGTCCCCCCTATCAGTGGACTTGGAAAGGGGCACGGTGGAGATGAGGGAGGGACTGAGAGGGAATGAGGGATCGGGACACGGCTGGGATACAGAGTTAATAAAATGTAACTGATAAAAAAAAATAAAAAAAATAAAAAAAAACAAAACTTGGAATGTAAACTGGGAAGTAAAAAGTAATTTTTTTTTCATTTCTAAGCAGCCCTATAGTGTAATTATTGATATTCAATGGACGTTTGGACTCTTTGAGGTTCTTCACAGTTATCCAAAATGGACTACTTTGGCTTAAACAGAACTTTAGATCCTCATTGTTTGTAATTTAAAAAAAAAAAAAAATGTTCTCACCAAGGAAAAGGCTACACAACTTGTTCTATAGAAACAGAGTCTAATTGTCTGAGTGATGGCTGTTGTATAGGTTCACACCCACAAACAACACAGCTAAGTTTTTTTAATGTTATATGTTGGCAAAGTTACTTAACTTTGTTAAAGTGGAAATTTTAATTATTTATTCTAAAAGAGTCTTTCGTCATCTCATTTTCTCATCCCTTCAAAATAAGAAGCTATAAGGACAATAGAGAGAAGCTTTCTCATTTTCTTCTTAAGTATTAATTTGGCATCAGCTGTGTTCCCTGTGCAGTTTTCTTCTCTTTTACACTGAGTACCTCCAACCAAGAGCTACTTAGAGATGGGAGCCTTCCCAGTCCCCACCTGAGTCCCCATGGCTTTCCTTACCGCAAGGCTTGAGTCTCTCCCCTTCTGGACTCACTCCCAGACTAATATCCCTCAGTTACTGCTCCCACTAACTGCTGCACACAGAAATCTCCTCCTGTTTCTTCTGGCCTTTTTCTACGACACGTCAGCCACTCTGCCAGCCTGAGGTCACTGCGGTGTTCTAACGGGCATGCATTCCAGGTGTTCGTGATACTGCAACACTGACAGTTCTCTGAGTGATAGGAGATAAAATAAAATGAATATAACCACTCATGTGGCCATCGCAATAACACTTATAGGAAGACATGATAGCATTGCAGAGGTACAAGTGGGCAGTGAGAGCATATGAGAGAATGAGGAGCTGAGAGGCTAATTTGAACTGGAATCTGGAACTTAATATTGCAGGCCAATGAATCAGCAGACGGGAGGTTCCTGGGGCATGTGTGACCACAGTACAGTTGGTGAACAGAGACCCTGGCTAATTATAAACCTAGAAGGCAGGTGGCTCAGGACCGAAGAGCAGCTCTAAGGATCTGGGACCTAATATCAAAGGCAGTAGGCAATCCATCCTGCCTATGGTTGTTGTTCTCTGGGAAGCATCTTAACCGACCACAGAGGCCTTTCAGACACAACAGGCAGAGCAGCTAGATTAGATCACGTAGTCTAAGCTGCAATCAGAAGCAACGTGTCTTAACAAAGAACTTACAGCACAGTCCAGCTAGAGAGGAGAGTCCCCAAGACATCAGAAATGGAATCACACAGCAGGGTTACCACACTAAGGGAAAAGATGTCCACGTTGGGTTTTCGCAGTTCAGAAGGTAGAATTCACCAAGTGCAGCGGGCTGGTGTGGACATCTTTCCAAAGTTGAGCTACAGTCTCCACCTCTTAATTCCTGTCTTCATTCTTTCCCTCTTGTTATGTCTGGGTCTTTGTACATTCTCCTTCCCCTGCTGTGCTGGTAGGGCGCGCTCTCCCCTCTGCTGTCTTACGACCCTGGTCTGTAAGCAAAAAGAGTGAGAGATGCCATCTCCTGTTCTCTAACTCTCTAGACCTAGACTTTTGTGTAATATTGAGAGCCCGGTAATAAATTTGTTTCTGAGAACTACCAAAGGGTGGGTGGTGAACGCTACCTGCCTAGAGAATTTTTTCAGGATTATCTTGCAAATAATTCATGATAGTTTGTGAAGAAAATGTTGTCTCTGTATATTTTAATGTATTAAGCTTTATTGATTTATAATGTAATATATTTATCATGTACAATCATAGTACAAATTATAAATAGTATAAATTATGTCAATATATAGAGATAGTACATAGTATAAATTATATCAAAATGTAGAGATAAAAAGAAAACCATATAATTAGATTGAAATTTTTAAAGAAGAAAAACACTACATTTGGTTTTAGGCAGTTGTATAACATATATATATAAATATATATATATATATGTACATATGTTTCATATTAAATCACTTTCTCATACTCAGTGACATATTTAAAACAAAAAAATGACTATGTATTTTTCTGTGTTCTCATACTTCTCTATATTATTACAAAGTCTTCCTTCACACCCTTTCATAAAATATTGCCATAAACCAAAGGTCTCATTTGCTTGAGCCTTTTTAAGCCCATGCATTGGCCCTTGCTAAACAGTTGCACAATTTTGAAACATTTTTCTACCAGATGAAACCCTATAGCAGGGGCTGTCTTTCTTGAAAGGGTATTGTGGACCCTGGTGATCACTTATCACTTCCAGGAGCCTCATGCCAGCACCCCTGTTCCTGAAACCCCATATCAGCTTCCTACTCAGCATTCTAGGAAGTATTCATAAGAGAGGCTGGCTCTATGGAACATAGCTCTAAATCTAAGAAGGAAAAGCCGCCTCTGCCCAGGAGCCGTGAGCTCGGGTCCTGGTGTTGGCTTCGCTATTTGCCCAGGCAGCTTTGCCTTTTGCTACAGACTCTGGAGTTTCTTTGACCTTGGCAGACAAGATGCAAAGTTGAGAAAGGTAGGGTAGACCCGTTACTAATGTGGATGGCTTGCTAAGGAGTCTCTTGGAGGGGCTCCTGTTTGGCCATCCTGTTTGTTCCCAAATGTGATACAGGTGCTGAGATTTACTGTAATGACCTGACATTATGCATCCACAAGACTCAATTCATATTCCAAGCCTAATGTCATGACAGCTCACAGCTGGAAGGGGACAACTTTGAAACCGATTTCTAGATAATCGGAGCTCAAAAGATACTATACTTCACACATAGGAACCTTCTCAGGTCTCAGAATCACTTTCACTGGCCTTTCGGAGGCTGTAAATACCAGATTTAGTAATCTTTTCTCTCTGTGCTTAATTCTTTCTGGGTATTGGTTTGGACTCATTCAGGTTTTGAAGTCACTAGGTACAACTGAATTCATCTATGCATTGAAGAGTAGAGTGGTGGCCAGCGTCTGTGTGCCCAGCACCTCCAGGAAATGGCTTAAACAAGTACCGTTACAGAAAAGGCTTTGTTTAAAATAATAATAATAATAATAATGTCTTCAGTCTAGGACACAGCCTCCTCCTTACCAGCCTGTGTTGTGGTAACAGAGATCCGGGAACACTTGTTCCCCTGCATTCACAATTCTGAAGCAAAGAGAGAATCTGGGATTTAGTATTCAGAATCCCAGAGAGTGCGTGCATGAACACATCACCAGTGTGATTTTTTCACTCTCCAAAGCGTACTCAGGGTGCTTTTAGGGATGGTTGGTTATAAATAGCTTTGTGTTTTGTCCAGAGGTGTACCTGTGATTAAGGCATAGTCATCATGAATCAGAGAGTGTATGTGTGTGTATCTCTATGTAACTTTATGTGTGTGTATCTGTGAGTCCTGTGTTTCTCTGTGCACATCTGTGTGTCTGTGACTATCTGTATGTGTGTATATCTGTGTATGAATCTGTATGTGTTTCTGTATGCATCTGTGTATTATATAGCTGTGTGTATCTGCATGTGTGTGTATCTTTGTATGCTATGAATATTTGTGTGTGTCTCTGTGCGTGTATCTGTGTGTATCCGTGTTTATATATCTGTACGTGTATCTCTGTGAATCTGTGTATACATCTGTGTGTTCCTGTGTGTATGTATCTGTGCATGTATCTGTGTATGTATCTGGGCACATGTCTATGTGTATCTATGGTATCTGTGTGTATATGTGTGTGTCGGTGTATATGTATTTGTATATGTATCTGTGTGTGTTTGTCTTTGTTCCATTTAAAAACTCCAGCTTTGAGGAGATTATAATTCAATCATTAGATTTGTTTTCTGATTCTCTCTGTAGGTTCATTTCTATATACATGTATTATACATTATTTTGTCCTTTAGGGCACAGTAATAACAAACCCTATGAAAAGAATTGCTATCTTAGTTAAACTAACACAGTTCACTGCAGTTCTAGTTGTGTGGATCATCAAGTCCCAAGGTCATGGTCTTCACTTGTACATGCTTCAGTTAGTTACTCTTATTCTTTAAAATATCTGTTTATCTTCCCACTCGGGTAGTCTGATATTATAGAATATGGCATATCGATCATTTTATTGTGATGTCTTGTGACCATAAAAATAGCCATGCTTGGTTTAGCATTTCTACCAGGCTGGTTGGAACTTTGTGGAGAGCTAGAATGTTGCAGATCCAGAACCAAATTGTCACAGACTACCTTGAGCCCCCCTCACAGCCAGCCACTGCCATATCTGTCACATGAACCTTGGTGGGGGCCCGGGACTCAGTATGAGCAGACCACTAACTTTCCACAACCTAAAAGATAGAGAGCCATCAGCTGGGATCTGAAAGCTGCCTGCTGATATCCCAGCAATGTCTCTAAAAAGTGCAGTGATTTATGACTTCCTCTCTTTCTGTCACTATAAAAACTCCACAAAACCATGGCCACACCGGAGCGTGGTATTTGGGGTAAACTGAACTCATGTTTCCAGGCCATGGCCTCTCAGATTTGGCTCCAGAAGAAATAATCAAAACCCCTTTAAGTATACTGATAAGAAATGGTATCAGATGACATATGCCCTGGCTGATTTTAATCAAGGAGCACCTAAGATTGGAAGAGGCTTCCGTCAAGGATGGCTTTGACCATGATGCTCTGGGGTGAATTACAATGGAGAATAGTTGGTAATAGTGAACCTTGTGCAACCTGTTTAAGTGTCTTCAAGAATATGCAACTTTGACCTTGTGTGTTTCATGCTGGCTTTGGTTTATACTACAGTTAATAATGTCTGCAGGTCAGACTGGACTAAGTTCAAATTTCAGTACTTTAGCATCGGTCTGACTTCTTTTCCCCATCTGCAAAGCAAAGATGCTTCTACTACATGACCTGAGAATTGAATAAGATGATGACCGTTAACGGATTGGCATGTAACATAGGAAGGTGGCCCAGCAGGGTGGCCAGTTTGTGTGCTGCCTCTGGAGAGACTCCGAAAGTGTGCACCCCTACTCTGAGGCTCCCAGGGGTATGAGCCTGTGAATGCTTTGCTTCTCGCGACTTCGGTGACTTAGCTAGAAGCCACTACTGTCTTACAGATTTGTAGGTTCAGAAACGGGAAATGAGTCACAGCATACAAGACCAGGGTCCCAGCGGGGCTGCCACGAAGCCATCTCTATTCTTGGGTTTAAAGGTCCTTCTCCAAGCTGCAAAGACTGCCTGCTTTTCCGGGCTGCCGTAATCACTCTCCACCCAGTAATTAATTAAAAGCTAATGTCCCTGCCTCAACCTCTTTAAAAGCTTATTACATTCGTTTTAGTGTGTGTTTACGTTTGTGAGTGTGTGTGTATGCACAGGAGCGCCAGCAAGGCACATTCATGATCAGGGTACAAGTTGTGAGGGTTAATTCTCTTCTTACACTATGTGGGACCAGGTCTAGAACTCAGGTCATCAGGCTTGATGACAGGCCTCCTTACCAACTGAGCCATGTCGCTGGCACTCAGTTTCTTTGAATTAATTAAATCTGTTACGTCATTTCTGCCAAACGAAATACCATAGTCACAAATTTGGGGAGTTAAGACGTAAGTGCCTCTGGGGCTGAGGGGCTCTGTTCCATCTGCCTCATCAGCCGTCACCTTCTGAGCTGTAGAACATGGTGACAACCAGAGAGGAGGCAGAGCAGCTACAAGCAGAGTCTGTTCTTTCGGAGGACTGGAGTTGCGTTTGCAGCACTTTCGTCAGGTACCTACAACTCCAGCTCCAGAGTCTCCGACTCCTTCCGAACTCTCCAGGCACCTGCACTCACGTGTGCGTGTACCCATGCAGAGACACACACTCGTACTCATAATTTCAGTTTTTAATTACTCACAAAACATGGTGATGAAATGTGAACTGTCTCACAGTTCAGATAAGAAATCAATAAAATAATTTGTTAAGCTACTGGTTTTGAGCCTAGACACACAGAGGAGCCATTTAAATGTCATCATTATTATCACACTAGGTCCAGAAACCCTGGGGGAACTGTCCTGCTCCATAACTCACAGCCCCTGCTTCACCAGGATGACCCAGGGGGCCTGAACACCCCAAACTGAAGAGAAGACCATATTCCCAGCAGCTATTCCGCAGCTCTCAGATTCTTGGCAGTCACCAACTCGGAGCCATGGCTCTCTCAGTGAACTGATTTTTTTTTTAAGTGCTCCCTCAATTTCAGATTGAATTGTCCTCAGTGGAAGGGCTCTAACTGAAGGCCTTGTAACTCACAGGAATAGATCCAGAGGCAAAAATAAAGGGCTGCTTCTGTTTCTTCTCTTCCCCTTCTCTGCTGCTGGCAAGACACTCAACCCCCATCCTGAAGAAAGGACCACGGTGTGCAAAATGCCCCTGTTTATTGCTGCAGATCTTGTGGGTGACTCTTGGCTCCACATACCCTCAGCCTGGTTCTGCTCTGGGTGACCTATTTAATTTTGGCATCTAAATTTATTAACCCTCTATGCCTAGCTATGGTTTCACTGTGTTGAAATCATCAGTGTCCCCTTAAGGCCTCTGCCGCCTTCTAAGTTGTCCATGTTATATCAGACTTGGATATTTATCATGGGCAAATTTAAATAGGCAAAAGAAAAGTAGCTTAATATTATTTACTATGATACATAACTGCATTAAACTATCACGTATTTGGTTGACGAAGTAAGATAAATTGAAATTTTGATAGACCCAGAAGGGTGCCTCAGGCTTGTAAACGCCAGCATTTCAAGATCTGGGGAGGATGAACGCCATGAGGCCCAGAAGAGCCTGGGAGAAAGAGTAAGACTGTCTCAAATCAAACAAACAAAAATATTATGAAGTGTATGTTTGCTTGTGTCCTAAATTTAAATGTGTTCTAAACTGTTTAAGTGTGTCTGTAAATCTATGTGTGTCTGTGTATGTGTCTATGTGTGTCTTGTGCATGTTTGTATGTCTGTCTATATGTGTTTGTGTCTGTGTCTGTGTGCATGTGTGTCTGTGTATGTATATAGCTGTGTGTCTGTCTGTCTGTCTGCCTGTCTGTCTGTCCGTGTGTGTGCGTGTGTGTGTCTTGGTGGGGATGGGAGATGCACACAACAACTTCCTTCCACAGTTTGTATGAGTTCTGGGAATGAAATCAGGTTACCAGTCTTGCCTAGCAAGCACCACACGTGCTGAGCCATTTCCTAACACCTTAAATGTGTGTTTACTAAAAAACAAAATAGGTTTCCACTGTGCCGGTGTGTGCCTTTCATCCTAGCACTCAGAAGGGAGAGGCAAGTGGATCTCTGCGAGCTCCAGGCCAGCTTGGGCTATGTAATGGGTTCCAGGGCAGACATAACTACTGTCTCAAAAAGCAGATAACATTGATCATCTGGTAGATAAAGGTGCTTGCCAAACCTGGGACGCCATGGTAGAAGGAGAAAGTTGTCCTCTGACTTCCACACACAGACATACCCCCTCCATATCCCTCTCCCTTTCTCTTTCTCCACCCTCTCTTTGCTCATGCGAATGTACACACACTAAATAGATAAAATACAATTCTAACAACCACCTCCTTCTACACTGCAGGATTTCGTAAAACTTTCGCTTTGAAGATAACTGTTCTGACCCAAGTAGATTTCTAGAAACATGTAGCTGGATCAATGGGCAACAAGGATGAGGATTTACAATACCAAACAAAAACAGAAGGCACATCTTCTGTCGTTAATACTCTTCTTTTCCCTGAGCGGAAGCCCGTGTCCTTCCTTCATTATTGGTTCTGACCTGTCAGTGCACCTGTCAGTGATGACCTAAATGACACCTTCCCTGCCAGTCTTATGCCTCATCTTCCATTTTCCTTCCATTCTCTTCCCTCACAGCCAGACCTGTGTGCAGCCTCTGAGGGGCACCCATACACACCCTGCCTCCCTGGAAGGTGCACAGGAGCATCCTCTCTTTCTCCTTCCAATGACTCAAAACCACCACCTGCTCCCTGCACGTGCCTGGACCAGGAATGAAGAAGGAAGCAGCTAAATTAGCTACATGGTGAACTTCCTCACTTCATTTTCCCAAAGAAACTTGTGCTTTATTGAGCACCGGGTACATTTCCTGTGATGAAAATTTAAGATACATCTTAAGGACACATACAAAATGTAGCCATGTTCTGCTTCCGCAGCATGACCCCCAGACAAGTGGCAACTCCCCTCTCTCTTTGTGTATCCAAGGTCCCATGTGGACACTCAGCTCTGACAAGTGCCAACAGGCTTCTCCATGGGACTGTAGGACTCACAGGTCCCACCACCCTGCCAGGCCCCTCTTTCTCCTTTTCTTCCCACTCTGTTTGCCTGACATTTCTCAAGATGATGTTAAGTTTGGGGAGGATTTGGCTCCTACTTCCCAAAAGGTATGCGCACACACACACACACACAGACACACACACACACACACACACACAGGAGTGGGGATGGATGAGGGAGAGAAGGAAGAGAATTAAATTAAATGTAAATAAAAATAAATAAAATAACAAGCAGAAAGAAAAAAAAGGTTGGCATAGAAAGTGAGATTAAAATGCAGAGAAATGGAAGAAGATGAAGGGGGAGAGATGTGGAGGAGCCACGGCCTGTGCTCACGGATCTCTTTTCTTAGCTAAAATGCGTTGTACACAAGCTGCCAGCACTATGCCGTCCACCCACCTCTGGCAATCACCAGAACATTTTTAGGTTTTACTTCAGTTCATTTCAGTGTGTACTGTAGGCAATGCCCCCGCATGACCAGCTTTGAGAAAACCGAGGCATCTCCCTGGGCCTTACTTCATAAAATTCTATTCATAAAATTTTACTTCATAAAATTTCAATTGTATGAATTCATACAAAATTCCTATTGAATTCTTAAGAAACTTGATGTGGCTGTACTCTGACATATAATTTTAAACTTTAAATTGTCCTTGAGGACAACTGTTAACTCTGTCTAAACCATAGTTTCACATTTGTGAAATGGGTCTAGTAAAACCACCAGACTTGGTATCACTACTGTATATAGTGAGCTGATACATAGTGATAGATAGTGAGCTGTTTTTATGAAGTGACAGTTGCTTTAAATAACATTGTAACCGCTACCATTGTTATTTCTCCTCTCAGTAGAAGTCTGAGGTTAGTGTCCTGCCTGGGGAAATATATACTTCCTTGCCTTCTCCCTTTGCTATTTCTTATACTGAGCACAGCTCCGCCTCAATAAAAGAGCAGAACAGGGAATGAGAGCCCACCTCCATCAGTACGGGGCCAAGCATGCCTAAAGCCCTGTTTGAATCCCCTGAACCACACAGATCAAACACACTGATACATGCCTGTCATCCTTAGGAGTAGATGAGAGGATCAAAACCCAAGGTCACCTTCAGCTATTCAGGGAGGCTGAGGTCAGCCTGGAGTACAAGAACCTCTGTCTCAAACAGAAAAAGAGCAAAATATGCAAAGGCCACAGGCTTTCCTGGGTCACATGGCAGATGTAGCTCTGTCTTGCTCTTTTATTTCACTCACTTTTTACTCCCAGAAGCCCAGGTGACAATTATCCCAGAGAAGACCTGGGTTTATGTGTATTTTTTTTTCTCCAGCATGTTAGACTTGATCAAGGGAAGACATTTTTTCTACCACTCTTTCTATCATTTTCTAACTAAAAGAACAAATTCTGTGAGTACCAAGGGTCATGTTAATGTCATAAATCATTTTGTATTTCCCATATAATCAGTGTTTGACATATGAATATTAGGCTTGTACATCCATGAACTCCAACCCCTATGACATGAGAATCCCCTTGGTATTTTCTGCATGAGTGTTGGACCATCTTGGCTCCCTCAGCCCCATCTCCCATAGGCAGGTGCTCTGACATTGGCTCAGTAGAGTGGGCTGCACCATTTCATTGCTGGTTGTCACTCACATAAAATAAGAAGTTCCTTTACTCCTCATCAAATCCTGGCTTCCTCACCCTAAAGCAGTCCGTGCAAAGACCTGCTTTATTTGACTATGGACATGAGCATTTTGGCAAGGTGAGATTTTGTACCTTTTATCATTTCTTCAAAAAGACTAAGTCTTAAGAGAAATTAAAGACAAGATTGTGTCACATCGCCAGCTAAACCCATCAGCTCTGTTGTAACCCCTTTGCCAGGAAGTTAAATGTGGCCTATTCATTTGCAAAAATAGAATTACAATTCCTAAAGCTTTTCAGGATATTTTACTTCTGGATTATATGTAAATGTAATGAATTCCCATTATAGTGAGATAAAAGGAGTTTGAACATTCAATTGCAATATTCAAAATTGACTTATTGCTAGACTAATGAAAAGTAATCTGATTTTATTGATTAGAACTTTGACTTGTTTATTTTCATTTATTAGATATTTAGGAAAATATCTAAATAATATCTAAGTGTGTTTACAAGTTGTGATATTGAACACAAAGTTGAGAAAGTACCAGGTACTTTAAAGGTTGACATTTCCAGAAGGTCCCCCTGAGGGGGGAGCAGCCTTACTAGGCCACAGAGGAAGACAATTCAGCCACTCCTAATGAGACCTGATAGACTAAGATCAGAGGGAAGGGAAGGAGGACCTCCCCTATCAGTGGACTGGGGGAGGGGCACGGGAGAGGAAGAGGGAGGGAGGGTTGAATTGGGAGGGGAGAAGGGAAGGGGCTACAAGGGGGATACAAAGTGAATAAACTGTAATTAATAAAAATATAAATAATTTTAAAATAAATAAATAAAGTGAGATTAAATAAATAAATAGATAAACAGCCATGCTGTGGATATGGCTCAAAGGTTGTAAGCTACCGTCTGAAAACCACTAGGTCCAGCTCCCTGTACTGATATTTTTTAAGGTGAAAGCTGAGAGCAGAGTCTCCCTACATAGGTCTGTCATCCCAACCCTCAAAAGACAGAGATGGGAGAGCAACAAGCTTGAGGTTAGCCTGAGCTACAAGCCAAGGCCCTGGCTCTAAAATATATAAATACATAAATGTTTCAAAGTGCTTAGCAGCCCCACAAGAAGGACAAGGAAATCTCCGTCATTTGGTTCATCTATCAGGAAAAAATAGGTCAATTCCTATGGCATCTTCACCCATGACAAAACATAGACACAGTCAACAAGCATTGTCCAAGGTACATGCCACCTGGCAAGGCTCTAAGGTCCCAGTGCTTGACTTGGGGCAGTAGGTCAGGGGACTTCTTCCTCACACTTGTGTCCCCTTAAGGAGCCTTGAATTCCCTTCCGGTTCGCCTCACCCATGTCTCAAAGACATTCTGGAAACTGAACTTCACATGCAGGAGTCTGAGTTTTATCATTCGTCTAAAAGCTTCCTTTTGACCTGTGCCAATTTGTACCCAATTTTACTCTGCCGGCGTGTGCAAGTAAGGGAACAGGCATCCTCTCTTGCCAAATAAAATTAGATGAAGCCAAACGGAAGCTCTCCTGAAACATCTTGTACACACTTAGTACGGAAGGTTCCTTCCTGACTCAAAGGAAAGATGAATAGCAATTCTTCCTAGAATACAAATGGCCTTCTTGCTTTTAAATGGGATATTTTTCTATTTGTAAAACAGCCTTCTTATGTACCTTTGTTAATGTATGTGTATGTTTATGGATAGTTACGTTCCTCAGAGGAATTAATTACCTTCTCCATTGGCTCAAGGTACATTTTACAAGCTCTTATTACAAATAAAAACAAATTGAAAAACAGCCTACATATAGAGATAAGTTCATAGTCAAATTCAACTAGCATCATATTTCCAGCTCAGCCTGTTACCAGGGTTTTGTTTTGTTTTTTTTAGTTTTAATTTACTTATTTTTTTATAAATTACAGTTTATTCACTTTGTATCCCAGCTGTAACCCCCTTCCTCTGCCCCTCCCAATCCTACCCTGTCTCCCTCATCCCCCCCATGCCCTTCCCCAAGTCCACTGATAGGGGTGGTCCTCCTCTCCTTCCCTCTGACCCTAGCCTATCAGGTCTCATCAGGACTGGCTGCATTATCTTCCTCTGTGGCCTAGTAAGGCTGCCCCTCCCCTCAGGGGGAGGTGATCAAAGAGGCAGCCACTGAGTTCATGTCAGAGACAGCTCCTGTTCCCATTACTAGGGTACCCACGTGGAGACTGAGCTTCCATGGGCTACATCTGTGCAGAGGTTCTAGATTATCTTCCTTACACCCATCAGAATGGCTAAGATCAAAAACTCAAGTGACAACACATTCTGGAGAGGATGTGGAGAAAGGGGAACCCTTCTCCATTGCTTCTGGGAATGTAAATTTGTACAACCACTTTGGAAATCAATCTGGCACTTTCTCAGACAATTAAGAAAAGTTATTCCTCAAGATCCAGCTATACCACTCCTAGGCATATATCCAAAAGATGCTTAAGTACACCACAAGGACATTTGCTCAACCATATTTGTAGCAGGTTTATTTGTAATAGCCAGAATCTGGAAACAACCTAGATGTCCCTCAACTGAGGAATGGATACAGAAATTGTGGTACATTTATACAATGGAATACTACTCAGCAATTAAAAACAAGCAAATCATGACATTTGCAAGCAAATGGTGGAAACTAGAAAAGATCATCCTGACTGAGGTATCCAGAAGTAGAAAGACACACATAGTATATACTCACTTATAAGTGTATATTAGACATATAATATAAGATAACCATACTAAAATCTGTACACCTAAAGAAACTAAGCAAGAAGGAGGACCCTGGGTAAGATGACCAATCCTCACTCAGAAAGGCAAATGGGGTGGATATCAGAAGACAGAGAAAAGGGGGAACAGGACAGGAGCCTATCACAGAGAGCCTCTGAAAGCCTCTACCCAGCAGGGTATCAAAGCAGATGCTGAGACTCATAGACAAACTTTGGGCAGAGTACAAAGAATCTTATGAAAGAAGGGAGAGATAGAAAGACCTGGAGGGGACAGGAGCTCCACAAGGAGAGCAACAGAGCCAAAAACAATCTGGGCCCAGGGGTCTTTTCTGAGACTGTTACCAGGGTTTCTAAGGTGAGAACTCAGGCTTCAGCAGCCCCAGCAGGATAAGCTCAATCACTGTCCCCAACTGGCCAATTAGCAGACTAGTAATAGTGAAAATCAGAGACGTATTTGGTGTGGCTACATTGGGAAGAGGTTCAAAGGACTCCAAGCCTATGTTTTACTGAAATGAGGTTTAGGTTAAAAGCAAAAGCAAAATAATAATAATAGCAGCAACAACTACAGAGCCCGGTCAAGGCATGATCCCACCCAGCCTTGACCCATCATTGTCTCAGTCTTTGTGTGTATTACAGTGTGATCCAATGAACTGCTAAATCATTATCTGTTATTGGCCGAGGGTACATCCCTGGTCTTATGAATATTTACCCTTGTATGGGTGTGTGGGCTCTGCAACATGAAGCCTTACTTTTCTTGAAATTCAAGGTGACTCGAGTAGACTTCAAGGAGAGGGGTTCATCTCTGTGTTTTCTGCTAAGCACAGACAAAGAATAAGAGCAGTAGCATGTGGCTTTCGTCCTGTGTCTAGAATCTTGTGGGTCCAAGGGACGCATAGATGCTTCTTAGAAAATGCGGGTTCTAAATGTCTGTTTCAAACTATAGCTGTGTATCCAAGCCATCTGGGGTACGTCTGAAAGTCCCAGGTGTTCACTGCGACTCCGCATTCAGCAGACAAAGGATTGGTTCTCTAGTAAGGCTTCTGGACGTGGCTGATTGACAGCAGAGCCAAGCAGTGCTACACTAGATACTTCAGATAGAAGAAATTGCTGGGAACCCACCTGGCTGGTCATTACACTAAAGGGTTCTATCTTCCCCTTCTAAGTAGGTAGGTAAGTAGGTAGACAGACAGGTAAATTATACGTGGGTATAGATAATAAACAAAAGATGATAGAAAAGTAGATAACAGAATACAGACAAACAGACAATTGATGAATGATAGATGATAGATAGATAGATAGATAGATAGATAGATAGATAGATAGATAGATAGATAGATGGATGGATGGATGGATGGATGGATGGATGGATGGATGGATGGATAGACAAATAGAGCCATCAAACAAACATTTATATTAACCACAGTATTTTCCTACTTCCATAGGCTCAAGTAGATAAAAGCCTAGGGAGGAAAGACAAACACAATTACAGTTGGGCTCAAGAAAAAATTCTGAACACTTTTTTATATTAGCAAAGGTTAGGACTAGAATATAAAATTGCAAAGGTCATGTGAGAAGCCTTCCTTCATAAGAAAAGTGGCAGCCGGTGTTTATATAGTGCCAACAAACTAATTAAAGGAGGAAAGGAACTAGAGGTGGAATTCATGGTTGTTATTAATTCCTGGGTTGCCGTAGACATCATTGCTGACCCCAGCACTTTTTTTTTCACCCACCTAAAGCAAAAGGGAAGGAAATAAACTGTTGGATGAGCATCGCCAGATTAAACACACAGTCTGTGAGTACTCGCTAAAGTGGAGCAAAAGCAGAGGCCAGCCAGACAGCTCCACAAACACTGCGGGCTTACCCAGCTCTAAATTGTGAATGTGAATTCGTGTGTGATCTGGCATGTTTACACGTGTCTGGGGTTACATAAACCTGGACGCCTGGGATTGTTTTACTCTTCACAATTATTTCCAGTATAACAATATTTTAAAACAGGGGGCACCCATTAGTAAATGACACACAAAGGCATTTCCCAACAAATTTGAGAGGTCTGGGACTCTTTTCCATTCAGTCACCAGTCACATTGCCTTCGTTTCAGCTTACCAGTTTCAGGAAACCATAATCTGCATTGTGCAGAAACATCTAGAATGAGGTTACTGGCAGTTGGACCCCATGCAAGACCAATTTTTAATTTAAAAATTAAAAACAATATATAAATGGAGTTTATAATCTGCCCTGACAGGAACCTCTGCACTATTTAACTTTACCTGCCTGCATTTCAAGATGTACAGTTATAACTCAGGAACTATAACGTCCCCTGTTTTCTCTCAAGGTTGTGATTTTTAGAAAGTTATGCAAATGTAAGACACAGTTAGTTTAAGTTGTTTCTTTCAAACTTCTTGTATATCTTGTGTAATGAACTAAATGTTTATTGTGGATGGTGTTGAATTAAAGAGACATCACTCCAGAAATAGCTTGAGGGTGTGGCATTTCAGTGTGAACTTATTCCCACTGTGCTAAAATATAATTCCTATTTCTTCTAACATTCTGCATCTACAAGCATTATTTTTATACTTCGTTCAATCAAATGTGTTCTTTGGAAGTCCCATACATGCATAGAATGCATTCTGTTAACTCCTTCACTACCTTCTTGAATCCCCCTCCAGCTCTGTCACCCCTTCCTATAAGGCCCTTTACTCCATTGGTGTCTTTTTGTTTTGAGAACCACTGATTTTAACCAGGGCCATCTGTGACCACGTGTTAGAACTGACCATTGGCACACAGTAGTCTCACTGTTGAGTATACAACCGAAGACAATGACTGTCCTCCCCCAAGAACCCATCAGTTGCCAATAGATCAGCAGGGATATACGTGGCCCCAGTTGCCCCTCTGTGATTGGCTGTTGTCATGTCAGTTCAGCCATTCAGAATTGCTGTGAAACCATGTATGCAAGGGCTGTGTCTTACCTGGAAAACAGCATTTTGTAGCCTCTACAGATTTGGTCTTCATTTTTTTCACTGGGTTCCAAGCTATTCGATGCTTCATTTCAAACCTCCCAATGCATACAGACAGAGCCGGGGCCCTTCTGACCACATTGTTAGTTTCCTTATCTTTAAATAAAATAAGTAGCATGAATTAATTTTATAAAACAATAGGTTTTATTTTGACATATCACGCCTGAATATAATATACTTTGACAATATTTAATCCTCTAGTGCCGATCTTGTCCCTTTTACCAACTTTGACCATTCCTCTTTTGTGTTCATGTCTTCAAAAACAAAAATCTAAATTCCACATCTGAGAAAAAAATTCCACATCTGTAGTTCCTGTCTTCCCAAGTTTGGCTTCTTTTACTTAACATAGCCATCTCCAGTTCATTCGTTCTCATCCAAGTGACCTAACATAAACTTCCTTAGAGATGAATAACACTCCACCATTTACATATACCACATTTTCTTTATCTGTTCATCTGTTCATAGGCTCTGTCTTAGTTAGAGTTTCTATTGCTGCAGCAAAATACCAATGGCCAAAACACAAGATGGGGAGGAAAGGGTTTATTTGGCTTATGCTTCTACACTGCAGTTCATCACCAAGGGAAGTAGGGACAGGAACTCAAGCAGAGAAGAAACCTGGAGGCAGGAGCTGATGGAGAAGCCATTGAGGAGTGCTGGTTACTTGCTTGCTCCCCATGGCTTGCTCAGCCTGCTTTCTTATAGAACCCAGGACCACCAACCAAAGGATGGCCCCACCCACAATGGACTGGGCCCTCCCACATCAATAACTAATCAAGAAAATGCCCTACAGCGAGATCTTACGGGGAAGTTTTTCAGTTGAGGTTCCTTCCCTTCAGATAACTCTAGCTTATGTCAAGTTGACATCTAGCCAGCACAGGCACCAGGGTGAAGCTTCAATTTAATGACTGTGCATACAGTAGGCAGCTAACTGAACACCTCCTGTAACCACAAGCTCCCACACCCACTCTCCTCTCTAGTCAGTCTTTCTTCCACTTAACCTGATAGGGTCAAGTTGCCAAAATCAAAATCTCTGTGTATGAACTTTCTGCTTAAACCTCAGGTGGTACCCTGGCTCTCCTGGAGGAAGAAGGCCCCTATACGGACTTTCCAAATCTGGTGTTGCTTCATTTCTTCACATCTCCACCAGCACGTGGACCCAGAGCTGCTGGGTAATTCGAAGTTCTCCAGTGGGCCACACCCTCCCGAAATCTATGTGCTTTCCCATGATGCCTTCCAACTGTGATTACTTTTCCTGCACTGTTCCGTCTAAAAAAGTTCTATTTGGTTTTTATCCTCCTCTGCCAGACTTGTCCTTTCTTTGATGTCATTCTCAGATGTTGTAAATAAGCTGCTACTTCTAGCAGTGCCTGCTTTCACATGGTACATATGACAGTAAAGCTATAAATATTTACTAGCAAAAAATTCCCATTTCTAAACTGAGATCTTAGAAAGTACAGAGCTCCATAAGGTCAGAGATCACATCTTTTTAATCTCTGGATTTTAGGAAACTAGCAAAGTGTCTGACAACTTGCAGCTACTTTTTTGATATTTATTTTTTTTTAAGGAAGGATGTTTATTTGGGCTGGTGGCTTGCAGGTAAAGTCGTCTGTCATGTTTGGAAGACATGATGGCAGCCCGGGATGGCTTCTCTCTCACACTGTGTGTACAGTCTGGAAGCAGAAGCAGATGAATGTTGGAGCTCCTGCTCTATAAGTGTTTCTTAAGTAAGCAGGTAAGAGTTTATGAGTGAAAATCACAGGTACTCTGCATAATCCCATGGACAGAGCTTCAGTCGAGGAAATAGCAGAAGGAGCCCAGCCCCCTCACTTATCACTGCTCTTCCCTTTCACTCTAGCAACGCTTACATAAGAGGTTTGCCAGTGTCCTGTCTCCAAGGAAAGACACAGACAGAACAAGTGAGATGTGTAAGTGGGCCACGCACCTCGTGACAAATAATAGTACTTTCCCTTCACATCTGCCAACTGTTGACTTACCAAAATTCATGAAAACTAGAGGTCCTTGCCGTGTTCCAGTACTTTACAAGTAACTGTGCATGCCAGCAGAAGCTCCCAGCATGTCTTCCATCGAGGGCCCTCTGTCTCAAAGGCGACAATGTGTGGTGGAACATCATGATATCAGCTTCACTGATGAGTTAGATTGGAAGCCACAGGGTCCACAATGGGCTCAGTGCTCAGCTGTCTGATTCTTGAACACATTTCAAGAGCTGCCCCCATGGAGGGGTTGGGGAGATGTCTCAGCCAGTAAAGCACTTGCTGTGTGAAGACCTGAACTGAGATCCCCTGTACTGATGTAAAATGGCTGGGCATGGTGGTGGCACAGGGAAGGCTGAGACAGGAATCTCCAGAGCTCACTGGCCATCATTCTAGATTCTAGACCCATCAGCTGGTTCCAGGTTCACTGAAGGAGCCTGTCTCAAAGGATGATGTGGAGAGTGACTTAGGAAGACTCTCTCTCTCTCTCTCTCTCTCTCTCTCTCTCTCTCTCTCTCTCTCTCTCTTGCTCTCTTTCTCTTGCTCTCAGTCTCTTGCTCTCTCTTTGTATGTGTGTGTGAGAGAGAGAGAGAGAGAGAGAGAATCCATGCAACACCCACTGAATCAGTTTGTGAGGAAAGCTAGCCAGCATGTCCATTCCTTCTTTTGCTGTCATGACTGTAGAAAGTGAAGATTTTCACTTCTATCCAACATCAGTGCTTCCCAGGCACTCTGGAGATAGTGAGAAGTGACCATTTTCTTTTTAGTCTGGTACTGTGTTTTCCATGCCTTCTAAGATTTAACACCAGTAAACTTTCCCTCATGAAATACACACTTTACTCCAAAGTGGAAATTAATAATTATTGTGTAGCTTATGTTTCTTTCATGAGTAAATTAATAACAACAAAATTAATAACGTAAGTGCTGATGAACAAACAAAAAGTTGACACGAAGTTTGCAATGTTTCAATTTCTACCTTATGAGACATGATTTCGCTTAAAAGTTTATAGTCCTGGATTTTAATAAACATAAATACGTTTTTTTCATTTTTCAAATAATGAACATCTGAAATGAGGAAAGTGGGAATTTTATTTTTCTGTGTCAGATTATGGAACTATAATTTAAAACTCTATTTTATGGAAAGAAAATTTCGGTATTGTTTTTTTTTCACATCTCCTCCTACTTGATTGCATGCCCTGTTCATTCATTTCTTCAATAAATAGTAACTTTTTATTCTTCATGGAAAATCTTAAGTGAATGAGGTCGCTCCCCACAACTACCTTCAGAAATGCTTGGAAATGAGACATCTCAGTGCATGTGAGTGGTCAGGCCATCAGGACGACGACCTCAGATGCCACTCCTAACCTCACAGATATTCTCAGTCAGTCCCCAGCCTGCATTCCTTCATGTTTACTCTGATGGTTCTTTCCATCCTGCCCCAGCACACAGATACAGGAACGCACCACTGGCTCTGTTCCCTGGCTCTCCCCCTGCTTCCCTGCTATTTCTGAGCCCTGGAAATCAAAACTGGAAGCTATATCCAGATGACTTTGTGGAAGTCAGGTGTTCTCTAACCACTTCCTCTACAGTGCAGAAGATGGGGATGTGAATCAGAAAGGAAGGGTTTTCTCCCGATCACTCACTGTATGTCAGCTATGCCTGCTTTTATATTCGAGTTCCTCTTTCACTATATAGTCAGCAATCTGCAAGGAGGAGCTGTGATTCCGCTCCTAAGTTTCACACAGGGCCCAGTACACTTCCCGGAGGATAGATGGTCCTGGACCAAGCTCTGTGGAACAGATACACATTATAAAGAGGAAGGCTCCATGCACACTGCAGAGGCTCAGAACCGAGGCCATCGTAGAGTTGGGGGAGATTTCAGAGTAAGACACAGCTACACGTAGGCCTGTGAGTGACTACCAGTTAGAGAAACATGGACACACTCTTTTTCAGAACGGACAGGACCCATCCAAAGAAAAGCCAAAGATCTATGCAGGCATGCCATGTGTTCGCGATGCTTGAGAATCAAAATGGAAGGCATGATGGGTACATACACATGCACGTGAATGGCTTCTAATGGTTGAATTTTCTAAAGCCAGGCATGGTGGTACACAAGCTGTGGTCCCAGATACTTAGGAAGCCGAGATATGGTGAAATGAAGATCACCCTGGGAAACTTAGCAAGACTCTACTTCAACACAGTGTAAAATATCTGAGAAGGTAGCTCAAGGGTAGAGCACTTTGTGCATCATATGAAAGACCCTGAGTTCATTGTTGGTTTGTGTGTGTGTGTGAATTAAACTTTTTATTATCATTTATTACAGTTTATTCAATTTATATCCTGGCTGTGGTCCCCTCCCTTGTCTCCTCCCAATCCCTCCCTCTTCTCCTCTCATACCCCTCCTCTAGTCTACTGGTATTAGAGGTCCTCTTCCCACTCCATCTGACCCTAGCCTACCAGGTCTTTTCAGGACTGGCTGCATTGTCTTCCTCTGTGGCCTGGCAAGGCTGCACCCCCACCAGGAGAAGGTGATCAGAAAGCCTGCCACTGAGTTCATGCCAGAGAAATTGTTGTTGTTGATGATGTTGTTTTTCGTTTAATCAGATATATTAAAAAATCAAGCTCATTAACTCATAGACACAATATTTATTCTAAAGCCATCCGTGTTACTAAGTAGCATTTCTATTAATATTCTCATGTTCTTCTTCTTTGAGTCCAATTTGGTATTCTCCATTTTAGTTGTTTGTATTTTAATGGCATTTTTAAAATTGGCCTGCAAGAGATGATGGCATGATTGACGTCAGAGATGTGAACCCATCCACCTGTGTGAAGTAATTATGTGCAGGAAATTTTTTTGTAGGAATTCACAGCATAAAATCCTATGCCTCTAAGCTGAGGTTGTAGGTGAACATGGAACAAGCAGCAGGAAGGAGCCTGGGGCTCTAGGGTTCTGAATCTTTCATTCACAAAGTCCCTGAGTCCTCATCTGCTGCACAGGAGTTTGCTCTTGCCTGCAGTGACATGACACACCTCTTCCAACTAGGTCATCTCTCCTACTCCTTTCCAGAAAGTTCCACCAACCCATTCACCTCTATGAGCCTATGAGGGTCATTCACATTTAAATCACCACAAGGGTTCTGCTTAGCTAGAATGTTTGATCATATGATACCTAGTAACTTCTATGTTGGTATAAGCACTAGCACTTACTTAAGAAGCCAGGGTTTCCTGATTATGGTAAGAGAGAATGTCAATCAGGCCAGGTCAGAGGGGTCACAGCAAGATGGAGAACAAGAATTTGCTCTCTAATCTAAATAGTTATTCTCAGAATTGTAAGGGATACACTTTATCAGTGGTTCTCGGCCTTTCTAATGCTGTACCCCTTTAATACAGTTCCTCATGTTGTGATGACCCCCAACCATAAGAGCATTTTCACTGCTACTGCATAGCTGTCATTTTGCTAAGGTTATGAATCATAATGTAAATATATGGCATGAAGTATATCTGATCTATGACCCCTGTGAAAGGGGTTTGACCCCTGCCAAGGGGTCATACCAGGTTGAGAATCACTGCTCTGTATGAAGCAAGCAACCCACCATTGAATATGTGGCTGTTTTACTTACTTTTCAGTTGCTGTGGTAAGACACCATGACCAAAGAAACTTATAAAAGAAAACATTTATTAGGGCTCATGGTTTCAGGGAGTGGGAGAATGGCAGAAAGAATGTGAACCTGGCACCAGAGCAGTAGCTGAAAGTTTATATTTGATCCACAAATAGGAGTGAAAGAGAGAGAGACAGAAAGAGAGAGAGCGTTAACTGGGAATGCCATGGGCTTTTGAAACCTCAAAACCCACCTGCAGTGACATGATAGATCTCCTCCAACAAGGTCATCTCTCCTACTCCTTTCCAAAAAGTTCCACCATCCCATTCAGCTCTATGAGCCTATGAGGACCATTCACATTTAAATCACCACAAGGGTTCTATTTAGTTAGCGTATTTGAGCATATGATACTTAGTTATTTCTATGTTGGTGTAAGCACCAGCCATCACTTACTTAACAAGCCAGGGTTTCCTGATTATGGTCAGAGAGAATGTCAGTCAGGCCTGAGGCTGAGACAAGTTTATTCCAATCAATCAGACTTTTTAGACACTTCTCAAAATAGATTATAAGGGTGGTTGCCAGGATGCACTGACTGCTGCAAACTAGACAGAGTACACAAGATTAATGGCTCACACTAACTGTTCAGCCAGGCTTCTATATGCTTTGTTGACTTCAAGGGACAGAGAAAAACACAGGTGGCCTAAATGCTTCACTCCCTGAGGGAACGCCTTGGTTTCCAGGGAACTGAAAGGCACATAGGGCCCCGGGAGCCGTGGACTCTACCCTAAAAACCCTATGCCGCGTGCATCCAAAGGCAGCTAAGCCAGGCCAACTCTGTGAGTCCCTGCCTGTTAGAAAATAAAAACACTTATGTTCCTGTCAGTAACTATATGGCGTATGGGATGTCGGTAGCATGTTCAGTAATGTGCACACTAGTCTAAATGAATGCAAGATTTATAAATGTCTAAAAGTAAAAAGGATATGCTTTTGTGTGATGCACATATATTATATTATATATAGATATACATATATATTATAATATATATTAGGGGATTCATATAGAGGCCTATAAGGTTCCATCAAGTGTCTTTCTTGGTTGTTCTCTCTTTATTAACACAGGTCTCTTGTTAAACCTGGAGTCCTCCAGTGAAACTCCTCTGTCTAGTGAGCTTGGCCCAGGAATCTCCTGCGTCTGTTTCCCACATAATGAGAAAAGGGGCAGTGCCCAGCCTGCGCTGCTTTTACTTGGGTTCTGAGGCTCCAAATTCCGGTCATCATACCTACAGGCCAAGTGCCTCACCTATCAACCTAAATGATTTTTTCTCCATGGCACAAGCATGTTTAATGTGCTTACAGGGAAGCAGCTGTTAGCCTGCCTAGCGTGGGACTTACACACATTCTCACAATTTTATCCCACAGAATGATTGAAGATAGTGGAAAAAGAGGAAATACCATGGCAGAAAGAAGACAGCTGTTTGCAGAGATGAGTAAGTATGGAACTTTTAAGGAACTTCCCGTAGTGCTCATTCAATATTCATGAAAAAGCCAGAAATAACCATGTAGTCCTTAGGGCATTTGGACCTCTCCATAAAAATCCTCAGTTCCTTGCATAAACTATGCATTTGGCCATTTCAGCCTCTCATTAGGTGAGAGCTAAATTACTCAGTGATTTATTATAATTTGCTTCTACACTCTGTATTTCATGGGTTTAAAAAAAATATATTTCTGGCCCTGTATATTTACGAACACGCAGACACCCTTGACAGCACTGTACAGCGTTAACTTCAATCCAGCCCACTAGAGTCTGAAGTCTGCACTCACCTGCCCACACTAGCAAGGGGCTGCCATAGTATAAAATAATAAAACACGTCTTTGAACGGCTTCCCTGGGAAATAGCATAATACATTCAAATGAGAAAGAAGGACCAAGTGGGAATCATGGCCAAACTGGACCAAAGTAGTGTGTTCCACTGTATGCTGTCCTTCACCTCCTTTGGAAAGCAGTTAGCTAGTCACAAAAACCATTTTAAAAAATGAAGCAAAGGATAACGGAAGATAAAAGTAGTTTGTGAGCGACGTAGGTAAGGGACCGCCAAGACAGATGATATTTCCAGTTGGTCTATGAAAGTGCCTGTTACTGGTGCTAGTATGGACCTGTTCAGCTGATCATAAAAAAAAAAAAAAAAAGAAGAAAGGAGAAACATTCTTCTCAAATTAAATGCTATAAAGAAAAAATATATTTCAGTTCTCTTGTTTTGTGTGCTTTGTTTGTTTTGCTTGTTTTCTTTTGATCCTCCCTACCGGAGTAAAAGTGAAAGTGCTCAGGGGTGACCAAGAAGCTCCTTCCCCAGAGAGGAAAAAATGAAGAAAAGAAATTTATACTGAAAATGGGATATTATTGGCAGGAAGAAGGTAAAAGACAAGTTCCCCGATAGTAAGGTGGAGATTTCAAAGTCATTTCTCAATCATCTGGTGGCACCCATCTCAGTGTTGAATTAATGAGGGGAGAGAGTTAGAGCTGATGTGAGCACGCCCAGGCAGCTGCCTGCCTGTTGCGCTTACAGCGTCTTAAGTGTCTGTGAGAGTTTCAGCAGAGACTTTTCCTGCATCACCTGCTGTGTTTGAGGCTGCCATCTTTACTTTGGAAATGACTCACTGATCCCCTGGATTTGTGTCCTTCTTATAGGCACATGTCTGGTAATGTTCTTTCAAGGTCTTGGTTAGACCGGAGGAATAAATTTCAATAAACCACTGCACTGCTGTTAATATGTATTGCATCTTTCAAATGTTCTATATACAATAGAAATTTGTTATTATCCCCACCAAAAATACATACAAATATTATGAAAGGTTAGGTAGCTAGATTAAATTTTTCTACATGGATCATAGCAGAGTAGTGTATGCCACAAATGTTCAGAATTATTTTTTAATTGAAAACAAAGTCTTTAAAAGAAAATATCTTTGCATAATTAAAATTCAAGGGCAAAATATTAAAGAGAAATCAGTGTATTTGGTGGTGGGGAAAACCTGTCTGAACATCTGAGCAAACTCCATCATGGACAAATATCTTGACAGATACATGAAGATAATATTTTCTATAAAAAGGGAAACCTGTAAAATCTTTGAACTTGCCTTTGAAATACTAAATATTTATCAGCTGGAACAATGTGACAACTACAAAAGTGTACTTATTTGATTATTTTAGCAACACTTATCTAAGTTTAGGTGTCCAGTTTCTCCCCTAGCTGGCACAATTCCTGGCACAAGTAAATGGCTATGTTATACCTGTCTACTAAATTAAAACTGTAAGATTCAAGGAAAGCTTGACACACGTCTTCATACACATGGAACAACTAGCAGCCAGACATATTGACACTCATTTGCAACGTTGGCACCAGGGAGGTAGAGGCAGGCAGAATGGGAGCCCAAAGGCATAATTGGCTTTTTAATGAAAGGGAGGCTGACCTAGCCTGTGTGGGACTCTGTCAAGAGTGTGGGGCACAGAAAACAACCCTAAATTTTTTCTTCAACCGAAAAAGATGTAAGAGAACTATGGCCCTATTTTAAGTTTCCCTTTACCTAAGACTGTCACAGGACTGCAGAAATGCTTTTTTAAATAGCTCTACTGATAAATGGTCAGTATAAATAAGCAACCCAAATACACAGGTGTCATCCTTCCCACATAGACCAAGGCCTACGAAAGGTATCTGGCCTTAATAGTCCATTGGCTTCACCAGCATATTTAACTCATCACTGAGACATATCATCAGTAACAGGGAAATAATTGCCTGCATGCAAAGGGAAGAAATGCTGTTGATAGGTGGACTGTCACAGAGACAAAGATCTTTTCAACAATATGTTAAAATAACCAATATTTGAAAAGTAATTTCATACAGAAATCTGTGATGTCTATACAGAAAGTAAAAAGGGACTAGGAATTCATAAGTATGGTTAATTGTGTTTTACCTAGAAATAATTTGTTTTAAAAAAAAAAAGCAAAAGAGAAAAGTTGAAGAGGAGGCAGATTTGTTGTTCTGAATATTACAGATGTTGAAGAATAGTCTCATCTCATGATCACATCAGCTAAACACACAAGGAACGATTTCTTAAAGTACTGTGGTAAGGACAAGAGATTAACCTCCTGTACCTGAAGGGTTTGTGCACTGAAAGCGGCTACTACAGAATTATTGACCTTATTTAACTAGGAGGTTGGTCAATGTGATTCAGCCATCTGATTGCTAATGATACGAATTAAAAAGTTAGGCTTTTTATTTAATTTAATATGAGAGAAGAATAAATTAAAAGAAGAGGAGAAAGGAGGAGAAGAAAGTAGAAGAGGAGGAGGAAGAGGAGGAAAAAGAGGAAGAGGAGGCAGGAAGGAGGCAGCTCTTCTACTTGAAGGGAGACTGAGAAATATCTCTCTTTAGGACAACTTTTCCTTGGATTGACCTCCAAGGTCCTTAGAAAGGCACTCTGAGGCTGTAAAATTGTCAAGGGATTGAAAATTTACATCTCAAAGGACCCTAATTAGGATTAACAATGAAAAGTTGTTCTAAAGGTAAACGCTCAGGAAAAAAAAATGGGCAAGGCCTAAGGGCATGAAGAAAAGCTTCTCAAATTAGGCAGAAAAAGGACAAGTTTCAGGCCCAGTTGGTCTGACAAAGATTGGACAGCAGGATGATGGTCTAGCAATCAGCCCAATGAGGGAGAGTAGCAGGGACACTAGAAGCTCAGTGAGCTCTAAGGGGCCATCCTAAGCCTAGCGGGACCCTGGGTGAGTTGTTGGGAAACATTACTAGGTGGGTAAGATGGTAAACCTATGTGTGGAGGGTTTTCAGAACTTGTATCTTGGCATCAAGAGCGATCCTGGAATCCTGAATAGAAGAGCAGAATAAGAACAGCAGTCTGTGGGGACATGTTCCTTCAGTGAAACTACAGTGAAACTGGGGCCAGAGAGTAAATGGAGAAGTTGGTTTTGAAAAACAGTCTCCCCTCTGTGGTTTCAAGCTGTACACTAGTACAAATACGAGAAAACATTAGGAGTACACCCTCATTTGCTTTACAGCAATCCTGTGAAATAGCTACTGTATCGTTATCCTGGCCTTGCAAATGGGAAAGCTGAGGAAGCACTCCATTGAAGGTCACACGGAGAAAATACTTAATATCCAAGATGGAGTCACCTAACAGCTATGTTCAAATGACCATGGTTATTATTTATTCAGCAGTTATTTCTGATATGATCTTCCTGGTACCCCAGTCACAGCTTGAATAGATCATTCTAGGAAGTGGCAGACACAGCAGGGAGAGGTTGTGTTCCGAGGTCCATGATCATGGTTGGTAGTCTGATTGGATGCCACAGCTTTCGTCCCTGAGAAGTTGAATATTGGGTAGACCTTTCAGAGCCTTAAATGAACATTTATATCCCAATAAAAGCACCAGTACGCATACGGAGTATATGTGCAATTGTTTTATTTACAAACAGTACACGCTCCTATTCACACACATGGCATCCCATATGTGTACTCTTCCTCCAACTAGGGGCTCAAGATCTGGATCGCATCCGACTCTCCACCTACAGAACAGCATGCAAGCTGAGATTTGTGCAGAAGAAATGCAATTGTAAGTATGCCATTTGTTTGTGCTAATTACCTGCATGAGTACTATTATTTACGCTTGTTACTGGGTTTATTAAAACCAGGTTTTCTTACAAGGATTGATAAACATATGTTTACACAAGAAGAAAGGGGGAACTGTGGTCATGAATGGTAGAGAAACTGTTGCTAAGCAACTAATTACCAAAGTCTTAGAATGGATGAGCCTCTTGATATCTATATGTCTCTCTTTTTCTCTCTATGTATAGATAGATAGATTGATTGATTGATTGATTGATTGATAAATGGTAGCATATATAGAGATATGCATGAATATATATGTATAAATATAGATATAAATAGATGATTGATAGATATAGGTATGTATATATGTATGTATGTAGATATATGACAGATAGACAGACAGGTAGATAGATGATAGGTAAATCAATCTAGAGAGAAAGAATTGCGAGCACTGCATGGAACGTTTTCTTTCTTCTCTACCTGTGGCATTTTAAATGCCAGTAGTTTGTAAACCATCACACCTAAAATTCCTCTACATGTCCATTTATAACTCTCAGTGTTTGCAATCACTTAGAAATATTAAAGCTTCTTTCTGAAACTATGAAACAACCGAAATAATCAATGGGTTGATTATATCTGTGGACAGGACTAGCAGAAGAGACAAAGCTTAAAAACACAGGAGGCCGCTTCTGCTTGATGCCGGTTTTAAACTACACACAGCAAGCTCACGGACAATCACATGAGCAGTTCAGGGGTCCATGGGGGTTGACATGCCCCTTCGTACTGCCATGACTGTTTTCTTTGGCAAATATATTCACAGTTCATTTGTGTCGGTTTAGTCTTTTCTATTTAAAGGTTTGAGTCTGATTTAAAATTTAAAGCTTCTCATCTTCTAACTAGTAAGGAACATCTTTTTTAAAAAAATGTAATCCATAGTGTTCTACACAGAATGTACATATAGTTCTTGAATTCCTAACATGGGGATTAGACTCTTACTGAATGCAGAGCCAGCTGTTTCCCCAGGTCTACTCAGCCAGAGTCTATGCAGGTATTTCCCAGGGCCCTGGGCAAGCCACCCAGTCCCACACCTCTAGGTATACAGTTGATCACAACTACACAAGGATGGTGAAGTGATGCTGTCCATCAATGTGCTTACAATATGCTTACAATGGAGTAAGAGTCCTGTGCCCCATAAAACTTCGACAAGCTTTTTGTAGGTTCCTTTCAGTAGAGGTGGGGACTTCCCAAAAGACCACAAAATGGTTGGGAGGAATGAGAAAAACACACAGGAGGGAAGAAAGAGAAAGGAGGGAAGGAGGGAGGAAAGAAGAGATTCACAGTGATCGGCCACCCTCTAGCCAACATCACAACATCCACACACTATGTGATCCCTGGCTGGTGCTATAGCATCCTCTGTGTCACATTCCATTCCTCCTACTCTGAGATGTTTCTTTTTGTCTTCTTCCTGTTCTTTTTTAGTATAATCCTTATCCTGCATTCAGAAGTGTGCTCCAGCCACACTGGCCTACTTGGAAAATAGTATGGAGACAAAGGGAACGATTGTACACTTCAGGGAAACCCAGAAACCCCAAACCTGTCTAGTGTCTCCTTTCAGCATCCATTCAATTTCCCCTTAACTTAGTAAGCATGTGTGAGTTCCCACCACTTATCTGGCCCTGGGTCAGGAAGGATAGACAGTGTGACTGACCATGACATATAACCTTAAAGTTGCTGAGGTCCAACTGGGTAACTGGATTGTTGAGAGGTGCAGAAATCCATATTAGGAATATAGACATGGTAAAAACTCAAAAAAGAAAAGCAAGTATGACTGAAATGCTGTGCTAAAAGCTTTTTAAAATGGTTTCAAAATGGTTTCCATGTTGATCAGAGGATCAAACCTAGGGCTTCCAGCATTTGCTGTTTTCTTCCCTAACAATCAATAAAAAATGTGGTGTTCAGAGTTATGAAATACTTATGAAATGTTAGCACAATTGTTCTTGGCTTATCTTAAAAAGTGTTAGAATCTTCTAGAAAAGTAGCCAAAAAGGATGATCATTTTGGTCGAATGACATTCATCAATGTGGAATTTACTTCCTCACATTAGAGAAAGGTAATTCTAGTCTACAATAAAAACTATTACAATGAATTATGGTGCCTTGTATGTTGTAGAGTTTTGCTCTACAACAAAGGGCATAAGATAAAAATCAGACTGAGCTGCCATGGGCTACATCTCACAGGCATTCTAGGTTATTTCCATGCATCATTCTTGGTTGGAATATCAGTTTCAGAAAAGATCTATGGGCCCAGATTTTTTGGTTCTGTTGCTCTCCTTGTGAAGCTCATGTCCCCTCCAGGTCTTTCTATCTCCCCCTTCTTTCATAAGATTCCCTGCACACTGCCCAAAATTTGGCTGAGTCTTAGCATCTGCCTTGATACCCTGCTGGGTAGAGTCATTCAGAGGTCCTCTGTGGTAGTCTCTTGTCTTGTTCCCCATTTTCTCCCTCTTTTGATGTCTGTTTGCCTTTCTGAATGAGGACTAAGCATCTTACCCAGTGAACTCCAAATTGCTTATCTTGTTTAGGTATACAAATTTTAGTATGTTTATCCTATATTATATGTCTAATATCCACTTATTAGTGAGTATATACTATGTGTGTCTTTCTACTTCTGGATACCTCACTCAGGATGATCTTTTCTAGTTTCCACCATTTGCCTGCAAATTTCATGATTTCCTTGTTTTTAATTGCTGAGTAGTATTCCATTGTATAAATGTACCACAATTTCTGTATCCATTCCTCCATTGAGAGACATCTAGGTTGTTTCCAGATTCTGGCTATTACAAATAAAGCTACTATAAACATGGTTGAGCAAATGTTCCTGTTGTATACTTGAGCATATTTTGGTTTTATGCCTAGGAATGGTATAGCTGGATCTTGAGGTAGCACTATTCCTCATTGTCTGAGAAAGCACCAGATTGATTTCCAAAGTGGCTGTACAAATGGGTTCCCTAGTAATGGGAACAGGGACTGTCTCTGAGATGAACTCAGTAGCTCTCTGATCACCTCTCACTGATGGAGGTGCAGCCTTACCAGGCCACAGAGGAAGACAATGCAGCCAGTCCTGATGAGACCTGATAGGCTAGGGTCAGATGGAAGGGAAGAAGGACCTCCGCTATCAGTGGACTAGGGGAGGGACATGGGAGGAGAAGAGGGAGGAAGGGCAAGATTGGGAGGAGATAAGGGAGGGGGCTACAGCTGGGATACAAACTGAATAAATTGTAATAAATTAAAAAAATAAATTAAAAATTTTTTCTTTATTAATTATACTTTATTCACTTTGTATCCCCCCTGTAGTTCTCTCCCTCCTCCTGTCCCAATCCCTCCCTTTCTCCATCCTCTGCATGCATGCCCCTCCCCACGTCCACTGATAGGGGAGGTCTTTTCCTTCCTTCTGATCCTAGTCAATTAGGTCTCCTCAGGAGTGGCACATTGTCTTCTTCTGTGGCCTGATAATGCTGCTTCCCCCTCAGGGGGAGGTAATTAAAGAACAGGCCAATCAGTTCATGTCAGAGACAGTCCCTGTTCCTATTACAATGGAACCCACTTGGATATTGAAATGCCATGGGCTATATCTGTGCAGGGGTCTTAGGTTATCTCCATGCATAGTCCTTGGTTGGAGTATCAGTCTCAGGAAAGACCCTTGTGCTCAGGTTTTTGGTTTTGTTGCTCTCCTGGTGGAGTTCCTGTCCTCTCCAGATCTTACTGTTTCCCACTTCTTTCCTAAGATTCCCTGCACTCTGCCCAAAGGTTGCCCATAGGTCTCAGCATCTGCATTGATAGTCTGCAGGGCAGAGCCTTATAGAGATCCTCTGTGACAGGCTCCTGACTTGTTCCCTCTTTTCTCCTTCTTCTAATGTCCAGCCACTTTGCCTTTCTGGATAGGAAATGAGCATTTTAGCAAGAGTCCTCCATCTAGCTAGAGGAAGAACAGTTTAGTGTAAAATGTTCTATTTCCAGATATATGGGTTTTTTTGCATTTTTCTTAGAAATTGGACATTTGTAAGAGCATAGATTTATCTATGGTGCTTGATTATCTTTCATTTGTCTAAAAGTCTATTTTGTGCTGTACCATATGGTTTTTATTATTATGTCTACATACATAGCATGCATTGAAATTAAAAACTGTGACACCATCTGCATAGATCTTTCTGCTTTATGTTGTACTGGCTATTTGTGTTCTTTATGCTTCTGTATAGTTTTCAAATTTGTTTCTTTCTAGTTCTCTGAAGAATGTAATTAAAAATTTAACACAGAAAAAAAAAAGAGTCCTCCATCTTGATTAGTTTTTTTAGGTGTACAGATTTTAGTAGGTTTATCCTATATTATATGTCTATATGAGTGAGTATATACCGTGTGTGTTTTTCTGCTTCTGGGATAGCTCACTCAGGATGATCTTTTCCAGATCCCACCATTTAAATTTCATGATTTCCTTGTTTTTTACTGCTGAGTAATATTCCATTGTGTAGATGTACCACAATTTCTGTATCCATTCCTCCACTGAGGGGCATCTGGGCTGTTTCTGGTTTCTGGCTATTACAAATAAGGCTGCTACAAACATGGTTGAGCAAATGTCCTTATTGTGTACTTGAGCCTCTTTTGGGTATGAAAAGTCTACCATCCAAAAAAGCCCAGGACCAGATGGTTTCAACGTAGAATTCTACCATACCTTCAAAGAAGAGCTACCACCAATACCCTTCAAACTATTCCACAAAACAGAAACAGAAGGAACACTACCAAACTCATTCTATGAAGCCACAGTCACCTTGGCACCTAAACCTCACAAAGACCCAACAAAGAAAGAGAATTTCAGGCCAATCTCCCTCATGAACATCATTGCAAAACTACTCAACAAAATACTTGCAAACCAAATTCAAGATATCATCCACTACAACCAAGTAAGCTTCATCCCAGGCATGCAAGGGTGGTTCAATATATGGAAATCCATCAATGTGATCCACCACATAAACAAACTGAAGGAGAAAAAAACACATGATTTCCTCCTTAGATGCTGAAAAGGCATTTGGCAAAATCCAACATCCATTCATGTTTGAAGTCTTGGAGAAATCAGGGATACAAGGCACATACCTGAATATAGTAAAGGCAATATACAACAAGTCTAAAGCAATATCAAACTTAATAGAGGGAAACTTAAATCAATCCCACTGAAATCAGGGACAAGGCAAGGCTGCCCACTCTCTCCATATCTCTTCAACACTGTTCTTGAAGTCCTTGCTAGAGCAATAAGACAATTGAAGGAGATCAAGGGGATACAAATTGGAAAGGAAGAAATCAAAGTATCACTATTTGCAGATGATATGATAGTATACCTAAGTGACCCCAAATATTCTACCAGGGAACTCCTACAGCTGATTAACACCTTCAGCAAAGTGGCTGGATACAAAATTAACTAAAAAAAAAAAAAATCAGTAGCCCTCCTGTATACAAAAGACAAAAGGACCAAGGAAGGAATTAGGGAAACAGTAGCCTTCACAATAGCCACAAAGGACATAAAGTACATTGGTGTGAACCTAACCAAGCAAGTCAAAGACATGTATGAAAAAAATTCCCAGTCTCTGAAGAAAGAATTAGAAGAAGATATCAGAAGATGGAAAGATCTCTCATGCTCATGGCTTGGCAGGATTAATATAGTAAAAATGGCCATCTTACCAAAAGCAATCTACAGATTCAATGCAATTCCCATCAAATTACCAACACATTTCTTTACAGACCTTGAAAGAAAAATTCTCACTTTCATATGGAAAAACAAGAAACCCAGAATTGTTAAAACAATTTTCTACAGTAAAAGATCTTCAGGAGGTATCTCCATCCCTGATCTCAAGCTGTACTATAAAGCAACAATACTAAAAAAATGCATGGTATTGGCATAGAAATAGATTGGTGGATCAATGGAATCGAATAGAAGACCCTGACATAAATCCACGCACTTAATGACACCTGATTTTTGACAAAGATGCCAAAACCATTCAATGGAAAAAAGATAGCATCTTCAACAAATGGTGTTGGTCTAACTGGATGTCTACATATAGAAAAATGCAAATAGATCCATACTTATCACCCTGCACAAAGCTAAAGTCCAAGTGGATCAAAGACCTCAACATAAAAGCAGACACACTAAACCGCTTAGAAGAAAAGGGGGTAAGAGCCTTGAACTCATTGGCACAGGTTCCTGAACAGAACACCAACAGCACAGGCTCTAAGAGCAACAATCAATAAATCGAACCTCATGAAACTGAAGTTTCTGTAAAGCAAAGGACACTGTCATCAGAACAAAACGACAGCCTACAGACTGGAAAAGGATCTTCACCAACCCTGTATCTGACAGAGGACTAATATCCAGTATGTATAAAGAACTCAAGAAGTTAAACAGCAACAAATCAAGTAATCTAATTAAAAAATGGAGTACAGAGCTAAACAGAGAATTCTTTGTAGAGGAATATCGAATGGCAGAGAAACACTTAAAGAAATGCTCAACCTCATTAGCAATCAGGGAAATGCAAATCAAAACAACCATAAGATTTCACCTTAGACCCATCAGAATGGTTAAGATCAAAAACTCAAGTGACAACACATGCTGGAGAGGTTGTAGAGAAAGGGGAACCCTCCTCCACTGCTGGTGGGAATGTAAACTTGTACAACCACTCTGGATAGCAATCTGGCACATCCTCAGACAACTAGAAATAGCACTTCCTCAAGATCCAGCTATACCACTCCTAGGCATATACCCAAAAATTTTTTTAAAAATCAGAATGCAGTGGGATTGCCTCTCCAGAGCACAAAGATGCTGGTTGCCTGTGGGAGCTAAGAGAAAGCAGAGATTCACTATTTTCAGCAAAGACCCCAAAAAAAGATGGTACCGCTTGGATCAAACAAAGCAAAGGGCAGACCTGATCTGTAACACAAAGCAACTTCAAGCTTGCACACAGCAAGTAAAGGGTAAAAAAGGCACTGTCCCACTAGTAGTTAGCACCTGCTAGCCCAGAGAGTTACGGAGACATCTTGTGTACTGGTGATGCTATAAGAAAAATGTCATACTCTATTGTTTGTAAACAATAAAAATGTATTCATTTTTTATAGATACGGTGGCTGGAAAGTTCAAAATGAAGCCACCAGTTTACCCATTTCTGAGCCGCAGAGATCTCATATGACTGAGGGGGCATTGTCACCTCCTAAGGCCTCTTTCACGAGGGCCTTTAGTCGACTGTGAGGGTCCACTTTAGGACCTTAAAGATCTCACCTCCTACTGCTGCTGCATTGGGGATTGGGTTTCCAGGGGTAGATGGAGGAGGGGCTACAGACAGGAACAAGCAGGTCACGCATGGGACGGTTCATCAGGGCATTTATTTCACAGAAACCAATGGCTCGTAAATGAGCACAGGATGTTTATTTTTAGGTACAGAAACTCCTTACAGGTAAAATTTATTCTGCATATTAGCAAAACTAAATTTAAAACCCACAGCGTAGGGGGGAAGAAAGCATATAAAATTGGCTCTTATGAAATCACCCCATAGGGAGAAGATTGCCATAATACTGTGGGAATGTATGGATTTTTTTTATTTACTGAAATCAAAGACCGCACGTGTTAATTAACTGCCCAAGCTCTGCACACAGAGCACGGATTCCCAGTACAGATGCCAAGCCCATCTCCTTTGATATGTCTTGGTGGAGGCTGAGAATAAAGGCTCCCTGTGCTATAAAAAAAAAAAAAAAAGGACTTAAAGACAGGCTAGTGACTCTTTTTGTATAGTCCAAGAACTAAGAATAGTTTTTAAGGGACAAACATTTATAATAAATTTGATAATGGAAAATAGTAATATGTTGCCCCAATTAAATAAATTGTTGTCACACTCTCTACCCCCCCCAAAAAAAACAGTTTAATCCTTTTTAGAAGCTATCATTTAGAGAAAATTCCTACTCACTTGTTATATGTTTGATCATATCAATAAAAATGTGTGGACATTCTTTCTCTCTTATATGTGGCTGTGTAACATCCCTCATTCTCCCTAGAATACAAAGTAGCTTGGCGTCCCTCAGACTCAGAGGAACCCATTCTTGCCTAGGTCTCTTCATCCATCGAAGACTTTTACCAAACTTACTGATAATATATATATATATATATATATATATATATATATATATATATAGCTATAGGAAATCCATCTCAATTTTATGGGCAAAAGACTTTCAACCTTTCTCCATCAGAATTATTTTCTACATCACTACTTTTGTTAACTGTTCATCCTTGTATTCTGTTATATCTTTCCTCCCCATGACATAATTAACACACTTCCTAACTGAATAAAAGAATAGATGTCTCTAAAACTTAAAAGGCATTGACTGGCTATTGTATGTCCTGGGAAGAATGGAACAGCTATATAGAAAACAATATTTTTTACACTCTACTCATTCACATCCATCCTTTAGTTTCCAGATTATTTACATTTCTGCAAAAATAAACAGCCTGTAAACTTTTTATAAGCTCTGTGTAATGATAACCCTCAGCCTTTATTGTAAACAAATAAATACTTCCTTTTAGACCACTATTTCTTTGGTCAGCAATGGCATGCTTAATGATCCAGGTACCCTACAATGTCAGCACATTTTTTTCCCCTTCAAAACTTACTTTGGAGTCAATGAAACATAGCTTCAAGTTCATGGTCAACAAAAAGGCAACATGAGAAACAAATCAGAACCACAGAATCACTCCTGTTTAAAACGGGAAATATGTCAACAGGATGCTGCCTCCCAAAGCCCATAACAAGAGTCGCCAGTCCCTCAATCCCACTAGTCTCACCTTTGGTTTTCTTTCTGACAGTAGCAACAATTAACCGTTTCTTCAAAAGGAAAAGAGGTGAAAGTTTGTAATTGCATCTGGTCTTTCATAATTTCTCAAAACTGTCTCTTTTTGCTAAATAAGATGCCTTTTTGAAAATACCCCCATTCAGTTTGTCTACATTAAAATCTATAAACATTTTTTAAAGATTTTTCTAAGCACCCAAAACTGTGGATACCTATTGATGTTTCTCTATCACAGCAAAACTAACCAAAGATTATCCCATCTCAGGTAGTTCCTAATCAAATCAGACAAGTGAATGGCTATGAAGCAGATCCATTTTTTTCACTAGACAAGTGACAAGTCTACACAGTAAGAGAAATTTTTTTAATTTTTAATTTTTTTATTTTTAGTTACATTGAATTAACTCTGTATCCCCGCTCCCTCATTCCGTTCAAACCCCACCCTCCCTCCCTCATCTCCTCCCTGACCTTTTCCAAGTCCACTGATTGGGGAGGACCTCCTCCCCTTTCCTCTGATCCTGTTTTATCTTCAGGACTGGCTGCAAAGTCCTCCTCTGTGGCCTAGCAGGACTGCTCCTCCCTTGGGGAGTGGGGAGGCCAAAAAGCCTGCCATTGACTTCCTGTCAGAAATAGTCCCTGTTCCCCTTACTATGGGAAACCAATTGATTACTGAGCTACCACGGGCTACATCCGAGCAGAGGTTCCAGGTTATATCCTTACATGGTCCTTGGTGGAGTGTCAGTCTCAGAAAAGACCCCTGTGCCCAGATATATTTGGTCCTTTGAAGATTTGTTTTTAGTTGTAAGTACTGATTCCTACTTGTTTTCTTCAAAGGAGTGCACCGGTGTACCTTGTCTCCCTAACTCCTTGTTCAGTGTCTGCGTTTGTGGCTTTCTGGGTTTGTTTTCTATTTCTACGCATTCCTCTCATAGCATCACATTGGGCTGAAACCTGCAGCTGTCACCCAGGACTCGCGGCCCTCTTCCAGGTGCTCCGGCTGTTGGTGGGCTTCTTGTCCTCACGCTTGTGGAACTGATGTCCCTGTTTTCTAGTGGGTTGCCAGCTGAGAACCGCCTCCAGTTCTTAGAGTCTCCTTGGTTTCTTGCTAATTTATCCCTGTGGACTAGCCCACTCCGATAATGATTCCTGGAATGGGTCTCTGATCTTCCCTTCTGTGACCAAACAGCCTTCGCTTTTGAAAGGGAGCATTAGTTGTTTCTGCCAGGACTAACCAGATCATCTTCCGATCTTAACGTTACCCATTTTAACACCAGATCTCACCCGTAAAAAATTCCCTTCACACGAGTATCAGAATTAAGGGTCCATGGAAGAGCTGGGGGAAGGCAAGCAACACCAAATAGACAAGCAATCTTAAGGAGATAATCTTAGGAGTCTACTTAGAAAAATGCCGAAAAACATAGACTTTTTTCCTATTTCCAAAAAATAAACTTAACATAAAATTTAAGTTAAAAGAGAAAAGAAGGAGGGGACCTCCCCCTGGTTGAAGAGTGGGAGGAAGGACAGCAAGGACGTTAGGCACATAGGGGGCAGGTGACTAGTATGGAGCAGACCCCTCTGAAGTATTGTTCAAATGTTTTCTCTGCGTCTTCTCAACACTGATGCTCAGTGTCCTAGACACTCGTTTAAAATGAAGAAAAGTGCATTGTGCAAGAATACAGCGTTCTCAAAAACTCCCTGTGGGGGAAGTTGCTGTCAGCGGAGCATAAACAAACTTACTAATGACACCCATTTAAGCTGAGCATTGGGGACCAGAAAAAAAATCTCTGGGAGCCCTGCACCTATGGGGCACTGGTTTCCCATTCATCAGGGCAAACCTCTGACAGACGAAGCTATGACTTTAATGTCCTGGCAGTTTAGATGTGGGTTTCAAGGTCATTGCTTTTATTTGTTTGTTTGTTTTTATTTGATACAGGAAATGGAGGATTTGTTTTCTTGGTGATTTTTTTTAGTTTTAGAGAATGTTGGCTGTTTTGCTCAGGTTCTCACAATTGTACAGTCTGGGGATTGTACGGGGATCCGTGTGGGAGCTGCAGACCACAGCTCCCTTGTGTCTTGTCTGCTCCTGAGTAATTCCTGGATGCTGTGAAGTGAGACAAGCCATCTTTAACGACCTGATAGCTGGGGGAAAGTATGCATTCCTAGTGTTTTAAAACTTCCCTCAGCCACATTTAACAGATGCCAAGGCAAGATCCAGTGACCTTCCCCTTGAAGTTTCCTCACTCTCTTTCTAGAAGTTTCTGCCACAAACCCAGAGTCACTCAACAAAATGGTGAAGGGGTGATCAAGTAATGTTCTCCCACAGAGAACATATATCAGAGCTCCAAGTCACACTATAAGAAAGCAGAAGATAGGCCTGGGAGACAAGTGGTCTCTCCCTTGAAGCCACACCTGTTGTTCCGATGGAAATTCAATCCCGACGTCACCCTGGTTTGCTCTTCCCTGAGGCTTCCCTAGTGCTTATTGTTTTTGATAACAGAATATTTCATTATTTGTACATTCAGCAGATAGAAACTAAGCATTCACAGTAAACCAAGCTTGACATCAGACCAAAACGTAAAGTGAAAAGTAGAGAATTCGGAAATCCCCACCTTTGCATATTTCTCTTTCATAAAATCTACATGAGTGGATTCTCTCTTCCAGCCTATTGGGGTCACCTGTTAAAAAGTAGAGAAAGCGAGAGTTATAAGTTGGTAATAGAATAGTGGGAGGTCATTTGCCCAGGTTATGAATTTAGGAATCATCTTTACACTCTTCTCCCACTTCAAAAATGTAAACATCCTAACATCTCACCAGCTGCATGCCTACATGCCTCTACATATCCAATCACACAATAGTTCGAAGTGTGAAATGACCCTCACACTTTCCATCCCCTGGGTAACCACAAACAGGATCCCTAGGACTCCAAAAGTGAGAGACTTTGCTACTATTTCTACATTATGTTACTATCCAGTTGACCAACTACATTAAATTGACCTTAATGTAGAGGGACTATCTGGCTTGTCCTGGCCTAACTACATGAGCCATTTAAGAGCAGAGAGTTTTCGCAGATAGAGTAAAGCTATAATTTTAACATACTGACAATTGAAATGTAGTCATTAAGTGCAGTTGCTTTTAGTTTCAAAATTACCTGGATGGCAGTCCAAAATGGCCCTCCAAGATATCTTATCCCCTGAGTAGCAATGCCTCGGGAAAGCCAGAGATTTCAAAGATTGGACATGCCACTACTGTCTTGAAGCTATAGAGAAAAAGATATTTAATTTCCAGCTGTTGAAAGGTACCTAGCAAGAAAGGCCACTAGACACTGATAACAAGAAGATGAAATATTTGGAACAAGTTTTCTCCAGAGCATTTAAATGAGAATTCAATTCATCCTCCAGTCCTATTGGTTGTCTTTCTTTTCTCCCTAAAATACTTTATCACATTCTAATGTGCTCCATGTTATATTATTTACTTTGTTGCTATGTTTATTGTGAGCTTCTCAAGGACAGAGCTCAGTGTGAGCTTCATAAGTCGATGTATCAACAGTTCCTGGCACATAAATGTTTACAGATACTTATTCACATGGGCAAACCTTTTGAGACATTGGAGATAATCCTATCATCAAGTAAATTACGGCAGTAACACACATGGTTTCACATGTATTAATTTAAATAAGTAAAATACCACTGATATCCAACTCAGTAATCATTAATACTGTATTTTAGTGCTGGGCACAGTGGCGCACGCCTATGATCCCAGCACTTGGAGAGGCAGAGGCAGCTGGATCTCTGTGAGTTGGAGGTCAGCCTGGTCTGCAAAGTGAGTCCAGGACAGCCAAGGCTACACAGAGAAACCCTGTCTCGAGAAACAAAAATAAACAAACAAACAAGCTGTATTTCAGAAATGAAAAGTGTTTCCTGGAGCTGAGGCAAGGCTCGGTGGTTACTGCAAGCACTGTGCTTCCAGTCCTGACCCCAAGAGCAACACTGAGTGGCTCGATAACCTCTTGTGACTCCAGCTCCAGGAGATCCAACACCCTTTTCTGGCTTCCACCCTTTTCTGTGCACTGTGAGTGCAGGGCGCTCACATGCACAAATCCACATGCAGACACATACATTTACATGTAATTAAAGCATAAAATAAAATCTGAAGAAAAGTATCTGTCAATATCCTCTAGGCTCACCTCAATATATGGCAATTCAAATTCTGGTTTTTTTTCTCTTAAACCATCCTAAGTTTTCAGCTTTAATCTTCTTGTGGCAAGGGTTTTCAAACCTGTAACTTGCATTTCCGTGTTTGGAAGGAAGCTGCTGTAGGTGTGTGAAGCCATGAATGGAAGAGTGTCTTACCTCTAGAGACACACAGACCCCTTACAGAAAAAAAACCCTTGGATTTCTGAGTATTATGGAGTGAAGTCTCTGTAGCATACTAAGACCCCTTTTTCATGATTTGGAAAGTATCAGCATATGACTGAATCTCATGTGTGTTCCAAAGCTTGATGCACATGTTATTACAGAGAATATAGATGAATACAATAAACTACAAAAGTGTACATACCCATTAAACTAGCTACTTTATTGCCGTAAATGTAATAACTAATGTGTTCGGGCAAATTATTGCATTTTTTTGTTTGGTGAAGGTTCAGTGAAGTGTGATATTAATTATCTCCACATAATTCTTATTTTAACATAACCATAAATATATCCCCTGGCTTTTTTAAATATGCAACACAAAATTTACCATTTTTGAGTGTAAGCATTACTTCCATTAAACACGCTCACAGAGCTGCTCAAACGCAGCCATCCATCCATGCCCAGAACTTTGCCAACGCCAAGTAAAACGTAAAGGCCCTTAATCACAGAATAGTTTAATACACTTTTGAAGATTTATTATCTTTACTTTACATGTGTGTTTGTCTGCATGTGTTTCTGTGCTCCCTGTGTACTGACGCCTGCAGAGGCCTGAAGAGTGTTTCAGATCTCCTGGAGATGGAGTCCCGGGGAGTTGTGAGCCACCGTGTGCCTGCTGGAGAACCAAGCCTGGATCCCGCCCAGGAACAGCCAGCACTTTTGACCACTGAGCCACTTTTCTAGCTCCTTTGTTCATATGTTTTTATTTAACTCGTGTCTGTGTGTGCCCGCACGCACACAAGCACATGCATACCTGCACATATGTACACACGTGTGCATGCCACAGCACACATGTGGAGGTCAGAGGACCGCTAAGGGGAGTCGCCCGTCTCCTTTCGCCTTGTGGGTCCTAGAGCCTGGGCTCAGGCTGTCAGTCTTAATGGGAAGTGCCTCTCTCACCAGCTCCCACTGATTTTTTAATTAAATTTCTGGTTTTTTATATTAATTACAGTCTATTCACTTTGCATCCCAGCTCTAGCCTTCTCCCTCATTCCCTCCCAATCCCACCCTCCTCTATGTTTGTCTTGTGGATTATCAAAGATTAATTAACATAAATTTCTTCCTGGACTACATTAGCATTCTTTCTTATTGCTGTCACCAAATATCTGACCAAGAAGAGAGAGAGAGAGAGGTTTCTTGTTTTGTATGTTTCTTTAGTCTCCTGACATTCTGGTGGGTCTGCTCTCCTCAGCTGATCCTCTCTGGAAATGTACTCAAAGATGCACCTAAAAGTATGTCTTGTTGATACCCTGGGTGTTTTTAATCCAGTCAAATTAACCACCATACAAACCTAAGATGTATTTCCAATGAAAACATTTAAAATATACTCTTTCAGCAGGTTTTTAACCTTACAATACCTCAATTAACTGTAGTCATTCTAATTGGCAATGTGTAATTAAAACTTATTCTACGACGTTTTTATGACTAGAGGTCAAACCCAGGCATTGTGATTAGGAGACGAACACTCTCTCTAACACTAGGCCGTCTCCTTTATCTCATGACTTTTGAAGATTTTTTTCTAACAAAAGATACATTTCTGAGTCTGTATACTATGTAACTATATCTATGACCTCACCAAGATACCTACAAATCCCTGTATTTCTGATTAACCACCTAGAGGCCTCTTCATTCCAGAGAATCCCATTACCCAGCAATGCTGTGTGCACTAGGGAGCTAGACCATAGCTAGTCTCTGAGAAGGTAAATGAAATTCTGCTTGTTTTGTTATTTACTCTAACCACACAGACAATCGTATATTTAAAGGATATCAGGTCTAGAGCAGGAAAACTAAGACTTCAAGATGCTATTTACCTGTGATTCCCGTGTCCCCCTTATTATATCTAGTATTCATCTTGGCCAGACCAAAAGCTGTAACAGGACAACAGAAGATAATACCTTGTAGGTGCTGGAGCTGTGGCTGCTCTTTCTTTCTGAATGTGGCCTCTAGCACCTCTGATTCTGACCATCTCGAGCCATAGTGGTGCATAGGATATAAACTAGAAAATTGTGTTCAACAAAAATTACAAGGACCTGTAGAATTTGTAGAATACCAAGCTAAATTAAAAAGTTTCCAGAGACTTTATATGGTACCTGATTTGCTATAGGTGCTCTGATCTACTTAATTCACCAAGCATTATTGAACATCTTCTTTAAACAAGATATTATAAAGATTATGAACATAAGCAAGGCATAGAGTCATCAAAGCACTTATTATTTGGTTCTCTGGTCCACAAACTTACTGTCCAGATATCTTTTGGATAATCTGATGAAATACCTTGTATCTTTCCCAAAATACATGTGACCACCCATACAACATTTGGCTCCTAAATCTGTCTCCTCCAAACTCCAAGCATGGACCAATCTGAAGAGATAAAGAACAAAATGGGTGCGTTAATGACTGGAATATTCCTAATCTATAAATAGTTGTGTAAAGGTTAATGGGGACTACAAAAGAAAGAACGCGTAAGTGTCTGAAGGGAGCTGAAAGTGCTTCCATTCTGGGGTACGGCATGTGTGTACTACCCTGAAGGATCATGAATCAAAGGCTACATCTTGTTTAAGGAATGGACTCAGTACAACCATGTATAAAAATAGCAAGGGCATATTCTGACACGGTTAGAAGCCTGATGTACCTGGAACATAGGATGCTTTGAAGAAACTGAATAGTAAGAGGTGAGACCAACATTCAGTAAGCCAGAGTTCAAACACTGGTTCTCATTGTCAGTTTCTTCCGTATTAGTCAATGGACAATGGAGAATGGCCTGGCCATAACTGAGCCTTACGCTCTTTCTTGGGATGAATAAAAAGGGGAAAAAAAATAGCTGTGAATGGGAGGCTTGCTTCCAAAAAGGCAGTAAAAGCTCAACCTGGAGCATTAACAATATACAGAGTGGTAAAGCCACATAAAAGAAATCTATACAGAATACTAAAAGGTGTATACAAAGCAACTGGCCACAGGGGAGATAATGTGTTAGGGCCTCTTGCTTCTAAAGTTATTAAACATATTCTGTACAAGTTAAACTGGCCAATGAGAAGCTAGATATTGTTCCTTTTCCATTCACATTCTCTTATTATTTTTACAATTCTTGGTGCCACACTTTGAAAATAATAGGCATAATAAGTACTTGATTGGATTGAATTTAGTTAAATTTAATTTATAATGTGATGGTTACTGAGCCAATAATTATTATCTCATTTTGAATAATGATGTCAGTCTCCAAACATAATTTAAGAAGCACTGAATATTTTTTTTCCTGATAGGCAGTGTGCGTTCTGGCAGGGCCTTTGAGGATTGGCAGAATGATCAGTTTGATTTTACATGAAAATATGTTGTAGACCTTTATCATGAAGCTTTATTACAACACCTTAACCAGGAAATTAAAATGAAGCTGAGATGTTATCTCTGTGAGATGTGATGTTTCTCTCCGAGGACTCTTAGGGAAAAAAAAATAAAATCCTGCCTTGGTGATAAAATTGTGCTCTAAGAACAGAGAAGGGGTGGAGATTGGAAAGCATTAAACAAAACTGGTAAGCTTCTTAGGGTTACATCTCGTAAGTGCTTACCTCAAGACCATTAAATCTGAACACTGTGCTCTTACTAATATTTTCTTTCCAAAATAAATGCTTGTTTGAAGGGAGTGGTACCTTGTGTCTACAATGTAATGGTACAAAATACCTTTGTGGACTCTGCCAAGGCATCCCATTTAACCGTTTCTTTCTCCCCACTAGGTTCTTGAACATTATTTTGGGAAGGGGCCTTAGTAAGGCATAGAAAAAAATTATTTGAGAAAAGCCTCAATAACTGAGTAATTTGTATATGGCTTTCCTGATTGCAATGCTTACAAGATTTTAAGGATATCTTTAAAATAAATCCCTCTGGATCAAATGAGCATCAATTTCCTGTTCCTTCATGTCTATCTCCATCTCTTAAGTCATGCCCCATCCCAGTAGTTCTTGAACTGTGTTATCACATCACCCCAAGTAATACTGGACCATTGAGGTGCCCTGGCCACACCAAGGCCTGTGGAAGGAGATGGCATGGTTTGGAATCTACCCACTTCTCTGTTGACACTACCAACTCATTGCCTACAGGTGTCAATATGTGTTATTCGGCGTGATAACCAGAAAAGGAAAATAGGTGTTAAAAGTGTATAGAAGGCAAATTCTTGATAAAAATGTACAAATAAATATACATAATACTTTAAATGGAGCCATCCGTTTATTGTGATGAAGAACATGAGATATTTCTTAGTTACAGACCTTAACTTTACTTCAAGTTCCAGATCAATTAATCACTAGTTGGGTCACATCAGGACAGATCTGAGCCACCAGCGCCCTTCCCCGTTTTTATGCTTTTCAGCACTGGGTGTTCTTCATCCTGGGGCAAGCCGCCTCCTCATCTCCAGCTGTGCTTTCCCACCGTGCTTTAGGACTCAATGGGAGCTTTGCCTTCCCCTCCAAAAGGTCCCAAGTTTCCCATCAGTGGTGGCATCCCTGTATTTAGAGCTCGTGTGGTAGTCTAATTTTTTTTCACTGTGGGACATGGACTTATCATAACTCAGAATTTCGTGTCAGCCTTCACTTGACTCTTACTGTGATTGTCCTCATGGGAACTAACAGCTCCGTGGTTATGATTTTCTGTCAGTCCCAGATAACATGAAACACGGTGCATTCCAGATCCTTGAAAATTACCCACTGGGTTTTACTTCTCTTCAACCTACCCTGGACTCTCATTCTTTTCTAACTCTGTACATATAAGCATCTGGCAGCCTTTCTCCATATGTTACAGCCACAGTGTGCAACAGATATCCGGTTAGTAATGATACATCGAAGTATCCTGTCTTCTCATGAGTGACTTAAACCTGTAAATCCCAAGAGAAATGTCTTTTTAATATGTGTTTGTTTGTTTGTTTGTTTGGGGATGTTTCACATGCTCCCACATACTTTCGGAAGTCAGGACAATCTCATGGAGTTGTTTCTCTCCTCCGACCATGTAGGTTCCAGAAGGGCATGGCAGCAAGTGCCTTTGCCTAGTGCTCCATCTCATTGACCCTGGATAAGTATGTGACCTGAAGTTGAACTTAACCAGTCAGCACTTTGACAAGCATCATATTCATAACACATTTTTACCTGCTCAAAGCAAAACCAAAACGAAGTCATAAAAGAAAGCTTACCATATGAGGCGAATGTCTTTGTAACTGGAGGAAAGAATTGAAAGAATTTGAGGGGGAAGGAGAGTGAGAGTAAATCCCAGTGCTCCTCTGTTTTCTCTCAAAAATGCGCCTAAAATGCGCATGGTGCTTATACAGTTCGCTATTTTCTTACGAAATTTGTCATTGCTCTTCCAGTACCTGCAAACTAAGAAAGGTGTATCTCTGTTTCACTTGAAAAATGAAGGTGCAGTCTGCTTTCTTTTTTCTTATAATTTTTATTTTTTTATATTAATCACAAGTTATTTACTTTGTATCCCAGCTGTAGCACCCTCCCTCATTCTCTCCTAATCCCTAATCCCACCCTTCCTCCCTCATCTCCTCCCTGCCCCTTTCCAAGTCCACTGATAGGGGAGGTTCTCCTCCCCTTCCATCTGACCCTAGCTTATCAGGTATCTTCAGGACTGGCTGCAATGTCCTCCTCTGTGGCCTGGCAAGGCTGCTCTTCCCTATGGGGGGCAGGGGTCAAAGAGCCAGCCATTGAGTTCATGTCAGAAATAGTCCCTGTTCCCCTTACTAGGGAACCCACTTGGATACTGAGCTACCATGGACTATATCTGAGCAGGGGTTCTAGGTTATATCCATACATGGTCCTTGGCTGGAGAAACCATCTCATAAAAGACCCATGTGCCCTGATATATTTGGTCCTTGTGGAACTCCTGTCCTCTCCAGGTCATACTTGCAAACCAAATCCAAGAACACATTAAAGATATCATCCACCATGACCAAGAAGGCTTCATCCCAAGCATGCAAGGGTGGTTCAATATACAGAAATCCATCAATGTAATCCACCAAATAAACAAACTGATGGAGAAAAACCACAAGATCATCTCCTTAGATGCCGAAAAAGCATTTGACAAAATCCAACACTCATTCATGTTTAAAATCTTGCAAAAATCAGGGATACAAGGCACATGCCTAAACATAGTAAAAGCAATATACAGCAAGCCTATAGCCAACATCAAACTCAATGGAGAGAAACTTAAAGCAATCCCACTGAAATCAGGGACAAGGCAAGGCTACCCACTTTCTCCATATCTCTTTAACATAGTACTTGAAGTCCTAGCTAGAACAATAAGACAGTTGAAGGAGATCAAGGGGCTACAAATCAGAAAGGAAGAGGTCAAAGTTACACTATTCGCAGTCTGTTTTCTAAACCTCCTTTTCCTGTAGAAGAAAATAGATCTCTGCATAGAGTATCAACTACCACCAACATCAAATTACGGTGCTGTTATATTAGTTAGGCTTTCTATTGCTGTGATGAAATACCATGAGCAAAAATAAGTTAGGAAGGAAATGGTTTGTTTTGCTTGTACTTCCACATCACTGTTCATCAACAAGGAAGTCGGGGCAGAAACCCAGAGCAGAAGCTGATGCAACGGCTACAGAGGAGTGCTGCTTACTGGCTTGCTCCTCCTGGCTTGCTCAGCCTGCTTTTTTATAGAACCCAGGACCACCACCACCCCAAGGTGCCCCCTCTTCAATAGACCACCACACACACATCAATCGCTGGTTGAAAAACATGCCCTCCAGGCTTGTCTAGCCCAGTCTTATAGAGACATTTTTCTCAGTGGAGATGTCCTTCTCTCAGATGACTTTATCTTGTGTAGAGCTGACAAAAACTAAGCAGCACAGTTGTATACAAAGCAATTGTATACACAGTATACAATTATATATTTTAAAACAAAAAAGAGAAAACACTTCATTATTACATCTTCAGTTTGTTTGCTTAATCTTTCTCCCTTCCTCTATCTTTTCCTCACTCCCTCCTCCATCCCACTCTCTCTCCTTTCTCTCTCTCCTTTCTTTTGCTCCTTTCTTACATTCTGGAAGACCAGAAATCTGCTTTTTTTCATATTATAGTTCTAAAACCCAGAACTTCTTTTCTGGACAGTGCTTAAATAAATACTTACTGAAAGGAGAAAGTCTTCAGTCTCTTATCTGATAGGTTAAGCTGATGAGGAGGGAGAAGGCTTCCTTAGTTCCTGACACACAACAGCATGACTAGAGGCCAAGTTCTTTGCCCACCTCTATGAGGCATGTAAAACTCCTTGAGGACATTTTCTTTTTTAATTTATTTATTTTTTATAAATTACATTTTATTCACTTTGTATCCCAGCTGTAGCCCCCTCCCTAATCACCTCCCAATCTCTCTATCCCTCCCTTATCTCCTTCCATGCCCTTCCCCTAGTCCACTGATAAGGGAGATCCTCCTTCCCTTCCATCTGACCCTAGCCTATCAGGTCTCATGAAGACTGGCTGCATTGTCTTCCTCTATGGCCTGGCAAGGCTGCTGTCCCATCAGAGGGAGGTGATCAAAGAGCCTGCCACTGAGTTCATGAATCCACTTGGACACTGAGCTGCCATGGGCTACATCTGTGCAGGGGTTCTAGGTTATCTCCACATATGGCCCTTGATTAGAATATCAGTCTCAGAAAAGACCCATGGCCCAGAATTTTTGGTTCTGTTGCTCTCTGCTCTCCTTGTGAAGCTCCTATCCCCTCCAAGTCATTCTATCTCCTCCTTCTTTCATAAGATTCCCTGCACTCTGCCCAAAGTTTGGCTATAAGTCTCAGCATCTGCTGGGTAGAGTCTTTCAAAGGTCCTCTGTGGTAGGCTCCTGTCTTGTTGCCTGTTTTCTCCCTCTTCTGATGTCTATTCCATTTGCCTTTCTGAGTGAGGATTGATCATCTTACCCAGGGTCCTCCTTCTTGTTTAGCATCTTTAGGTGTACAGATTTTAGTATGTCTATGTGTCCCATACAATGAAATTTTTCGTTTGAGAATAGTCATGGGGGAAAGACAATACCTCTGCGGGGTTTCTCTCTCTCTCTCTCTCTCTCTCTCTCTCTCTCTCTCTCTCTTTCTCTCTTTCTCTCTCTGAGTGTGTGTGTGTTATCTTTCTGTTCTAAGGATATGAGAATTTTGTGTTGTAGTTACTTTTCTGGATGCTGTGAAAGAGTATCTGACAGAAAGAAACTAAGGCAGAAAAGATTGATTTGGGCTCACGGTTTTGGGAGATTTCACCCTGTTATGGTGGCAAAAGCAGGGAGCAGTGCCTCTGGCCACAGAAGCCAATCATTCCTACTGACCCACTTCAGCCAGACAAGCCCTACCTCCTAAAGACTCCACAGCCTTCAAAGTCATGAGCACAGAGTATTCAAAACATGAGCCTGTGGTAATATTTCAGTTTCAAGCCAAAACATGTAAGAAATAGGATAAATTGCTTTTCTACAAACCCACATGTAAGTTTAGAATATGCAATGTGAGGATTGGAATGGAGCTCAATTATCAGAGTGCTTGATTAATGTGTACAAAGCCTAGGTCTGATCCTCAGTCCCGTATGAACTAGCTCGGTGGCACACACCTGTAATCCCAGCACTCAGAAGGTAGAGGCAGGAGGATCCAAAGAAATTTAACCTTATCCTCAGCTACATACATAGAAAATTTGACGATGACTTTGAATACATGAGACCCTGTTCCAAAACAAAACACAAACAAGCAAGCAAACAAGAATGTACAACATGAAAGAACACATTTTGTTGTTTCAAATCCAGCATGCAAACTAATCAAAACAGTTACCTCACCTCAGTTCTTCTACTCTGAACAGTATGGTTGTCATGTGGGCTCCCTAGTAAGGGGAACAGGGACTGTCTCTGATGTGAATTCAGTGGCTGGCTTTTTGATCATCTCCCACTGAGGGGACAGCAGCCTCGCCAGGCCACAGAGGAGGACAACACAGCCAGTCCTGATGAGACCTGATAAGCTAGGGTCAGAGGGAAAGGGAGGAGGCCATTAGGGGATTTGGAGAGGGGCATGGGAGGAAATGGGGGGGAAGGTGGGCTGGGGGGAGGGGGGAGGGGGAAGGGTGAGATGGGGGAATGAGAGTGGGGGCTGCAGCTGGGATACAAAATAAAAAAAAAAAAAAGAGTATGCTTGTCTTGGAAAACCCATGTGGGCAGAGTTGCACAGACGATTAGAAAACGAACATCTAGAGAGAGGAGAATTGCATGGATTTTGAGGGGAACAATGTATCCCTGTGTTATGGAACTTGATTGGATGACTTATCAATAGAACTCTCCCAGCCCATACCTGGATGTATCAAGTAGGGCCTCCGTACAACCTCAGAGGACAGTCACCACCACAGTGTGGCTTTAGATCAGAGGGTGTGTGGCTGTTTTAATACTGGTTACTATTTCTTTCTTCCTTCCTTCCTTTCTCTCTTTCTTCCTTTATAGTATATGTCATTAGTAGTTTCCCACAGATACTCAGATTTAAGTAAGACTAACTACGGACTTAGACTTTGTCACCCATTTAAAAGGTGTGTGATATCAGCAAACAGATTACAAACATTTCCATAGCAACAAATTCCACTATTTCCTTCATCCTCAACCTGCAGTTTCTACCTGTAGTTGCCTGGATGTACAGAGCAGAGTGAACCTGTGTCTATGTACATTGATTCATAAAGTCAAACTCTTGGATGTCAATAACTCATCGTTCATCCTCAGTGAGGTAACCCAGAAGCAGAGAGACACACATGGTATATACTCACTTATAAGTGGATATTAGACATATAATATAAGATAAACATACTAAAATCTGTACACCTAAAGAAGCTAAGCAAGGAGGAGGACCCTGGGCAAGATGATCAATTCTCATTCAGAAAGGCAAATGGGATACACATCGGAAGAGGAACAGGGCAGGAGCCTACCACAGAGGGCCTTTGAAAGACTCTACCTAGCAAGGTATCAAAGCAGATGCTGAGACTCATAGCCAAACTTTGGGCAGAGTGCAGGGAATCTTATGAAAGAAGAGGGAGATAGAAAGACCTGGAGGGGACAGGAGCTTCACAAGGAGAGCAGAGAGCAACAGAAACAAAAAATCTGGGCCCAGGGGTCTTTCTGAGACTGATACTCCAACCACGGACCATCATGGAGATAGCCTAGAACCTCTGCACAGCTGTAGCCCATGGCAGCTCAGTGTCCAAATGAGTTTCCTAGTAAGGAGAACAGGGACTGTCTCTGACATGAACTCAGTGGCTGGCACTTTGATCACTTCCCCCTGATGGGGGAGCAGCCATACCAGGCCACAGAGGAAGACAATGCAGCCAGTCTTCATGAGACCTGATAGGCTAGGGTCAGAGGAAAGGGGAGGAGGACCTACCCTATCAGTGGACTTAGAGAGGGTCATGGGAGGATAAGAGGGAGAGAGGGTGGGGTTGGGAGGTGATTAGGGAGGGGGCTACAGCTGGGATACAAAGTGAATAAATATAATTTATAAAAAATAAATAAAATAAAATAATCAAAAAGAAAAATAAATAGAATAAAATAGACAGTATCAAAAAATAACTCATCGCTGAAATCAGTACTAAGACTTTTACAATTATGTGAAATACAATTGCCTTAGGAATATGTTTTTGTTCATTCTTGGTATGTTGAATGCAGGGATTTCTGTTATTCACAATGCTGCCTTACCACATACAGTAATAAAAACACACGCAGTTGCATAGATGAGGAGGCTCAACTTCCTCTCCCTTTTGCCAAGTAACAGGTGCTCTCAAGAGCCCTTAATGGGTGATAGCTATTTCGTAGCATGTTCACAGTGCCATCTAGTGGTCATTTGTCATGATTGCAGCTCGTAAATTATTTTCTAGAATTGAGGTCACAACAGTAAGTAACCCACAGGTATGACCTTTAGGCCTGAAACAGCCTTCCAGCTGATTTACCACTGAATCCCAACTTAACATTTCTCAGTGCTCCTACTTAAACTGGGAAAGGACTGATGATACTTCTCTCTCGGTAGTTAATATGGGACTGGAGAGTTGGCTCAGCAGTTAACAGTACTGGCTATTGTTCCAGAGGACCAGGTTCAATTCCCAGCACCCACATGACTACTCACAAGCGAGTATACTTCCAGTCCTAGAGGATTCTACACCCTCTTCTGGCTTCTGTGGGTACCAGGCACATGTGGTACACAGATACACATGCAGGCTAAACATCCATAAACACTGAAAATAAGCAATGATAACCAGAGAACTGCAGAAGCTTGTGATACAGTAACAACTAAGAAGAAATGCGTGTTCATGGTGTAAGGAGCATGTTCACTCTAAAATGGTCTGGATTAGGCTGGGCATAGCGTCATGAGCCTTCAATCCCAACACTCCTCTCGGTGGCTTGGTATTTGAGTTTGGGGCCAGCCTGGTCCTCACGGTGAGTTCCAGGCCAGCAACACAGCAATAGGCTTTAGCTATTTCAGCTTCTTGTCTTTCGATATCCATTTCTTTCTTCCCTTAGACTCAGAAGTGCTACTTTTCAAGCTGGGCCTGTGTCTTAAAACCTGTGTCTTCATCCTCGGCACAAAAACCAAATCCTGCTCATTCCAAACTTGTCCTTCTGGCTCCACCACAACTCTCTCATAATTCCATTCTCTGCCTACCGCTTTGAGTCTTGCCATAGGCCATGAGTTTTTAAACTGTTTTTGTCATTGAGTGACACTGTGTCCTCAGCAGACTGAGGTAGGAACTACTTTTATTTGTTTGTTTGTTTTTACTGTACAACTTTGAGTCATACAGTACCTTAGTAGTAATTACAAACCCAGTTTTACTTATGGAATTTGTGATTATCTATCCTCATAATTGGCTAGACCCACTGCTTTGCTTTTCAGTGAATCAAGGGCCTGGAGGTAAGGTAACTCACATACTAAGGTCATTTACTTTAACTGATGTTAAGATGACATCTAGATGTTTTATCTGCCCAGAACATTAAGTCACTATTTCCTGTGACATGCCAAATTCAGACAGACAAAAGCCTTTGCAAGCCGTGTCTGGATTTAAAATTAATGGGAAATTATGAAAGAACTCTACTCAGCAGGCAAGTGACAGGTCATATTGCAGTTTGAAAATGAAGTAAGCCCAATCTAATGTCTACTCTCTTTTCCATCTTGAAATTACAGCCTGAGGACCAGACTATAATGACAGGAACCACAAATATTACATTCAAAAATAAAAACTCCCTCTCCCTGGGGGGGGGGGAGCTTTCATTGAGAAATGCTGCTTCCTTGGGAGTGCTTTGCAATGTTAGTTTGACTTGGATAAGAACAGGACTGGAAAGATGAGTTGCTGCTCACATGGCGTGAATTTCTTTTCGAAATCCCACATGGCAGCTCACAACCGTCTGAACATCCAGTTACAGGGGATCCAACACCCTTTTCTGACCTTCATGGGCATTGCATGCACATGGCGCACACATGTATGTAGGGAAAACACCCATGTGCATGAAATACAAGCAAAAAAAAGTCTTTTGAAAAGAATTAGAATTATCCTTTTTTAATTATAAATTTATAAAATAATTACAAAAATATTGCATAAATATAAAATTATAAAAAAAGACTGGCTATGAGCCTCCACCCCCTACACACACACAAACACACTTAAACACTGGCCTACAGTCAGTCCAACCTTTTCATTTATAAGTATTTAACAAGACAACAGAAACACATAATTATACATGTACATAATACATAATATACATAATCTTGTATACAATTACTCATAAAGCTTTATTTGTTTCAGCCACGACCTGGATCAACTCAAATGCACTGAGATGATGAGTCAGGAACCAAACTGTGAAATTTCCACAGAGGGTAATATTACTCAGCAATGAAAGGATGTTGGAAGGACCTGCTGTTTGAGGTTGCCGTCCTCCCGGTCAGGATAAGCATTCTGAGCTCAGCAGCAGAGTTAAGGTGCAGAACTCTTCCCCGGGAGGGAAGGCCTCCTGCTCTCTGCCTGACTTCATCTGGAGAGTGTCTCTAAAACATAGAAGCCCCTAACCACATTTGATATATGGCCTTTGACACAGCTCCCTGCTAGCTCCCTACACCTATAGGATAATTAGGTACTGTGCTCCCATTCAAATGATAGGTGCTGTTTAATGCAGATCAAGCCTCCTTGAAGAGCCTTGTTTTAATCAATTACATACACCTATCCTTGGAGCCTCCCACCCACTCCCCGGGGGATATATAACTTTGTTCTCCAGAATTGAAGCTAAACTCCCTCCCTGAAGCGGATGCTGGATCTCCTGGATGTTTGATCTCCTTCCCTGCTCATGCTCACCCTCACCGGCCTTTCCAGCCTTGCTCCTCATCTCCTGCCCATCCTGATTTTTGTGGGCCAGTGAGAGACAGCCCCCAGGCAGGAGGAGAACCGCAAAAGGAGTGAATTATCAACGCATGCCCAATATAGATGACTCTTAAAACATGCTGGGTAGAACCATCCGGTGAACAAATAGAATTCCGATTATTTAGCGTTCAGGAAACTTGTAAAAGAAAGCAAGAAAATCAATCACCTAATTGCATAGAATGCATTACAGGGGCACCCAAAAACAGTTTTGGTGGTGACAGCTACTGGGATGTCAGAGTGATACTGCCCCCTCATTTATTACAACCTGTGTGTGTGTGTCTGTGTGTCTGTGTGTGTGTCTGTCCATCTGTGTGTGAATGGAAATGAATTCACTTTACATACTCAAAAAGGATTCTGATCTCCTTGAGGCATTTATATCTTTTTTTTTTTTTTTTTAGCAGTTACTGTGTTGAGTGGGGAAAGTTTTGAAAGCCCAGTGGACTTGAATTTGACCACCAGTTTTGCCACTGACTGACTAGTCTTACACTGACTGTTAACTTTCCTGTCCCTCAGTTTTGCTGCGTCTAACACAGAACTAATGACCCGCAGGTTGAGGGTTGGGTGTGGCACGGGGAGTGATGGTTTAACATTAATTGCCAGCTTAACAGGCCTAGCCTCATGTAGGAGATACACCTAGACAGGTAGATGAAGGAGTTACTAGTTCAGTTAACCGAGATGGGAAGGCCGCCCTACAGATTGCGGTCCTAAACTGCACAGCATGGAGAAACTGAAGAGAACAGCAGCGCTGGTCTCTCCCCTTCCCAACTGTGGAGGCACCGTGGCCAGCCACCATCACGGCCTGCACCCTTAAACCATTTCTTCCCGGAAAGTAGCCGATGCACTCGGCATCCAGTAAGTCATTTGTTGCTGAGTGAGCGGTCTTCAAGTCCAGGGGATGGATCTCTACTCTTGTGCGACCCACGGCCGCTGAGCGTGGGGGCAAGAGTGCGGACAAGCCAAGGTAGTGCCCAGGAGCCCGCTGCCCTCCCCTGCGCACTGGGCTGACGTGTTCCCTCTGCTCCCATTGCAGTGCACCTGGTGGACATTTGGAACGTCATCGAAGCGCTGCGGGAGAACGCTTTGAACAACCTGGATCCGAACACAGAGCTCAACGTGGCCCGCCTGGAGGCTGTGCTCTCCACCATTTTTTACCAGCTCAACAAACGGATGCCAACCACTCACCAGATCCACGTGGAGCAGTCCATCAGCCTCCTGCTGAACTTCCTGCTCGCCGCCTTTGACCCGTGAGCCCCCTGTGACTGTCAATTACTCTCTCTGTGCTTGGGTTCTGTTTTTTTCTTTGTACTTTTTTTTTTTTTTTTACTTTTCCCAAATAATTTTCTAGATTCATTATATTTTTTTCTTCATCCGACACTATGTTCATAAATAAAGCTGTAAAGGCTGCAGAGTCGACTAGAAAGTAAACAGAAGAGGGAGGACTAGTGCATCTTATGAGAAAATGTTTATTTAACCCCGTCATTCTACCTGTTATGGTTTGTATGGATGCTCCAAAATGCAGTGTGATGGCTTGCGTGCTGGGTAATTTGATAAAGCCTGGGAAGGGAAGATGTGTCAAACTTGATTCTTTGCAATCTAACCTGAGACTGTGGTTTCTGGAGTGTCACAAAGACGCCTTAGCTGACAGGAAAGAAATTGAAGAGTTTCTTGGCTAGCGGAGAAAAGTAACAATGACCGGCCTAAATGGACCGGTCAGTTGTGTGCTACAGTGAAACAGGGTGCCCCTGTCATGAACCGCAGCTGAAATATAGCCTCATTATCTCATAATTCCCTCCTCAGAGAATCAGAGAACCTCGGAGCTGGCTGACATCTTACGGAGTGCTTGGACAAATCTCATTTCACAGATGAAGGGCCTGGGCACAAAGAGGCTGTCGCTTACCCAGTTCTTTCTGGCATGTTAGTGGAGGAGTGAGGACTTGGGTATTCTGCTAAGGCTTTTTGCGGGGTCCATGACAGCCACATGACAGATGAAAACTCCAGGAATTACATGATCTGCCTGGGTTTTCAAAGGGCTTTTACCCTCCGCTTCCCGTGTGGGCATGACATCCCACCTCTGATTCTACTGTGTCTTGAATATTAAAAGGGGAAAGTGCAGAGCTGACCTTTACACAGTCGTAGCTTAACACTGAAGGCTTCACCTCGTCCCCCTGTTCGGCTGCTTTGAAACGTGTACCGTGGCACTGTAGGTGCAGCAGCCGCCACAAGAGCAGCGTCCTACTAACCAAAGCCAGCAGCTGTCACTTTGCAACCCAGAGTGGCCATGGATTGTCCCTGCTCAGTTTGACCGGCATGTACTATTGTCTCCGTGATGACGATGTTGTGAGAAATTTGCAAGCTGAAGACAGACGCTTTTAAAATCAGCTGCCCAAAGAGGTTTTTCGGGGCATATTTCAGAGTCAGATGACCTGCTTTGGCCGGACCACTGTAGAAGCTGGGAAAGACAGTGAGAGAGGGCTGTGGTTTCACATGGCAGGTGATAGAACTGGGTCACGGAATTTCTGCAACAGAACTCCCATCCTGGCCCTTTAACAGGAACACAGCAGTGTTCATACTTGCCACTAAAGGCTGAGTGGGACACGTTCGTTTTAAGTGCATCCTATCACTGAGCCAAATACCTGACATGAGTGACTTACAGCAGAGAGGTGGGCAATTGTGGCTCATGGTTTCATGGGCTTTGGCCCATGTTCACTTAGCACGATTGCCTTGGAGCCTGAGGATAAAGCTAAGTACATCAGCAGAGGTCTGTTTGCGCATGATGTCTGGGAAGCAGGGAGAGGGCACTGGAGTTCCATCAACCCCTCTAGGGGCTCACCCCTAGTTGCAGAGCTTGCACTCAGCACTGCTTTCTAAGGAATTCATCCTCCTAAAAGTACCACAGTCTGGCAACCAAGCCTTTAGTACTTGAACTTGGGGGAGGGATTTAAGTTTTAGATCACACCAAATGTAATTGACGGAAAACATTAAAATAAATACGGTACTCGAGAGATCTCTTAGCGGTGAAGAGAACCTGCTGCTTTTGCAGAAGACCCAGGTACAGTTCCCAACACCCCCGTGGTGGCCTACAACCATCTACAACTCCAGTTCCAAGGGATCCAACACCCTCCACGGGCACCAGGTATGCAAGTGGTGCGCACACATAAAGGCAGGCAAAACACTCACAGACATGAAAATAACTTTAAAAAAATCAATACCATTTCTTCCTAAGTTCTAAATTATTTCTGGGAGTGACTAGAGAGTCAAAGCATAGTTAAAGCACAGTTTGCACCCACCCCATAAATAGAGAGGGAGAGCTAGATTAGTGATAATGAAGGGACTGTCTTATGAAATAAGTGCACGGCATTCGACCACAGGGTTAGAAGTCCCCATTTATATTTGAAAAACATCAGTTATATCACTTTCCAAAGTGAAGCCTTAAGTGTCCCATCAATAAATATCAGCTGATAATATTGCAGAATCATTTCAAGGCAGTTGCATTCTAAGTTGACTACCCTCCTATGGTAAGAAGTAATTCACAGAACCGTAAAGTCTATCACCAGCTCTTCCTGCAGATTAGAAGCCCCTAGACATTTGACTAATCTCCACTCAGGGATATTTATAGGTATATGAAACTGGAACTATTCTGGAAGTATTGTGCTTTCTCACCCCCAGCATGAAATATCTAATGCAGGGAGTTTCGCTACTATGAGCTTTTTAAATATGAGATGCAAAGCATCAGGAAGTCCTGTTCACTACAATTGTAACTTAAGCGAGTACAAAAAGAGAAACTAAAGAATAAAATAAGTGTTCGTTTCTATTTCTTATAATAGTAAACTTATGCTTACCCAAATGAGCTCCAGTGTGGAGGCATGATGTCACTTCCTGCCGCCCACTGCAGAGCCCGTGTTTAAAGCAGTGTGTTCTATTTTGACAGCTAAGAATAAGACTGATCCCAGGGAAGCAAAGATGTGCTGTTGGTGTACACTCGCTGACATCTCTCAGGGGTTGTCTCCCCCTTTAAATGGACACATTTTTAAACTGGAAAGCCCAATATGAAAAGGCAGAGATGCCTTAACACCCTGCACTCTAAAGAGGTCATTTTTTTTTTAATTTTTCAATGTGCTTCTCTTATTTTCTTCCTATTTCTCTGAAAAATACTAACAGCAACTTAATCACAATGTTCTTAGCTTTCAATCCAGTACTATCTTTTCCTTTAAGATGCTTTCCCATGTTCTATGATGACAGTGGCCTCGTTCTTGTTTTGTCACCAGTATCATTCCCATACATATCTGGTCACTCCAAAGTCCTCGTATGGCAGTGGCCAATATTACAGGGAACAATGTTTCCAGTTTTCAAAAAAAACAAAATGTATTTTTAATACAGACTCTCCAGTCATAACACATGGATTGCTTTTCTCACCTCCATGACAAAATCCCTGATAGAAGCAACCTAAGGGAAGGAGGGGTTTGTTTTGACTCCTAATGTCAGGAGAGCCATCCATCATGATGGGTGCTGTTGCACTGTCAGCAACTTCAGGAGTCTGCAGCAAGGGTAGGGAGATGTGCCAATCAGGAAGCAAGACTGACCATAATCTTCAAGGCCTGCCTTCCCTTCCTCCAGCTAGGCACCGCCTTCTGTCTGTTACCTCCCGAAACAGCATCACCAGCTGGTAATCAAGTATCCAAACACATGAACCTGTTGGAAGCATTTCACAACCAAGCATAACTGGCGGCAACCATGCAGTAGTTGTAATAAATAGGTGAGAAGCATCCAGTATTCTCTGTGGACCATCAATGGGTACCAGTTTGGCACTGTTATCAGAATGGTCCAGAAGATGAGGTGATGCTTCTAAGACACACATAGACCAGTCAATTTTGGGTGATAGAGCATCATAGTAGACAATGTGAATGGGGGCAAAAAAGATCATTTTCTTTCAGGAGTTGATTTAAACTAATCTGTGTTTGCATTTGTTTCATATTTTAAAGATGAGAATTAATGTGCTTTTTCCCTGCCTTAGTCAGTGCGTTTTATAATAGTGTAATGCTCACACATGTAACCGCTTCAGTATACTGGCAGAGTGTATAGGAGGGAACTATCTGAGCTCTTGTAGATTACAGCATTAGAGTCTGTTTTGTGACCCCAGTGAAGAACTACCCATCACATGGTGGTCTTACATAGAGAACACTGAACCCTGGAGGACATGCCCCTGTGTCACACGTCACGCCTTGCAATCCACTGACCATCCATGTACAACACTGAGCCCTTTAGGAAAAAAGACTGGGACACCCTCAATTGCTGGGACATAAATTATCCTAAAATTCTGCCAAAACTCTCCTGCCTTTTAAAAAAAAAAAAAGAATAAGGTTCTGATCTCTAATGCAAGGTACATAGCCATTCTCTGTATGCCAACAAAATATATTGTTCATTTTTAAGACTGCAAGAACATGTAACAGACCCAGATGTTCCTTGTTTCTTCTGCTAGCTCTGTAGCCATAACTGGGAGGAGTTGAGAAGAGTGTTGTTATTTGTTTATTTTCTCAGCACGCCTTAAGTTCACGATAACCACAGAGTGTTCTCCTCTGCTGACTGCCACCTTTTTTAAAAAAAAAATCACGAAAAAATATTTTGCTTGAATTAAAATAAAGTCATTTCCTAAAGAATATTTATAGTAGTAAATAAATTGAATGTCCTTAATATCTCTCATCTTTTGTCAGGCGTACTCTTTGAATGGGCAGGAGATAGAATTCCAAGGGAGTGAAAGGGTCACAATCATTGGCCTCACTCCAGATGGAGAACTCCTGGCAAACCCGCCTTGCCCAAGACCAGAGGAAGTATTTCTCTGGTGTTCCACTAACTTTGAAGGAAACCCTGGGAGATGGCAGGGCCAACCAGAGGACTTGTATTTGTTAATATGCTAATACATTCAATAGCCTGAAAAAACAAAAATAGATGTCATCACATCCAAATTTAAGGCATTAGGGGGCTCAAAGTCAATCACTTAACTTTTAGTCAAACATTTCTGACACTATAAGTCAGAAGGTTTCTTTTTTTATTTATTCTTTCACTAGTTTAGCTAGCATGCTAGGACCTTCCTATAAGATGTGTGCTGTTATACGCTAGAGACAGATAAATAAGGAGAGGACATGAGATGAGGTGCCATTTATAAAAGGCGTGCACAAAAGAAGCTCTTCCTGTTTCCAAACTCCTCAATGAGGGATAATGTTTTCAGCTTGTTCAAGAAGGTGTTCGTCAGAGCTCACTTATGAGCTTTTGGCACGGGTTTCTGTAACTTCAAACAGGAAACTCCCTTGGCAAGGTGGAGAAAGTGAACACTGTGCTGAGGTCAGCCTGGCTGGGCAGGTCTGTCAGGATCTACTGTTTTCCTTCTTCTCAACATCAGATTTTTCTTGCTGGGACCCTTCCCTAAAAGTAACGTCCTACCTAAAGCCAGTCATTGGTCTCTAGGTAGAGCCATGAAAACCCAGCCCAGAAGAAAACACATGCTTGCTTTTCATTATAATGAAGTCAGCTTGATGTAAGTCATGGTTTTTAAAATAGATCCCACAGTTACCCATTCATATTTTAGACAAAGGGTATGTATGCAATCTCCTCTTCCCATTGTCTAAGGAAATTGGCATGCTTCCAGAGAGTGGCACCAAAATACCAAGGAAAACAAAACACTTAAGAAAGCCTGCGTTTAAGAAGAGATTTCAGGGGAGAGGGGACTGGAAAAGGGGGAGGAGCACCCTTGGGATGTAAAGTAAATAAACTGAAATATACATAGAGAGAGAGAAAAAGAAAGAAAAGGGAAGCAATTTTAGATTGCACCATTGATAATTTTTCTCAGGTTTATCTGACTCTCAGAAATATTTTGGTGGGTCGTAAGTACTAAGAGAACAATTTGATAGGCTATTTTAACACCAAGCCATAACAGAAAAGAACAGTTTGCAAAAGGCAAAAGTCTGGGATCATTTACATAAAGCCACAATATTTGTTTGGTGCCCAAAGACAATATGAAGCAATGTGAACAAGTGTACACCAGGAACTGCCTTCTGGAGTGAAAAGGAAACCATTACAACGAGTACAATTTTCCCACCCTCTTTTAGAAATAATATTTTTAAGAAGGAATGACACACCAATTGTAATTTTTAGAGGGATTTTCTGTGAGGAACCAGCTTCACTCAGAGCTTGAATTTGCAGTGAAAAGCTGGTGGTGTGGTTATATTTCTCATTACTGTCCCTGCAGTCAGGTCCCAACGTGTCTGCCAGGAGACACGCAGTGCTCTCCTGATTATTCCTCTTGTCGTTCTTAAGAGTAGCAACCCTCACCGCCATGAATATCAAACGTGATAGTTTTATGATCCTAGGACTGTGAGAATGAACAATATATTCCAGATGGCATATAGCCTCAGAGAAACACTACACTCCAAATACTCCTTGTGTGTTTTGTGAATGACATATTAATGAATTAATGATTTGGCAGCATCTCTGTTACTTTTGGGAGAAATGAAACAGCCCAAATAGAATTCCTACTTTTATAAATGTCAGGGCCATGTGTACATGTTCATCTGTGTGTGTGTGTGTGTGTGTGTGTGTGTGTGTGTGTGTATGTGTATGAGAGAGAATATGTGTGTGAGAGAAGATATGTGTGTATGTGAGTTTGTGAGTGTGTGCATTTGTGTGAGTGTGAGTGTGTGTGAGTGTGTCTGGAGGTCAGAGGTTGATACTAATAGCCTTCCTGATTTACTCTCCAACTTATTTGGGGGGGGAGGGATTTCTTTGTATTAGCTTTCTTAAAATTCCTTTCATACAATGCATTTTGACTGTCTTATTTCTTTCTCTGCCAACCCCTTCCAGATCTTCTCTACTTCTAAATCCCTCCTGCCACCCTCTATGCCCAATTTCATCTTTCTTCCTCTCAAAAAAAAACAAACAAACTTCAAACCAAACAAAAAAGCAAAAATACCAAAACAAAACAAAAAGCACACAAAAGCCATGGAATGTGTTTGCTGCTGACTCCTCCTGATGATGAGCTTTGCCTTGGAGTGAGCTTGATATACTCAGTGACACTCCAAGGGAAGGAAAGCCCTGTCCCTCTCCCAGAAGGTAGCAATTGCAAGTAGCTTCCTTGTGGGTAAAACTATGTGTCCATTTCCCTTCTCTGTGCGGGGGGTTTTGTCTGATTTGAACTTGTGCGGGTCTTGTATATGCTGTGCTGTTAGTTCATACATGCATAGGTCTCCTTGTGTCTGAATGACACTGTTCCTTTGGAGTCATCCACTACCTCTGGCTCTTACGACCTCTCTGCCTCCACTTCCTCATAGATCCCTGAGGTTTCGGGGGAGGGTTTGGTGAAGACATCCCAAGGAGGGCTGAGTGCTCCAAGCTCTCTCACTCTACCCACGTTATGCAATTGTGGGTCTCTGTGCTAATCGCCATCTACCACAAGAGGGTTGAGCAGCACACTGATGTATGGGCATAGCATTATTTCATCAGGAGTCATTTCATTGCTGGGTTCCTCTGATAGGATAATAGTGGGAGGTTTTCCCCTAGGACTCACAACCTAGCCTAGTGCCAGGTTCTTGGTCCCGTTAGCAGTGTCAGGTACGAGTTCCATGGTACGGAACGGACCTTTCATCCAATCAAAACCTGCTTGGTTCCTCCCACACATTTTGTGCCACTATTGCAGACAGATGCTGCTGTAGGCCACACGGTTCCCGGTTGTGTGAGACAGATTACTTCTCTTCTTCCATAGGATGCATAGTAACTTCCAGTACCATAAGCACTAGTCAGTAGGGGTGATGCTTCTAGCTGGGCAGAAGCTCCATGACATATATAAGTGGTATCTTCAGCAATAGGACCTTACTGTCATGTTGGGGGCGGGGCAACCACCAGCATTGACAGTAGTCTGTGGTTTGGGGCAGGATCTGTACGTCTCCACTGGCCAACAGCTCAACATGATGTTACCCATTCCTGGTACTAGATGTTTAATTTGGTAGTATATCGTGGCTATTTGGGCACTGTCTTCCGCCATCATATGTTGATCCCACTTCCTTCCATACGTGTATGAGTTTCTATAGCAGTAAGTGTCCATATGTTTTTTCTAAAAGACTTGTGTTAGTTGTCCTTCCCCATATACCCTCCTTTACCCTGCTCTCTCACTCCTTCCCCCATTTAATCCTCCTATTCTAGTATATATATATATATATATATTTACATATACATATATATGTATGTATATGTATGTATGTATGTAACTATGTCCACTTTCTTAAGAGATCTCCTCCCTAGCTCATTACAAGGTCCCTAACCTCGGCAGTTATTCAGATTATAAAACACATATTAAAAGCTTGATTTCTAACATCTATATGTAAGACAAAACATGCAATACTTGTCTTTGGGAATCTGGTATGCTGCACTCAGGGTGATTATCTCTAGCTCCATCCATTTGCCTGAAAAGTTTATAATTTCTGTTTCTGTTTGTTTGTTTCTCTGTGTAGTCTTGGTTGTCCCAGAGCTTACTTTGTAGACCAGGCTAGCCTTGAACGCACAGAAATCCATGTGCCTCTGCCTCCCAAGTACTGGGATTAAAAGCACGCCTGCCATAATTTCATTTTTAACCGTTAAATAATATTCCATTGTGTGAGTGTAGCATCTTTTCATCATCAGCTGGTAAACATCTCGGCTGTTTACAATGTCTGGCTATTATGAATAGAGCAGAACCGAACATGGATACGCATGTGGGTATCCCTGTACTGACAGAGTCCTTTGTGTATGTGCCCAAGAGTGGTATAGCTGACTGTTGTGGTAGATTGCTTTTTCAGCCTTTTGAGGAACTTCCACACAGGTTTCCATAGGGACTGTACCAGCTTTCACTCCTACTAGCAATGAGTAAGTGTTCTGCTTTCCCCACAGCCTCACTGGCCCACGCTGTCTTTTGTTTTACTGATCTTGGCCATTCTGATTGACGCAAGATAAAATCTCAAAGTAGTTTTAATTTTCACTTTTCAAGTGACTAAGAATATTAAAATTTCTAAGTGTCAGCCTTCTATGTTTCATCTTTTGAAAAACATTTAGCACTGTAGCCCTTTTTTTTTTTTTAATTGAATTGCTTTCTTGATGTTCAGGTTGTGTTTAGGTTTTGGGGTTGTTGTTTTTTTTTTTTTTTTTTTGGTGTTTTTTGGTTTTTTGTTTTTGTTTTTTTTTTGTCACTGCTGTTGCTAGTTGTTTTTTAGTTCTTTGTGTATTCTAGAAACAAACCCTACATCAGATGGAGAACTGATAAGTAATTTTTTCTGTTCTGTAAGTTCTGCTTTGCTTGAATGATGGTGTATTTTGCAACACAGAAGTTTTTTAGCTTCAAGAGTTCCATTTATTAATTGTTGGTCTTAGTGCCTGTGCTTTTGCCTCCTGGTCAAAACAGCCTTTACTGTGCCCAGGGGATTGAGTGAGTATACCAATTTCTTTCCTACATGCTTCAGAGAATTTGGTCTTGTGTTTAGATCCTTTATCTATTTGGAGTTGAGCTTTTTGTGCAGGGTGATATATATATAGTTTTGTTTTTCTACATGTTTGAAGCTTTCAGTTTGACCAGCACCATTTGTTGAAGATGCTGTCTTTTCTCCAGTGTGTATTTTTTCTGCTTTTTAAAACTCAGATGTCTATAGCTATGTAGTCATGCTTGAGTCTTCAATTCTATTTCATTGATCATGGTGTCTGTTTTTATGCAATACCATACTGATTTTGTTACTATAACTCTGCAGTACAGTGCAAAATTGGGGATGCTGACTCCTCTAGCCATTGTTTTATTATTCAGATTGCTTTTGCTATCTGGGATTTTTAAGTTTCCATATGAATTTGAAGGCTGTTCTTGTTGGAATTTTGATGGAAATTGTTTTGAACCTGTAGATTGTTTTTGATATGATGGCTATTTTCACAATATTAATTCTACAGATCCATGATAATAGGTGATCTTTCCATCTCCTGGAGTCTTCTTCAATTTTATTTCTTTAGTATCTTAAAGCTTTTATTGTTCAAGTCTATCACATCCTTGATTAGAGTAATTTCAAGATGTTTTTGAAGCTATTGTGAAAGGTACTGTTTCCATGATTTGTTTCTTGGTATGTTTATCATTTGTGTATTAGAAGACTACTGATTTCTTGTGTTAATTTCACATACTGCTACTTTGCTGAAAGTGTTTATCAGCAATAGAAGTATCCTGCTGGAGACTTTAGGATCTTAAATATAAAACCATCTCATCTGCAAATGAGGATATTTTTCTCCTTCCTTTCCTACTTGTATCCTCTTGGTATTTTTCAGATTTCCTATTGCTCTAGCTCAGCCTTCAGGTAGTGTACTGAATATGTATGGAGAGAGTGGATATCCTTATCTTTTTCCTGATTTTAGTGGAAATGGCTTGAGTTTCTCTCTATTTAGGTTGGTGTTGGCTGTGGGCTTGCTGTGTTTTGCCTTTATTATGTTGAGATATGTCCCTTGCATGCCTAATCTCTCCAGGAAGCTTATCACAAAGGGGTGCTGGATTTTGTCAATGGCCTTTTCCGCATCTAACGAGATGAAATTTTTTATCTCAGTTTGTATAAGTGGTGGGTTACATTTATCAATTTATGTATGTTGAGTCATCCCTGCATCTCTGAGATGAAGCCTACTTGGTCATGGTAAATAATCTTTTTGACGTGTTCATGGATTCTGTTTGCAAGTATTCTATTGGAAAATCCTACATATGTTGTCATGTAGGTTCTCTCACTGATCTCTGAGTTCATCGATTTGGCTGGACTGGATGACGATCTTCTGGCTCTGCCTCCTTGATGATGGCATTGCAAGCATATGGCGCCACACCCAGCCTTGATATAGGAGTCAGGGATCCAAACTTGGGCCCTCAAACTTTCATGGCAAGCACTTCCCTGAGCCATCCCTTCAGCCCAGCTCCTACTTTTTGACCTCTTAAAATACTAGCTGTCTTTTTAATATAAATGTGTTACATACATACAAATTGTTTACAAAATGATAGTTGAAAAGAATAGTTCTTAAAAGTTGTCTCTTGGAGGACTGCTCTTTTCTGAAGGGAAACAGAGTGAGAAGATCTGGGAGGGAGGAGTGATTGGGGAACTGGGAGGAGTAGAGGGACAGAACTGCGGTTGGGGTGTATTGTATGAGAAAAGAATCTATTTTCGGTTTTTAAAAATATCAAAAAAATAAAAGTTGAGCTTTTAAAAAGTCCACATAGTTAACCTAACTTGAAATTTAAAATTCTTTAAGGAAATAAAACATGAAGTTTAGGAAGTCTGTTTGAATAAATTAGAGAGACTGGAATCGTGCATAGAATTATTTCATGAAGCTCAAAGGAAAAAAAGCATGAGCTGTTATTTAAACCCATAGCCATCTAGGGCCTATTTCTCTGGCTGCCAGCCTATATTTTTGAGCAAGTGACATATACAACAAATAAACTAGAAGATTCTGATTCCTCTTGAAAAACAAAAGCGTCAAGTAGACAGTTTATCAGCAATGTGTGTTGAATCGTATTCACAGCCTTTTCTAAAATGTGTCTGGGTAACACATGCAGCCATGTAGCCTACAATTTCTACAGGGTAGAAAATGTCATCATTCTTTATTGGAAATACCCTGAATAACATGATTTTTTTTTCTGTTATCATTAAACAGGGAAGGCCATGGTAAAATCTCAGTGTTTGCTGTCAAAATGGCTTTGGCTACATTGTGTGGAGGGAAGATCATGGACAAGTTAAGATGTAAGTGACTCCCTGCCCCCGCTCTGCTTGTCCCTGCTGTGTACCTCACACCTTCTCTCTTACTCCCGCCATGTCCTCCTGTCCATCTCTGCCTTCCCTCATTCTGTGAGAGCTGTTTCAAATGCAGTCTTCTTTGACCTTTACATTTTATAATAAGACTCTTTCCACAGTAGATAAATTTTAATGAAATGAACATTTTCTTCTGCTTTTGGATTATCATTATTTATAACTTCCCAGGTACCTCCAGCTAAAGTCTTTCTGATATTAAAGTGTTCAGTTTTCACTATTTGACAATGATGTTGTTATTTGGATTTCACCTTGTTCTTTACCGTAAATATTGTGAGTTGGCCATGGAGTGCTGTGTTGGGAAGGGCATGACCACTACCACTGATAATCCAGGTTTGAGACCAGACATGCCATTGATCACACTATGCGACATGATTACACTTCATTAATCTTTAGTTTCCCTCCACATCTTACCTGGGGGGATTTTATTAAACCTGGCAGGTGCCTCCTAGCTCTGTCAACCATAGGGTACCGTCCTCCCTTTCTGCTCATTAGATTCTGGGTAGTCAAAAGGGAAAGAGTAAAAGAAGGGGAAAACCTTTGCTCCTTTGGAATCTAGCCTGACTTACTACATGGACATTTTCTCACTGACTAACCAGAGTAGACAAAGGATAGCAAAACTGAGGTGCCATCAACTTCCTTCACTTCCATTTTTTTTTTCATGGAACAGCCAATGCACCTAGAATCCAGAGAAGCCTACCCAGACCCTGGGCCCAACTAGTTTCTCTTTGGTTAGCCTAAGAGAAAAAGAAGTTGAAAATTACCTACTTCATTGTTTGACTGGGAGATGAAAAGTTAGAAATTCCAGGAGCCAGTGGCTTTCTCTTCCATCTTTAAATGGCTTCAGGATTATCTAGGAGGCATTTTCTTCAAGATTAGGCTAAGAAAAAGTTTAACAGAATGACCCAAACCGGAGGTAAAAACCCAGAGGAGCCTGACTGCTGCCCTCGTGTCACAGTTGGCCACTTATTCTGAGGACACTAGAGAAATATTTCCAGAATTAAAATCTCCAAAAGCATCTCCTAATGCTTATTCAGGGTTGTACTCATGGACAAATGAATAAAAGAGTCATATATTAGAGTAAATTTGAGCCTAACTGATGAAAGACAGTTCTCTAAATGTTAGGACCTTCTGAGCATTTTGGGAAGCCACAGTCCTTGTCCTGGGGGACCTAGGCTATTCTTCTCAGCTTTCCTGGGAGTCAGATGCTGCCTTCCTTTGGGGTCAGCCATCTCAACAACCTCCTTTCCCTCTTTGCCCATCTCAGGCTACTCACTACAGTAGTTACTGTCACAAGAAAGATATAGCAGACACAGGATTAATCTTCACATCCTGGGCTGGGAAGATCCATTCTTCCTTTCAGGCAAGATCAGATTTGAAAGGAAGGCTGACAAGATGGCAATGGGCAGAGGTGGTTGTGCATAAACCCGCACACCTAAGTTTAATCCCAGGATTGAACAAAGTGGAGGAAGAGAACCAGCTCCCAGGATTTGTCCTCTGATCTCTGCACACACAAGACATTAACATCCACACATACATACACACATGCATGTGAGCACACACACTAAAAATTTTAAAATATACATCAAATGCACAGTTGGTAGGCAAGTGACTAAAAACATGAACTCTAGCTCAAGCTAATTTATAGTTGTGGTTTGGTTTGGTTTGGTTTGGTTTGGTTTGGTTTGGTTTGGTTTGGTTCTCTGAGTTTTTGCAATTCTTCGGCCGACCTGATAATGCAAAGAGATCAGTGTAATGGCTGCGGTGCTTTCTCTTCACTCTTTCTACCATCCTCCGAGAAGCCAGGTGAGCAAAGCAGGCTTGCTCTCCATGGACACAGTCAGTCTTCTTCAGCACAGTGAAGGAAGCAGCCACAGCAGGGATCCCAATGGCGACAGACACAAGTCCCCATGTCACAAATTCTAAAGAAAAGTGCTTGCAGGGTGTGTGTGACCACCATGCATCACTTTCCTGTCTGGAGAGCAGTGGGCCTCAGTCACCACCTTTTGTCCCTAGTTCTCCGGCAAGAGTCATGCTTATATTGGTAATCCCAGTAAGATGGTTGTAATGGCCTCCAGGTAATTTTGTTGAAGGCAGTTTGACCTTGAATATAGTTTTAAGCAATTTGATTTAAAAAGTCTCTCAAACATATTAGTACAAAATGAATATCCTTCAGCACCAACATTTCTAGTCTGAGTAATTGTTATTGATTGAATGAGACAATCCATCCACAGACAGAGATGGTTGGCTCTTGGCAAATGGGATTGTGGATTCTTTAATGCAGTTTTTTTCTCTTACAGCTCTTGTTTTAGGTATACAGCAGATAAGTCATGATTTCTTGTACTACTTTTGTGACAAGAAAAAGTAAAATGAAAACGTGACGTTTTTCAAGACTTCAAGATCTGAATTTTTGTTTCAGTGTCTGTAAATTTATCTAACATATTTGAGCCCATTTCCCAGCCATACTTGTTTAGCAATACTTCTATTTTTGTGCGTGGGAAAGAAGGATATTTGGTTTGTTCCAACTTGTCCCTTTTTATTGAGAGAACAGAGCAAGAATAATTTACTGAAATTCTTTAAAAGCAAGAAGAAAAACACAACAGAAAAATAAGGGAAATTTTATTAAAATCTTAGCTGGAGCTCCACAAGGAGAGCAACAGAACCAAAAACTCTGGGCTCAAGGGTCTTTTCTGAGATGATACTTCAACCAAGGACCATTCATGGAGATAACCTAGAACCCCTGCACAGATGTAGCCCATGGCAGCTCAGCATCCAAGTGGCTTCCCTAAAAATGGGAGCAGGGACTGTCTCTGACATGAACTCAGGGGCTGGCTGTTTGATCACCTCCTCCAACCCTGAGGGGGGAGCAGCCTTGCCAGGCCACAGAGGAAGACAATGCAGACACTCCTGATGAGACCTAATGGGCTAGGGTCAGAGGGAAGGGGAGGAGGACCTCCCCTATCAGTGGACTGGGGAAGGGGCATGGGAGGAGAAGAGGAAGGGAGGGCGGGACTGGGAGGGGTTGAGGGAGAGAGTTACAGCTGGGATACAAAGTGAATAAATTGTAATAAATAAAAAATGAAAAACTGCAATAAAGGGGACACTAACTCCACCTTACATTCAAGTTTCTACTACTTAGGGCCACTGGCAACCAATACATGGGGTGTCTGCTCTGTGACCGCTGGTGGCGCCGTTGGTACAGGCTGTGGAAAAAGGGTTACTTTCTGTGGGTATATGGCAGAAGACCGTAAACCGAAAGTGACCTAATACATGCCTTTTCTGCTTACTTGTTCTGGTCTTGTAATTACCCGCTCTATCAGTTGATTCTTGGACAGTCCTGTTGGTTGGTTTTTCTTAAATGTGTCCAGTGTATCTGCATACAAGCACAGATGCATAGACGCATATCCCAGCTGTGTGTGCAAGTGTGCGTGGGTGCATGCTTATGTGATGGAAGCCAGAAGACAGCCTTGGATGTCATATGGGGAAGTTTCGTCTGTCTCCTGAGACAGAATTAACCATTGGCCTGGAGCTCACCAGTTAAACTTGACTGGCTGGCCAGTGAACTCCAAGGGTCCTCCTGTTTCTGCCTTCCTCGATAGCATTAAAGTTCCAAGTGTGCACCACCAAACCCAGCACCGTTATAAAGTGCTAGGGAGCGAGCTACAGGCTCATGCTTACAAGCCAAACGCTGGACAACCTCAGCCGACTCCCCAGTCCCAACAACCCAGATCTTAAAGGAATCCCAAGCCTATAAGTCCACGGCTTGGAATCATGTTTTGTCTATAGTTTCTGGATGCTTTTTTTTTCCTTTAGTTCAGAAAACCCACACTGTAGCAGACACCTTGCATTTATCAAATTTATCAAATGTCTCTCTCTAATTGGGTTGATCTGCCTCCACAGCTGCCTCCAGGGCTGTGTCTCTAACTTTAAAGCCTTCATTATCTCCTAGCTTTAAATCTTTCTTTATATCCTTAATTATCTCCCCTGCCATCTTCCAGACACATTTTGAACTCCATAGCCCAAGTTTCAAGGCTATTTATATCTGCTGTCACCATCCACCTTGCCCTGATGCCCTTACGGACTCCCCTGAGAGCACCATGCTTGCACTCTCCTCTGGCCTGACCCTGTTTCCCTAAACCAGTTCCCTCAACTGTGCTGACTGCTCAGTGGCCTTTACCCTTTGCCCTGACCTCTGCATGCCATCCACGCTGCTCTTCCAATGTTCACAGCACAGTGTGGCAATCTGTGCTGTTCTATGAGGCGTCCTTCAAGCTTTTCTCAGTCCTCCAAGCCTCCCAGAGGTATACTCACTGATTAGCACAAGGCTACCCATTCGGCATGTGTCAGGTTGACCATAGCTGAATGAACCAGTGAAAGCTAACTCATGTTATGGTGCTATAGGAAACACCAAAAGGGTTATAATATGATTCGGAGCCACAAGAAAAACTCCCACTGGAAATTTCATATGAATGAATGATGTCAATAACAAAAAAAACCCCACACACACAGTATGAAATTAATAATGAAAATATCTAAGATGTGAACACTGTGTCCCACCTGTGAAATGTTTATTCTGAATGCATTACGTCTATTAACTGACGGAAATCTTGAAATAATCCCTTTTTCAAGCATTCAATATGTAGGTTGCAGGCTTATCCTCTTAAGCCCAAAACTAAAGTATAAACTTGTATTATTTTTGTATCAACTTCAGAGTTCCTTCATTTCTTTTTGATGACCTGTGTCAGCCATGCACAGCCAGCTCCTGATCGTCTCTGAGGTCCATACGTACTTTGACTCTTACTTGGCAACCCTCCTCAACACAAAGAAAGTTCACTTTAGTGTCATGTGTGCGGAAGGTCACTGTGGGTACTCCTGTTTTTCCTCTGGTTAGGAATGCACTGCTTTTCACTGTGTCCAAACTTTTGACACTTCGGGGGGAATGATTTACCTGGGTGTACAGTTCATAGAAAACAGTCTACTACATTGAGGAAGGCAAGGGGGCAGGACAGGGTGCCGCCCATAGCAGTGACATAGAGATAGTGTGTTCTCTTTGTAGACAATCAGGACGCATGAGGAACCAGAAGTGGAACCAGAGCTAGCACGCCCTTTAAGGCCCACCCCTGATGGCTTATATCTGTCCCGTGCCTCCCACCCTACAAGTCACCTGACTTGCCAAAGCAGCACCAACAGCTACATGCCAAGTGTTCAAAAATGAGCATTGGAGGAAGGGCATAGTTCCCATTCAAACCAGAACAGAAAGATTGCCTAAATTCTTTCACTTGGTGATTGGAAAAGCCCAGGGAACATTTCAAAAGGTGCCCTGGCTTGAAGAATCAGAACCTCAAGGACATTCAGGGTGATCCTGTTAGAACCAACCCACCTGCCTCAAAGCCAGCAGGATAGCAGTTCCCGTGGAAAAGCCAGTCAGGTTTTCCCAAGTCTTCTTTTCTCCCTCTCCACTGGAATGTTTCAGCTTTCATGTGTAAAATTAATCACCATGTTTTTCCACTGTCAACTTCTTCTTGACTTATTTATTCTTGGCCAGTTTGACTAGAGCCTGAAATAAAACTCACCAAGCAAACAACATTGCAGAGATGATGGGAACACTTTGGTTCAAAGTTAATTTCTTTTTTAGTTGACATAAAATTATTTGTATTAATTACTTATAATACGTTTTGCACATAAAATGCACTGTGAAATGCTTAAATCAATCTGGTTAACATATGCACCATTTTATACAGCATGTTGCGATGAGCATGTGTGCTCATCAACTGTGTTGACATCAGATTCATTACCTTGTCACCCTGCTAGAGAGCTTCTCTCGTGAGCTTGTTCCTTAGTTATAACTACATATTCTTTGGTGACGCGTTTCCTACACTGACTGTCTTTTAAGCCCTCCAGGCTCTGGTAATCACCATTGTACACTCTACATCTGAAATCAACAAATTTATTTTTCATATGAGTCTGAACATGTAATATTTGTTTTTGTGCATGTGACTCATTTCATTTAACAGAATGCCCTTCAACTTTGTTGCAGATGGTAAGATTTCCTTCTTTTTTTCTTTTTTTTTTTTTTTTTTTTTTTTTGGCTGAAGAATATTCCCCTGGGGATATGCCACTCTTACTTATCCACTCACTTATTAATGGACACTTAGGTTGATTACACACCTTTACTGCTGCAGATATGTTATCATAAAGATGGAAGTGCAGATATTTCATCGACAAACTAGTTTCACTTAGATGTAACTTTAGATGCACACCCAATACATACCTTTAAATATGTGCTCAGTAATAGAATTTTTGGATCATGTAGTAATTTTACTTTTTTTCTAATTGTGTTACTTACCTCCGTGATGACTGTAATTTTTATTTCCACCAACAGTTTACAACTATTCCCTTTTCTCTAAGTTCTCTCCCACACTTGTTCTCTTTGTGCTTTCATTTTCCGTTTTTACTAGAGAATCTACCTAACTATGGCTTTCATTTGTACTTACTATATGATCATTGATATTGAGTATTTCTGCAAACCTCTAATGAATTGTATGCCTTCTTTCAGAAAATACCTGTTTGGCTCCTTTGCCCATTTTTACTCAGTTTGTTTTCTCAGATGGTTAAGTTATTTATTTGAGTTCCTAGTATATTTTGGATATTTAACTTCAGAATTTCTACAATATCACTATTAATAACAATTGTGAAGCATCATTTTATCTGGAAGATTTAAAGTGCAGGTTCTAAAAACACAAGCCAGTAAAATCTTGTTATATGTGTAACATGTAATTACAGTATAAATGCGGTATCCTCAGGTTACATTTTGACCTTGAAAAATGAAACTCAGGGGCTGGAGAGATGGCTCACAGGTTAAGAGCACTGGCTGCTCTTCCAGAGGTCCTGAGTTCAACTCCCAGCAACCTCATGGTGGCTCACAACTATCTAAAATTAGATCTGATGCCCTCTTCTGGTGTGCAGGTGCACAAGGAGAGAGGACATTGTATATATAATTAATAAATCAAAGGAAGAAAGAAGGAAGGAAGGAAGGAAGGAAGGAAGGAAGGAAGGAACTTACTAGACTTTGTCCTGCACCTACACTGGCTGAGTGACGTCTACTTAGCATTAGATAAACTAATGCCAAATCTTTTTGTTCTGATAATTCCAGGGGGGGGTTATCAATCACCTTGGGAATTGAGCTGTAAATGTTTATTAGGCTCACATCATGGCAGGATGGAGCTCACAAGCTCAGTGAAGCCAGCAGCACTCTGGAAAATAATCCGATACCCAGACCTTACCTCATAGATCATCTATAGGTCCAGGCTCCTCATCACCACACGGAGACCCTTCCCTAAAATCCACGTGACTCCCACCCTGTCCAATAGTGTAGTTTCTAAAGCTTTTCTGCCTCTGTGGAAACTTACTCAAGGGCTGACATTTTCATTTCCTCCTTATCTCTATTTTACCCTTTATTTTTCTAATGTATGAAGTCGAGCCCTAAAATTTTGATGATGATACAAATAGACAAATTTCTAATAAGATAGGTGATACATGTACCTCCCGGTTCTATAGTGACAAGTTCATTCTGTTCCCTAAGAGGTTGGCAATTTTGTCTTACTGAAAAGTAAGTTGCCATGATAAAATGTCCTGACAGAAAGGAAGAAAAGCTTTGTTTTGGTTCATGGTTCCTAAGAGATTTAAGAGAACCTCTGACAGACTGCATCTTACAAAGCTCTACTTCCTGAGATTCTGCAACCTTCCCAAACAGCACCCCCTGATGGGGACCAGGTATTCAAACACCTGAGCTTATGGGAAACATTTCACCCTCAAACTGCAACATTATCTATGACATATACAAAACTTACCACTACAGCATTATATGTGAGTTGATAGTTAAGACAGTTAAGACAAAAAAAAAAAATGTTCTCTATTTTTTTTGATGTTCTCTGTCTTATCAAAATATGTTAATATTACCCAAATTGAAAATCACCTACAAAAAGGCACCAGACTTATAACAAACCCTGTCTTGAAACAAGAAAACACCGGATATCATGCTAAGACCATTCCAGCAGAAAAATTAGCTTTCTTATTATGTTTTCATAAATAATTCACTCTTTCTGCTTTATTTGTATCAGAGACGTTGAGCTAAAACTTTAAAATGCTTGTGTGGTAACATCTTCATCCTTTCTTTTCACCAGATATTTTCTCAATGATCTCTGACTCCAGTGGGGTGATGGTTTATGGGAGGTATGACCAGTTCCTCCGGGAAGTTCTCAAACTACCCACAGCGGTTTTTGAAGGGCCTTCATTTGGTTACACAGAACAGTCAGCCAGATCCTGTTTCTCCCAACAGGTAATTTTCTAAAGGAAATCCTTCCAAACACTGTTATTCTCTTTCTTTGAGTGACTTCTAGGCTCAAGTGCCCAAATTCTTCATGACAAAAGCTTGGGGCATATTTCTCCAGCCTTTGATGAACGACCTGTGATCCAGCAACTAGCAATATACCTGAAGAGTAATGATAGAGAGTGCTCACTGGCCAAGAGGCATCACGCTTATTATTTCTACTGTCTAATTTATCCTTTGTAGCAACAGATACCCTCACTTTCCTTGCATTAATGTTGCTATGTTTTCTAAAGGACTAAATTGTCACTCATCCCCCGAGTGAGGTAGTCCTGACCTCACACTAAGTTTTACCAACAGTAATCAAAGTAGAGGAGTCTCCTTGCACGCCACATCACTGTCTGGCTAGTCCAACACGTGATGAACAGTGCTGCCTAAATCTCCCACAGTCTGACGTAGTGATGCCTTGTCTCCTGGGAAGGCTTAGTTTACAGCATCTCAAGTTTAGACGTCCACGTAAAGACCATATGTGTTCATTCCCCAATACAATACAGCGCTAGTTTCTAACTTCATACACATAATACTCATTTACAATTGCATAAAGCTTAAACTAACCAAGTGCGTCGTCTCAAGCAGCCTTTGCAGTGAAAACATAAAACAAAGTTTAGAAGGGAAAGAAACGTGCACGACAGCTCCTGAAAACCCACACAACTCACCCAGCTAGTGACATCATCAGTCTGCGTTTACGTGGCCATCTGCGCCAGGCGGTCCTCAATCGTAGTGATAATCTGTAGGACTATCACTAACCTCCTGATGAGTAAAGACAGAGCTGGCTGCACTTGGTGACCGGGTGCATACTCTGCCCCTGAGCTCTCTAGACCGGAGGAGTCTGTGTGAAATCTTCAGGATCCCAACCCCGACATCCATCGAGGAGGGCCTAGGTGCTCTTTGCAGTCTCTCCACCTTGATATTCTGGTCCGAATTTTCAAACAAAACAATTTTGTTGTTTTGTTGACCACGAAATTCCTGCTATTCCCAAATTTCGGCAGAAGCAATAACACTAAATACTCAGTATGTAAGCAAATGAGGAAGCTCCAGAGGGAAGTCACTTACAAACAGCCCAATCAGCGCCCTGAGGCCCTGCTGGGCCACTGGAGATTTCAGCTCTTCACCTTTCTTTGTTTCACCCTGTCCCTTATCTCTGAGAGGGAAGCTGTCCGATCCTTGATCCTTGCGACTGGCCGCTGACTCAGGCTCTGCGGAAATGCTCTGGTCTCAGGCACATTCAGGCAGAAGCAGCCCTGGAAGTTTTCCATTCTGAACTAGTGCAACAACACCCTTTGGAAAGTTCTGTCTCTCCCTGTGTGAGGAGTTAACTGAAGGCTTGGTCTCTTGTTGTCAAATGCTAACACATGAGTTCAGGTTATTCTCTGACCTATACTTCTGTCGCTTTTCCTGTTCCGGTGCAGAAAAAGGTCACATTAAATGGCTTCTTGGACACGCTCATGTCAGACCCTCCCCCACAGTGTCTGGTGTGGCTGCCTCTTCTGCATCGACTGGCGAATGTAGAAAATGGTGAGTAGTTACTGCTGAGCCAAAACAGTATTAAAATTGCTCAAATTAGACCATCATATCTACAGTTATGACTTCCATGACAGTTTTAGGAAAATTTGCTTACTGGATCATTTATCCAACTTACCATCTGACCCTTAAGAGCTGCAAAATTAGGATGATGAATGCTAAATAATAATAATAATAACAACAACAACAATAATAATAATAACAATAATGCACTAAATTGCAATGTAACCTCAATTACAAAGTGCCTGTGTTCAACAGATAGATCCCAGTAAAGGATATTTTTTAACCAGTTTTTTTCCAAGCAATCAGCTAGGAATGGGTGAAAGAAATGGCAAAAAAATAAATGAAAGCAATAAGTGATAGCAAGTTGCTCACCTTAAGGCATCTATTTGAGGTTGTAAGTGTCCTCTAAGTAAACATATGTTGAAGACAAGAGTAATGTAAATTTCAGTGCATGTTTCTTTTCAAAAAGAGCAAAGGTTTCTAATATAAGAGATGTTTACCATTGACAAATCTAGATTTTAATGTAAAATACAACCTGGGACACAGTTTCCAAAAATTTACACATGGAACAAACTAACACCTATATTTCATGCTTGTAGTTTTATTGTCAAGCTGTAAAATTTCTCCAATTTGAGTAGAAAATAATCTATCCCATATCTATGTATTGCTTTAATATACATTGAGGATAAAGTTGGCTTCATTTTAAATTCTCATTTGGAATTTTTAGCATCTGACTCTTGTCTCTCAAAGTTTATTCTGTTTTCTTTGGGGCAAAATTTAAAGAATAAATTTACTAATTCCTTTGGAATTACCATAAATCACATGTACGTAAGAGCCAAGAGCCAGTAAATGGCTGTCATGAGACAGGATAGATTCAGAGTCCCGTCAGCATTCCAGCAGGAATAGTGTGCCAATCCTGACGCTGTGATTTCAGTCCTGACGTCTCAGTGCTTCCTGTTACAGGAGATCTGATTCCTAGGCACCTGTCCAGAGCAGATACCCAGCCTCACCTCACACCCTTAGCTTTCCTGGGAGCCAGGAGAAGGGCTTGAGCTATTCCTAAACAGCAGCACACGCAGAACACATTACCTTCCTTTTTAACATTTCACTTTTTATCATCATCTGTATTACTCTTCTTGCCTAGTAACTTTTAAAAAAATAAATAAATTTATTGTTGTTTTTGTTCATCTGTTGCTGCTACCACTGTTTCAGTATTTTTAACTCATGGCATGAGGACAACTTAGAGTTGATTTTTATATTAGCTCATAATCGCAATGATTTTACCTGGCCATCTTGGCAGTTCACATTTCCTGGCAAAACAAGGAAAGAGTCTCCCGAACAGTCTAAGTCAGAACTGTGCCCAAATAATTTGTTCATCTTCAGGGGACCTACTCTTCTGCTCCAGAATAAAAGGGAAAGACAGAGACAGAGACAACGAGACAGGCAGAGATGAGAAAATGTGTTTTAGATGAAGGCAGTGTAATTAATAAGCCCATTAGCTACTCTATTTTTTTAAGGAACAAAATTCTCTCATCTAATTTTTCTATCCCCCCATCTCATTCCTTTATTCCCCTCTCATCTTCTATTTCATTAACACTTGCCCCTGCCTCTTGGATACTTAACTGTATTCATCCATTCTGCTGCTGTGTCTTCATGACCTCTGTTGGTTTCCAGGAGACGATATGAGCAAAGATGGGTCAGTTTGGATGATTTACATTTTTATGACGTAAGAAATAGGGGTCGAAAGAGCAAACGTCATTGCTGAGATTTACTTTGCCAGAGGGCACTTATTCTTCATCCCTTTCTATACCTACCCCCACCTCCGCCCCACCCCACCCCCACACCCACACATGCTTGGAAAATACAGTTCCAGGAATAAACACGTCCCTCAGTCAAAATTGATTATGGTCTGAAGTCACCGAAGCGCACAGCAGAAGAAGAGAATTCCTCGTAAGTCGTGCTTTTCTTTAGTCTGGTTTACACTCTTCCTGCTTTTTTTTTCTCCTTATTTGCTTCCTCCCTAGTCTTCCATCCGGTTGAGTGTTCCTACTGCCACAGCGAGAGCATGATGGGATTTCGCTACCGATGCCAACAATGTCACAACTACCAGCTCTGCCAGGACTGCTTCTGGAGGGGGCATGCAGGAGGCTCTCATAGTAACCAGCACCAAATGAAAGAGTATACATCGTGGGTAAGTGAGGTCCAGGCGGTGTTTAAGGGTGGCTGTGTGTTCCCCAAGATGAGAAGGAATGATAGGCGTGGTGTGTTGGTTAGGGTTCTCTGTTGCTGTGATAAAGACCTAAACAAAAAGCAACTCATGGGAAAAATTCCCAGGTCACAATCCATCACGGAGGAAGTCAGGTCAGGAACTCTAGTAGGAACCTAGAGGTAGAAACTGAAACAGAGGCCTTGGAGAAACTTTGTTTATTGGCTTGCTCTCATGGCTGGCTCAACCTGTTTTCTTATGGCACCCAGGACCACCTCTTCAGGATGGCATTCTCCACAGAGAGCTGGCTTCTCTCACATCAATCATTTTTTTATTCACTTTATATCCTGGTTGTAGCTCCAATTCACCTCCCCTCCCAGTTCCACCTTCCCTCCCTTCCCCCACCCCCCTCCCCTCTTGCCCATTCCTCAGAAAAGGGGAGCTTCCTTTCCCATCCACCCCAGCTCATCAAGTCACATCAGGCCTGAGCACGTCCTCTTCCCCTGCGGCCTGGCAAAGGCAGTCCTGCCAAGGGGAAGTGATTTAAAAAGCTAGCAAGTGAGTCTGTGTCAGATGCAGTCCCTACTTCCCTTACTAGAGGACCTGCTTGAAGCCTAAGCTGCCCATCAGCTACATCTTTGTAGGAGGCCTCGGCCCAATTCATGCATGGTCCTTGGTTGCTGCTTCAGTCTCTGCAAACCCCTCTAGGCCCTGGCTAGTTGGCCTCATTGGTCTTCTTGTGGAACTCCTGTCACCTCCAGGTCCTTTTCTCTTTTCTTCCGCTTTTCTACAAGACTCCCTACACTTCGCCCAATGTTTGGCTGTGAGTTTCAGCATCTGTTTTGAGGTGCTGCTGGGTAGAGTCTCTTAGAGGACAACTCTGGTAAGCTCCTGTCTGCAAGCTTAGCAGAGTATTATTAATAGGGTCAGAGGTTGGGACTCTCCAACAGGATAGGTCTTTGGTTGGGCCAGGCATTGGTTGGGCAATTCCCTCAATCTCAGCTCTATCTACTCTATCTTTATCCCTACACATCTTGTAGGCAGGGTAAATTTTGGATCAGAGGTTTGTGGCTGGGCTGGTGCTCCCCTTCCTCTACTAGGAGGCTTGTCTAGTTAGAAGGTGTCCTCTTCAGTCTCTATGGCCTCTGCTACTAGGAGACTGTGTTCTCCCCACCCCCAGGATCTGACCCTAACTCAGGTCTCCAGCTCCCACAACAATCATTAATGAAGAAAATGCTCCATAGACTTGTCAATAGGTAAATCTGACTTGTGCCAAGCTCACAAAAAGGGGAAGGGGGATTAAGGTCAACCTTAACCTCTGCTCCTTTCCCACTCCCTGCTATTTCTCATCCTACTCGGGTCTCTTACCTTTTGTATCTGAGCCAAGTATGGCTTCCGAGACTTAAAATATTGTAAGAACCAAACTATGGTTCTTCTCAGGATTATAGACAGGCCAGCAATGAGCTAATCAACAGAAAGGCAAGCCGTCCTGGGTCAGTTTTATTTTGCTGGGAAGTATGCATCTTTCTAAGTTTCGCCTCACTATTTTCTATGCAAATTAATTTAAAAAAAAAAAAAGAACTTAACAGTTTCCTGAGATTACCTGATTTCTTTCAAGTAGTATGAGAATGTGTACTCACCAACACTGATCCAGCTTCAGATTTTTTTTTTCAGGGAATGGAGAGGGAAACTTGAAGTTTTAAGATCTTTTCATAGTGGGAGGAGTTAACTGAGTTAACTTAGTAAAAATGACCTGTCCGTGTGACAATAGCATGTGGCACCTGTCTGTGGAGGAGGACACTGGTGTGCTTACTGTTTGTGGGGCTCACTGTTCCTCTGATCTACCCCAGTTAAACTCAAAGTTCACTTCTCACTCAGTCTCCCAAGTTTCTTGTTCTGTGTCTGGATTGGTTGCTGTCGGCTGTATCATCAGCCAAGCCAACTGAGCTACTTTCGATAATTCAATCCCAAGAGTGCAAAGTTGTTTGATTTATTATATATCCAAATGTATCACGTAGGTTTTATGTATAGAGTAGTTTGCTAAATATTTTATATGCACATATATTATGCGACTTCCTGAGGAACAAACATCTACCTCCCCAGTGGGGGTTTGATGCCTCTTTCTTTCTTCCCTAGAATGGCTTCTCATCTTCCTCCCTTTGCAGGTGTTATTCCTCCCATTCCCTGAGATTTTCTCAGATGGTTTGAGTGGTCCCCTAAACCTCAATACATGTTTCCCTGCACACTGGCTGCTTCCATTCAGCATTTGCAGGACTTTTCAGCAAGGGCTGGCTTGTTTCAGGACGCATCTTCCTGGCTTAGAGGACAGGTGCTCAAAACAGAGTTCTTCAATGAATGAGTTAGTCAAGAAATGAGTGAATGAATATGCAGCATTGGTAAATTTTTAGACTCGCCTGAGAAAGTACATAGTCAAGGATATTATTCTCTTTCTAGAAATCGCCTGCTAAGAAGCTGACGAACGCACTAAGCAAGTCCCTGAGCTGCGCTTCAAGCCGCGAACCTTTACACCCCATGTTCCCAGATCAGCCTGAGAAGCCACTCAACCTGGCTCATATCGTGTGAGTGTCTCTGGCCCCAGACTAGGATCTGACTTCCTTCACTCACACAAGCCTGGAGCATTCCCACCAAGACAACTTCACAGCATGTGTCAGGAACCAACTTTTATTTATTCGTCTTTTTTCTCTTTTTGGTTAGTCATGAGTCTCATTGTAAACTTTTCACACATATATCATTACACTCTGTTCTTATTCATCTCCCATTACCTTCTGCTATACCTCTCCCCCCTTCTTGCTGGTTCCCTTCACCCCCAAAAAAATTTTCTTCTGCTTTCATCACATGCACACACGCATGCGCACACACACACTTGCAAGCTTTAATTTTTTTTTTTTTTTAAGTATAAAAGCAATATGATGCCGGCATAGGCCAAACACCCACAAAACCAACATGAAAACCACTCTGTGGAATGGAGCTAACTTACTTTTTAACTTTTATTTTTTTTAATCATGCTCCAATAAACAAGCCAGGAGCACATAAACCAGGGAGCCATCCCAAGGGGACAGCGGCTTCTGGGGATTGCAGCCCCGGAGCTGCCGGGCTACAGTCTGCCCTTGCCCTTGGCATCACCAAGGAGACACAACATCAGGCTGCTCAGGAAGGAGCGCAAGGTGGAGGAGGCCGTGCTGTGGGAACTCTGCTCACTCTCCACTGGCTGCTGTCACGCCAAGCTGCTGGGCGTGGAGAGTGAGTGGCAGGGCGTGGTCCTGAGAGCACTGCAGCATAGCAGAACGAGGGGCCTGCTGCAGAAAACGAGTCACGATCAGTGCCACCACACATGCCCAGCCAGGGCCTTATACGGTCAGCGCTTGGGAGTGTGTGTGTGTTTGTGTCTGTCTGTCTGTATGTATGTATGTGTCTCTGTGTCTGTATGTGTCTGTGTCTGTCTGTATGTATGTGTTTCTGTGTTTGTGTGTGTCTGTGTATGTCTGTGTGTGTCTGTGTGTATATATGTGTGCATGTATATATGTATGTATGTGTGTATGTACGTATGTGTGTATATGTTTGTGTGAGTGTTTGTGTGTGTTATGACATAAATAAAAATGTCATCCACTCAACAGATCTAAATATGAAGGCAATTATTTGGGGGAAGGAGAAAAGACAGAGAGAGATAATGGGAGATCATAGAAGAGAGGGAGGGTGGTAAGAGTCCCTGGGAGAGAAACCTAAGCAGAGAGAGAGCATGGGTGGGAGTGGGAGATGGGTTATATCTGGAGCACCTGGCCTAGGTGATGACATAGGATGCTGTCAGGACCATAAAGGCCCCTAAAAGCAGGCCAGTTGAATTGCTTGCACCACACGTAACAGTGTGGGTATGTGTGTATGTGTGTGTATGTTAGTGTGTATGTGTGTGTATGTGTATATGTGTGTATGTATGTACATATGTGTGTATGTATGTACATATGTGTGTATGTGTGTACATGTGTATGTACATGTGTGTACACAGTGTGTATATGTGTGTGCATCTGTATGTGTGTACATGTGTATATGGGTATACATATGTGTCCATGTGTATACATATTATTTTAATGTGTTTTTAAAATATATGACATTTAGCAGCAGGTTCTTTCATCACAAGTCTTTTATCAGGCTCTATAAACTGAAATAAGAGAATGAGCACTTTAATAACTATCAAACACTAATACCTGTCTGCATGCTTAATGTTTTTAATGTGTTATTCCCAAATATGACAACACAAGAAGGGCGAGGGCAGACATAAGAGTCGGCAGTTAAAAGCACTGACTGATCTTTCAAAGGACCAAGTAAGTGTGGCCCCTAGTACTCACTCAGCAGCTCAGAACTTTCTGTAATGAACTCTCATTCCAAGGGACCCAATTCCCACCTCTGGCCTCCCCAGGCACCAGCCATACATGTACATGCGCTTACATACATGTAGGCAAACACCCATACAAAGAAAAATAAAAATTATTAATAAACTATATTTTTAAAAGACAGAAAGAGGACTAAGGCCTCTTTTGCATTGCACAAAAGCATCAATAGTATAATTTGTTTTTACTTTTTATCCTCTAGAAAACACTTTCCTGAAATAACTTTTACATAGTTTCATGAGTTGTGGTACAAACCACATCTTTTCACTGTTTGGAAGTATGTTCATATACATCTGCCAGTATATAAATATCCAGTGCACCACCTATGCACACAATCAACGCACAGGCAGAGGCAGAGAGGAGGCAGTGGCTGGGCTTAGGAATATTAATGGGCATATTACGTCATGCACCATTTGTCCAAGGGGCTGAGGCATTTAGGATAATAGCACAAACTCAAAATAAAGCATTAGTTATCTGTTAGCATGAAATGTACATTAATTTGTAAATTATTATCAATTCTTCAAAGTTACTGTTTAGGGAAAAAAGTCACATAAAAAGAATATTTATGAGAAGATAATTATACATCCTCGTGTGATACGGAACATGTCTCTGTCAGAAAGCCCATGTACTGGGATGTGATCCTGTTCTCTTCAAGGCATGTCTTGCTGTGCATGTGTTAAAAAGCGTATCCAGTCATGAGCAGAGAAGAGTCATTTTAAGATCCATAAGTATACACTGAGAAAAAAAACACATAGTGTATGCTTAATTATTCATAATAAATTAATTAGAAAATATGTTCATTTAAACTCTTTAAAGCTCCAGCTTTTAACTATGGAAAATGCCAAAAATGTGATGGTGGTAAGACTGTGAAACTAAATAAACATTTCTCAGGAAGCCTTAGATAAAGAGAGACTGACTCAATAGAATTTTTAAACAGCCAGGGGTGGTGGCACACACCTACAGTCTCAGCACTCAGGAGGCAGGGGAGGGTTAATCTTTGTGAGTTCGAGGCCAGCCTGGATGACGGACGAAGCAAGTTCCAGGCCAGCCAGGGCTGCATACTGAGACTCTGTCTCAATAAACAAACAACCACAACACAAACCAGGTTGCGGCACTACTAACTCAAATACAAGCACAAGCACATTTGCAATACGGAAATGAAACGTGACAACGAAAATGCTATTGCCTCCAAGAGCCAGGGGCTTTTCTGTACATGTAGCAAAACACTGCCACTCGTGAGTGAGTTCTTAAATAGAAGTGAACAGGTGGTGGCATTTTTGTATTCCGGCATGGGTGCTTAACTATCGCATTGCTTGTAAATGTTGCCATGATTAACAGTGTCTATTCTGTTCCACTCCCTTGCTGCCAAAAGTGACACTTGGTAAGTAATTGATGCCCCCACTCATATTTAGGCAAATTTCTCATCCCAATGAGAAGTGGTTATGAGATGGAAAACAAATGAGCTGCAGAAGGCTAGTTTAAAACTAATCCTGCCTTCAGCTGAACCTTTGTGCTTGAGGAGGATGTCAATTTTAGCTTTTTGTAAGTTCTCTGCTAAGAAAAAAAAATCACTTCTTTGTATGTTACTTCTGAGACTCACTGTTCATGTGGGGATGTTTCACGTTAGTAAGAATAAACACGTTTTTCCATCTCCCACGTGGTGCTTATGCCAAGAAAGGTCACTTGCCATTTGGTGATGGCAGAAGTCAGGAATGTGAGTCGCTTGAAAGCTGCCATTTTTCTGCCCATATCCAACGTATTGATTGGTGGCCCTTAATTATGAAGCAATTTTCTAAGAAGCCCCAATTTTCATTTTGTGACGACCAGTTTCAATAAAGAAAATTGGCCAGGCTAATTAAAAAGCACTCTCGATTCATTTGTTCGCCGTCTCCTAGATACAGAGCAAAATGGGAAAGGTCTTTTTCCTTTTGTCAAAATGAAACAGGAAGTGTGGGGTCAGTTTCAACTTTTTGCAGAGCTACGATGGACATACCTCATCCCGATTGCTGTGTTAAACATCAGTGTGCCCACCTCCCTGATTTCAGAGGACATTTGGATGCAATGATCAATGATCATCGCAATGATCCCCCCTAGAAAATAAAGCCATTCACATTGAGGCACCACTAGTTTTAAGTACTCTTGTGTTGCTTCCTTATCACAAAGATGCATCCCAGGTAAGCAATCCAAAGCTCTGAGATTGTTTTCTGAGCCCCGGCTGGTACATCCAGAGTGGGTGACATAGTGAGTCTGCTGTTCTGACCTCATCCAAGGAGTGATGTGACTCGCAGAACCTTGGGACATAGTGCAGCTCCTGATGCAAGGAAGACGCTTCAGTGAAATTTCATAGCCAGCGCTGAGATTTCAAACCTGAAGTGCTTCGCACCACACAAACTCAACAGGTCTACTCTTTGCTGTACAAGGCACAACGCCAAAACTAACGAGTTACATTAACTAACTGCTAATCAACTCTCTTAGACTACGGCAACTAATGTCTCATCTCCAAAGTATGCTCTACTGTCCATTCAAAATGGGGAATCATGGTAAAGCTGTCCCCTTGGGCCTTGAGACGTAACTCAGTGGGTACAGTACTTGCCTGGCATACAATGCGGCCACCGCTGGCCTCTCGGCACCACAGAAACCTGGCTTCGTGGCACATGTGGGAGACCCCAGTATCCAGGAGGTAAAGGTGGCAGAATCAGAATGTGGAGGTCATCCTCAGCGGCTGAGTGAGTTGGCAGCTACTCTAGGCTAGGAGACTCAGTAAGTAAATAAATGCCACCTCAATAGGTAAACAAATAAATAAATGTTTTCTCTCACTATGAATGATGTCTAAGTATGTACTTTATCTCCTGAGCTCTAGACTATTATTCGATATCATACATTAGCCTACAATAAGAAAAAAAAAAGTCTAGGAGATGAGCTAGGGATCTGGGCTCTATGGTTTTATCCGATGTGAGACATACATGATAAAGACAATGATAAGACAAAATGGAACTATAACAGAGGACAACAGACCCAATCCACTTGGTGTATAGGGTCACAGGCAGTCCTGAGGATCACCAGCCACTACTTTTCCTCACTTCTGTTATTAATACGATGATGTTTATGGGATGGTTGACACCATATAACCTTTCACATGGATCATCCAAAGAACAGGGACACAGATCCTGGTGCCTCTTTATTGCAGGCGCACACAGGTACAGGACAAATAAAACCAAGTGTGATTTTATTTTGGTGTCTGTCCTTTAAGGAGGGCCACCATCATGAGGAGCACATAGAACTTCCAGAATCCTTGATCTTCTCAGAAACATGACTCAACAAGCATCAAGGTTCAATGCTCATGGAAAAATACTCCCGTCTCCTAATGTCTTCCTTAAGTTTAACTAAACCTCTGTGTCCATGAGGAATTGTAACTTTATGTCATTTGAATAACTCCATTGGCTTATAGAAGCTTTTCTGTGGACCTTGGGGGAGAGACAATTCTGATTCTCATCCTTTTTCTCCATGGATGGTGGGAAGTTTTCCCGTGTAACTTTGCCTTAACTTTCCATGCACAATGTGTTTTCTTTCAGGCCTCCGAGACCTGTAACCAGCATGAATGACACACTCTTCTCCCACTCTGTTCCCTCCTCAGGAAGTCCCTTCATCACTAGGAGGTGAGTCCCCAATCCTTCCACTAAATCAGCCTGCCCTTTCTGAATAAGCTTGATACTATGGTGAGAAAAATATCCTGCTGTAAGCCAAATGTGGAGTATTATTGTTATTGGAAACGAGTTTGTAAATGCCCATTACTTGTTCTCAATTTTCCTCACAAGGACATATGTAAAGGGCTGGGCTGGCTCTTGAGGTTTCTATAAACTCTGGAAATCTGAATTATATCCTCCCCCGCAGAAGGAATGTGGGGTACACTTCAACCTTACTGCTTATACATATGCTTTCTGTATTACTGAGCAAATCATGTTTCTGGCCCTTGGAGTAGCCTGAGGAAGTGTGGCACTGGAATTTCACGATGCAGTAGTGCATTATAATAAAAAGTATAAAATGACTCATTATTTAAGACTCCAGATATAAGTGATTACTCTTCTGGGTCACCTCTGGAATTCCTGGGGCCAGGACTAATGACCAAACCTAGAATACAGTTTCCATAGAAACAACTACATAAATAATATCAAGAACTTTTCGAAGATGTGGTGTTGTGTCTCATCTTTTTGCACAAAATCTACCAGATATGTTCAAAGAACAGTAGACTCGTTCACTGCCTTGAGTGTTAGTGTTAGGAACACACAGGGCTCAAAAGGTGTGCTAGCTCATTTGATGGATATTGCAAATCAACACCAGTGAGTTATTTGGTGAATACATGGAGTCTCACAGGAAAGCAAGCAGGAAGGTTAGGAAGACAAAGATGTGATTGAGCATCAGATCTCAACTGCCTTGTGGCACAATCCTTTTTCGCCCTGAGATAATGGGTAGGTGCCAACTTCTCTGCATCCTTTCCTGTTCTGGCACATTCTAGAGAGAGTTTAAATGAGAAAGGCTTATCAATCAATCCTACTTCTAATTTTCCCCCCTTGCATCACTGTATATGCCCATCCATTGGAGCCTGAGATGAAAAAGATCCCCTTAATTATAATAAGCACAACAAAGACAGTATGTTTACCTACGGTGTTTCCATTATGTAAGTTAAATCTGAAATAAACAGTAAGACATTTATACCACAGAATATGCACAGAAAAAGTGATATTTATGTATCCCCCTAACTTCTTATGACTATCCCTACTCATAACTATGAACACATAAAGCCATCTTTCCTGAAAGAAATCGTATGGTAACTGGGAGACACAGGCCTATGCATCTATCCAGTGAAGAACTGATACACTCCCTAGAAAGATGCTGTGCACTTCAGGGAGCTCTGCATTCTGAAATCGCCACACCAAGGCAGACCCCATCCTTACTGAAGGTCATTTTATATCATTTCAGCTCGGACGGCGCTTATGGTGGATGCGTCTAGATGGATAACATGACTTCCTGTTCCCTAAATTATTCCTAAATAATTTGAGCTTTTCTGCCTCCTCTATTAACCTAAAATTCGGTCGCTCTTCCCTTTCTTCCGATTTTCAGTCCTTTTGTCCTATTCCCTGTGAACCACAGGTTTGTATAAAATGTGTGGTTCTTCTCACTGCTGAGACTGGGCTTGAATTTCTGTTTTTAGGGTGCTGCTCAATAAAGTTGTGTACACTGAACATCTGTCCTCTCTGAGTGGGCCTTGCTCTGTCCATGGGAGGTTTCATTGTCCACACCCCTCAGGTCACTTGAGCAGTTAAGAGTGTCCAGCCCCACAGCTAAGCACTCACTCAGAAAGCTGTATGCAAAAGCTTAACCTTGGGGCTTGGTCAGCGGCCCTCATTCTGAGTGTTTGAGAATTGTAGCCATTAAACAGTTGCTATAAAGCTGATGTCTCTGCCCTAGCATGAAAATCCTTAGTCTTCTAGTGGAGATGATGGGTCTTCAAGGGGAGGTTTTGCTGGTTTCTCAGCTCTTCCTCTTATTTCTCATTATTTTATGACTTGCATAGCTTTGTGATAGTATGAGTATGCGATGAGTACCAAGCTGGGTCATGTATAATTTGCAAGGCTCTAGATGGTGATTCCTAAGACTCTCGAAGGATCCTTGAGGAATGGTCCATTACTGAATGAAAGGCAAGAACAAAAGCCTCCAGCTAGACCTTGGTGCACCTTGGTCTTACAACGTTTCTGTCCCATTGAGTCAGGACCATTTTCTTGTCACAGAAAGATAACCTGATTCGCATTGGAGAGGTGATTTGGGGGTCAATTTCTTATTGCTGGTGCTTCATTTCTCACACTTGATGCTGCTGCTATTGAATAGTTTCTACTTTCCTTACCACAATCCACACTAAAGTTGATGCAACTACATCATACCAAAAGCATAAGTTAAAGCCCCCTTCCTTCTGGAACAAAAGCCAGATTAATGAAGCATGACCTAGAACTTGGTCCCCATTTCCATCACATCCCAATGGTCCCTTTATAGTACCATTGAGTTTTAGGGAAATTTACACAGCTATATTACATGACCTGTGCTGTCAGTCATTTGTAATGTGACCTAGGAGTCTTAGCGATCTGACAACAATGAGTCGGGCCATAGATCAGCTGAAACCACCACAGCGAGAGCCTCACTGCAAACCTTTTCAAGCCTGCCACTTTGGTCTTCAGAAGGCTCCAGGATGTGTCTTTGAAGCCCTTTAACATTCTAGGGATCAACATGGTGCAGATTTACACGTGGGGGGCTCTGGTCCCACCATCATCAGGTGCATCCCCTGTCCTTACATCCTTTTCCAACTAGATACACAATTCACTTTTCCATTAGCTGAAAGGAAGAGGGAATTCTTGCAGGCACTCACCCTCAGTCCTGGGAAGTCTTCAGGCATAATATTTGTGTGTCATATAAACAAATCTACACTCAATGACAGTTAGCAATTAGGTCAGAAGTGGGTCAAACAACAAATTCGCAGACCAGTTCACCTCATTCATTTTCCTGACCACAAACTACAACTCTGAATCTGGATTGTTCTCTTATAAATGCACATGAAGGCATGGTTGTATCAGTGAAAGCCTATCAACACAAGAATATGGCAGGCCAACAATGGTAGCTAAGTTAATGAGAGATCGTATAGCACTGTTGCAAAAACAGCAAACAAAGACTGACCACAAAGCCAGCCTCAGAGGCCCTTTCTCCCCTTCACTGCCCACAGTGCCTTGCTGCATATGGTCAGCTTTCTCTTTGGGCATCATGCCTAATCTGTAAAATCTTAAGTCTCTTCCCAAATCCCCTGCTTAATGTGTAAGCAAGAGTTTACTTCTTTCCAATGTTAAATAAGCAGCTTTCACTAGGATCCATCTCCCTCCCAAGCTATGACGCCAAGTACGAATGGCTAATTTCTTACACTTCCAATAGTAAGAGCATGATTTAATGATTTCATGAGCATTTTCATGGTTATAACTTCTAAAGGGGGTAATATTCATGAAAATAACCACATTGGATATTACATACGGTACCTACCTAGTTCTTGTTCTTCTCTAAGTATTAGAAAAGCACTTATATAAATTCTATAGTGTTCTGAATACAATCTAATATGCTTTTTCCATTTTTTTTATTACTGGCATTGCATGAATCCCCGTAGTACCTATGAGAAGGGTACGCACAGACACACCCAGTGTGTTACATCCCTCCAACCTCCCAAATCCTGACTCCTCCCAGAGGGACAACCTTTACATGACGTTTTCCTTGCCTAACTTGATGGTCACTTGGTTTTCTGGCTTATGTTTTCAGGCTAATTCCCTGTGTTTGTTTTTATTCTTTTCAAACACTTCTGCTTACTCAAAGATTCTATATTTAATGTCTCCGCTTTTAATCTCACTTTAAATGGGTGAAACTACGTTATAGGCATCTGTGATTGGGTCATCCAAAGTGGTTAACAAATTCAGCCTTTGCTTCTGACAGGCAAAGTTCCCCCACGGCTGACGTTTGTCTAAGATTAGAAGTCAGCCATCTTCAGTAACAAAACCTGGCCAATTCATCAACTCTACCTGGCACTGCATTGATGATCTCCTTGGGATCTTCACAATTCCTGTGCACATTACACTAAATTCCATACATTTATATATGTATATAGTCTATATATAAAACAAGCACACTCCATATGTAATCTTTATTTCAATTCATTTATAAGCTAGACTTAACACAGTCTTCAAACAAAGTTCTAATTTCCATATAAAGATATTAGCACATCATTAAAACCATGGCCGTCTCATTTTCCTGGGAGCAGGAGTGCTTTAGTGTTTACGCATGTTCTGTACACAGAAGACTTCTCTATAGACTCTCTCGACAGGTGTACAATTGATACAGCTTGATGAGATCAGGGAACAGCAAAGCAAATGAGATCAAGCAAGACTGGCCTCAGAACTCTTATTTCTTCTATGATGCCTATTTGAGACGGTTTAGTGTTTACATCAGCCTGAAGTGATGGATTGTCAGTTTTATTTTTTTTAAGTTTGTTTCATTTATTCATGTGTATTCGTGTGTGTGTGCACCTGTGTGAGTTTACATCCATCATGTGCTTGCAGATGACTATGGAGGCCTAAGCAAGAGCACCAGCTTCCCTGGGATTGTAGTTATAGTTTAGTGTGAGCTACTATATGGTTGTCTGCAGAAGCAGTGGAAGCCCTTAACTGCTGAACTATTTCTCCATCCCCATGGGTAACTAATCTTCCCGCTGGGACAGTAACCTGTTTTTTACACATATTTTGACTTGTATAAACCAGAGTTTTGTGTTTCAGATTTGAGCTGTTGAAATGTAGATAAGAGAAATGGGATGTTTCAACAAACTTTCTCTTTACTAAAGTGATGAGAAACTTATTGAATTTAAGTCAGTTTGATGACTTCATCACTATAGAGTAGTTAGTGAAGCAGGTTTTCACTGTTGAAAATCACTTGACAAGGGCTGGGGAGATAGCTCAGAGGTTAAGAGCACTGGCTGCTCTTCCAAAGGTCTTGAGTTCAATTCCCAGCAACCACACAGTTGCTCATAACCATCTATAATGAGATGTGGTGCCCTCTTCTGGCATGCAGGTGTACATGCAGGAAGAACAATGTATACATAATTAGTAAATAAATCTTAAAAAATAAAAAAAAATCACTTGACGAAGGAACTGCTTTATAAGCATTTTCAGTCTGTCAATTAAGAATTAATAAAATTAATTTTTTGCTTTTTAAAAAAATCTGCAACAGTTTAAAATATTGTTTTCAATTTAATCACAATGATACTAAATATTCCACATTCCATGAGAGCAAATACAATCCTTTGAGGCGACGTTCAATAAAAGAAAAACAAATGTTCTTGATTGGGGCTTAATAGAGTATTCCAACATAAGCAGAGTTATTGTGAAACACAGATGTCAGGTTTCAGCAGAATCCAACAAGTATAAGTGTGGAAGTTCGTGTCAAGGCTCCTCAGAAACGGTCTCATTAAAGTAAAAATCATGGTGTCAGCTGTCAACCTTCAAAACGAACAACTGAAAGTGTTTGATCCTCCAAAACACATTAGTTAGTCTCTCCTGGGTCTTTATTTTAATCTTGCATTCATCATCAGAAGATATGCCTGAATAATTTAACAGGCCTAACAGTTCCTTGGTTTAAGGAGATACTGCCATAATTTCTGATACTTAGTGAGCAAGAAAATGCTAGAGGGTAGGAAGCTCATTTTGTGGGGAGGAGGAGGAGTTGCTGATATTTCTCTCAGCGCCGTGAATGGTTTGTGGACATCTGAGATCAAAATCAATTCTGTAACAGATGTAACTACCTTCAACTAGAGGAAAGGACTGGGGACACACTGAGAAGGAGGAAGGAAAGTGATTATCTGATAAGGAGCTGCTTCAGGGAACACGCTTTAGAGAGCTGTTTGGGTAGAATATCGGAACATTACAGTAAACACCAACTACAGTGAGTCAGGGTGTTTGCTCGCCATGATGGAAAGCTCCCATCTTGGAGGATAAAGATCAATTTCCCGAAAAATACCCCTGAGACCGTAGGGAAACCAGGTCCCCAGAGCTAGAGTCACAGACAGCTGTAGGTGTTGGGAACCAAACCTGGGTCCTCTGAAAGAGCTGGACATGCTTTTAACAACTGAGCTATCTCTCCAGCACAAAAGTAAAAATGCTGGTAGAACCCATCATACCTTGAAATAAATGTTAGAGTCTCCTGATGTCTAGCCATGTGCTGTATTCATTCCTCGTTAAACAAATAGCGGAGGTCAAGCCTGAGGTCGTGGTAGGCCGTTATGGTGCTCAGGTAGGTTTCTTCTCATAGATAAACTCTCTAGAAATCTTGGAGATATCTTGAGCATTTTAAAATCCTAAGCCATCTGCCCACACAGAGTGTAGCTCTAGACGAGGGAGTTTCTGATGCCGGCTTCTATTCTCGATGCGTCGCTGTGTTTACGCTCTTCTTGGCTTTCCCGTCTTATTAACTAGCTCTCCTCCCAAGAACAGTGAAGTAGAACAGAACAAAATGCTGGCTAGGGCTGCTCCAGCCTTTCTGAAGGGCAAAGGGTAAGTTCAAGCCAGAGTGTGCCGGGATCCTGAACTAACTCGACTAAAGATGAAGATTCTTTTGTTGTGGTTCGCATGTGAAAGACCATTTGACCTAGAATAGCAACTGTCCTATAACTCACTAACACCAAGTTGTCATTCCAAGTTGGACACACGTGTGTTATTACTGCCTCTACTTCCCTTTTTTCTTTTATTTTAATTTTGTATGGCTAACCCAATTTTCCAGACAATACTTAATCTCTGTTGTAATGAATTTCGGTATGTTTTCCACACAGAAAAGTTTGTGGTCTTTGTGCTCAAAGAATGCAAATCTCTTTTCTAAAAACTTACTTAGTGTTTTAAAAGTTAGTAGAATGAAGTTGTGGATTCCCTTGCCTGGATTTTGCTTGGTTTGTTTTTTGTTTGTTTGGTTGGGTTTTTTTTTTGTTATTGTTTTTTTGTTTGTTTGTTTGTTTGATAGAGTATCACCTATAGTCTCCCTTTACAGGCTTGGTTTTCTGGATGCTTTTCCTACCACAAACACACTCCTCCTGTGTCTGCTTATTTCTGTCCACCTCTCTTAATTCTTCTTTCATCCTGCCCTGTTTCAGGATACAGTACAGCCTGAACGTGGCAGACAGGCTAGCTGATGAACACGTCCTCATTGGGTTGCATGTCAACATGCTCCGGAGCCAGCCCTCATGGTTAGTGCATCATGCTTAGGCTCTACTGCTAGCCTGTCCCTACAGGGGGCTACAGCCTGGGTTACTGACAAGCAGTCTTAGACAGGAACTAAGGTGCCACAAGCCAAGGGTGAACCAGGAACTTTTCACCTAGGTCAGTTAACCAAAGCTCTTGTGATGTTTGTCCTGAATGCTTCCCACCACTGTATCACAGAGTTCTCACCTGGCATTCTCTCGGCTGCAGTGGAAGCTGGTGTGAATGAGGTCAGTGGCACCTGTTACCATCTAATATCACAGGAATCAGGAGGCCCCGCAGAAGGTTCCATTGCAAGAGTCATGGCACTACAAGATGGAGGTGGTTCTTATTTCAAGGGTCTCAGATCAGTGGAAACAATGCTTTATTCATTTCAGATTGGAGCAAAAAATAGGGAAAGTTATGTGGCCTTAAAATAGTGATAACATGGGGGAAATTGTATTGTTTTTGACCGATTCTCTCACTGACAGATGTATTAAAGTAGCCAGCAGGATGAAACCTGCTTTCAGGCCCAGAAGTCATAAAGCTGATTTTAGATAAATCCAGTATGCACAGCTCTAGGATTGAGCTAAAGGCATTTGCAAAGTTTTTCTCTGTTTTAAGCATGACATAGGAGGTTGCTTAAAGTTATCACTTTAGTAATAGTCATTGGAAGTTTAAATAAAAGTAAAAGCAGACTATACTTTTATTGAATGTATGTTTCAATTCAGTTTAGACTACCGTTGCACAAACTTACTTAGCAAACCAATTCTTTAAAAACATTTTAGTTCTGCTTTAAAACTCCAGTTGTCTCTGAACTGAGGAGCTGTGGGGTTTTTGTGCTGTTATAAATATTCAGGCAAGTTTGGGGTTCAGTTCCCACTAATGTGGTTTACATCTTCAGCGTATCAGGCCTCTTGCCTCTTCTTTATTGCAAGGCATCTGTTTCAGTGCCTTTGCTTATCACTGTGACCAAATGCCTGATCACAACAATAATTTATTTTGGCTCACGGTTTCAGAGAATGCTCACTTGCCACTGTGTCTCTGGACCAAGTGTGAAGCAGAATATCATGATGGCAACAGCATGTGATCAAGAGTTGCGTCGTGGCAGATAGCATATAGCCGATGGCAATACAAGAAAGGGGTAAATTAATGTTTCTGTGGACCTTCTCCTGGTGGCCTACACCCTCCAACTAGGCAGTGATAACCTGCCTTTTATCACTTCCCAATAATGACATGAGTCCATCAAAGGGTTAATCCATCCGTTGCCTCAAAGTGTCTAGAGTTTAGTTGTCTCTGGAAATATTGTAACAGGCACACCCAAGTGCTCTCCCCTCCTCTGGATATTTCTTAATGGAGTTAAGTTGATAGTCAAAATGAGCCATCCTATGAAGAGAACCAGATGGGGGGGAGGAAGTCGTTAGGAGAGGGGGGAGTAGAAGAGGCAGTGGAGACTGAATGTGACCACAGTTCCCAATGTCATAAACTGTTAACATTTTTAATGATTTTTAAAGTAATCCTTATAGCATCCTCCACTCACACAGCAGACACACATGTGCTGGGGCTCTCACCACTCTGTTGTTGGTGTTTCTAGAACATTACCCTCCTTTGATTATTTGTAAACTTCGTTCCTATTTCTGATGCCCTAGATGGTTTTTAGACGCAGGATTGATACAGGAAGGGATTTTGACACTGATGCACTAGTAAGCATGATTTGTCTTAATAGGTATACATAATGAACACATTAATTTATATTTTTAAAGCGCAGCTGTCACCCTGGTTTAAGTTCATCCTATGCTCTACTCCGTGAGGAGGCGGAACTTCCCTCTCCACCTTGCTCAGATTTGCTGAGCTTCTAAACTTATCAGGGTCTCCTTTCCCCTGTCTCAGACCCTCAGAGCTATGCGTTACTTTAATCTTAGTACAAATGTACTATCTCGATGTTATACTGTGACTAAAAGATTGAAGCTTAATGCTGAATTACTTTTTAAAAAAATATCTTATCTATCATCTTCAAATGCAGTCAGTGTAAAGCCAATGAGAGGACAGCAACGACCTCACCCTGTCCTCGTCTGCATAGCTGCAAGCGTGTCCCATCCACGTCCATCCCGTTCCTTCCTCCTTTTCTGTATGAAGCTTGCAACAACGAAATCTCTGAAGAGAAAAGCTCAGAGGTTGTCACTTCCCATCGTTTTTCCCTGCTCAAGCGATTCATTGCATCGACTCGATGGTCACTTTAAACCATAAAACTGCCCCACAAAGACACCTGACATGTGCTTGGCAAAAGCCAGGAGCGGTTTGCCCTGGGAGACACAGCAGACCTCCAGACGGATGGGGTGGCCTTTCTGAGACCTGCTGCCTCCGTATCAGTTTGCTTATGTCCTTGCAAAGTTGCAACATCTTCAGGTTTTTTCCTACTTTTCTCCCTTTCCTTTGCGTTTAGTACGAAGTGAGCACCTCACACCTGTCATGGTAACAGTGGCAAGACGCTGATCTCCCAGTGGTGTGGCTAGAACCCTTCGCCATCAGTTATGGTGAGGCGTAATGACGAGATGCGTCCTAACAAGTAACCAGCCCCTGCTTCACGCTGACTTCCCAGTTAAAAACCTGATGCACATGTCTTCTCCTGATTCTTCGAGTAAATACTCTCATTCCCATGTATAAATACGATGCCATTTTAGGGTTTACCTGAGTCCCCACCCTAGTGACACAGCAGCTAGCTGAAGAGCGAACAGAGACTTTAAAGAGTGTCCGTGCCTTCTCATTTAACCCTTGCCGGCACGCGTCCTCCGGACAGCTTCCACCGACAGCGCCACCCTGTGGCTGACAGCCTCCACACATCTACTTACCGCATCTGCATTTCCTACTTTGTTTCCTATCTTTGTTTCCTTTTTTAACCTATTTTAACCATTATCAATAAGCATAGTGGCTGCTCGGGTGTTAGTGCCCTGTATGAATTAGTACCATGATTTTTTTATTTTTACTTTATTTCATTTAAATATTAAGATTTAAAATAGGCAAGACTTTTCTCTTTGATCTCTTTTATGGACAAAGCAGCCAGAATAGCCATAAGTCTTAAAGTTATAAAATAGTTTTCAAAAGTCTCAAGATCCATTTGCAGTACTACACTATTTGACTTGCTTCTTTGGAATATTCCTATTTCCATTTTACTAATAGGAAAATGTGGGCTTCCTGCGAGACGTAAGGCATGATCCAAGGTTGACTGCTGGTGGGGGCTTGCACACAGGCCCTCTGACACAGAAGCCCTTCCTCTTTTCACCCTTTGTGAGATGTGAGATACCCTATACTAATTACTTAACACAGCGGGAAGCTGGCTTATTCACAAACGCTCTGCTTCCGAGTTCAAGAAACACTCGGGTCGCTGGTGGTTCTGATGTAAATTAAACCAAGCAAGTCGCTGGCAGCTCAGTGAAAGCATAGGATGCCTTTCTGATTGGTCTAACGGTGTGCGGTCTGTGAGGGCCTTCTCCAGGGAGGGAGGAGGGAGTCTCACAGGGAAACACACTGACATCTTTACTTACTGCCCTCGCTAAAGCTTATCAGTTACCTGGGCTTACTGGTGATTCGTGGAAAATATCTCCCACGGCAGAGGAAAAGACTAAAAACAAATCTGGATTACATCTCTACACATACTGTTCAGATGGCTAGTATGTTTCCCAAAATGCTATAAGGGAGGAAGGGGAAATAGCTAAAGGCTATGGTGTGTAATCTGCTGTCACTATCAGTTGCTGTCTCTTGATTAGACTCTTGATCTCCTATAACTAAGTTAAAACCGGTCTGTTCTTGATCCCGAGTACAAGAAATTGTATATTGCATTACTAGTAGATTTATTGCTAAATGGATTTGTAATACGACTCATTTAAAATTGTCCCCCAGGGCTGGGGATGTCGCTCAGCTCTTGGGGGGCTTGCCTAGTGTGCACGCATCTCCAGGCTTGAGCTCCAACACCCATGAACCAGACATGGGGGCATAGGCTTGTAACCTTAGCTCTGCCAGAAGTGGAGACAAAGGATCAGGGGTTCAAGGTCATACTTAGCCAATCGGAGAGTTTGAGGCCAGTCTATGCTACATGAGCTCTTGTCTCAGTAAAAATAAAACAACACAAAAACTAAAATCACATATCTCCACAGTATCTTTTTTTTCTTAAAGGGTACCAGTCATGCTGTATGGCTTATGATTTCATGTAATGTTAAGCATTGCTTTAAAGGCCTTGTCTACAAAGACAGTCTTAAAGTTAGTGGGGTACTGGGGTTATAATGAATAAATTCAGAGAAAAATGCAATTCACTCCATTACATACTTCAACCCTGAATCCATTTACTCTATGTGTCTGTATCTTTAATGTGTAGGCTAAAACTTGACTGAATGTATAATTTTTATTTTAACTTATTAGTTACAAAGTTAAGGTCTTACTAAAGGAGTCTGAAGGCTTTCTTCAGAGAAGCCACTGTAACAAGTTTAGATTGGTGTGATCTAATAATACTGTTTTTTGAGTTCTTGCCTTTTCCTTGCACACCATTCATTCAAGAGTCCTGATAACAAACGTCAAGACTTAGCTCTTTCCCACTCATTTTTAGCCGTATAAAAACACTGCTCAGGCCCTAGGATTACTTCGTTCTTTTCCGCTTCAGTTCTCTGATGCTCACTGTCTTCCAGTTGCTCGGACAGTAGTGTCCATCCACCTTTTGGTCTCATCCACCTGTAAAACATAGGATAGAATCTGGTTTGAAAACGACACCCTTCCAGGCTGCTGAGGTAGTTTGGCAGGTACTTGCCACCAGGCTCCCTGACCTGAGTTTGATCCCAGGAATCCCCATGGTGGGAGAGAAATGACTCCCTCAAATTGTCCTGTGATGTCCACATGTGTGCTGGGGCATATATGTAAACACACACAACACATATGCACACATACATGCACTCATGTACACACACAGACACACACAAATGTGCGCACACACATACACACATGCACACATGCTCACACACATTTTTTTAACCTTCCACTCAGGAGTTAACAACTAATGGCATCTTGGGTGAGTTTTCCATTAGCTCAGTAGTTGTCAGCCTATGGGTCATGCATGACCCCTTTTGGGGCTGAAAAACCCATTCACAGGGGTTGCCTAAGACCACTGGAAAACACAGATGTTTGCATTACAATTCATAGAAGGAGCAAAATTACAGTTCAGAAGTAACTACAAAATAATTTTATGGTTGGAGGTCACCACAGCATGAGGAACTGTAGTAAAGGGTTGCAGCATCAGGAAGGCTGAGAGCCACCGGCTTAGCTATTTAATTTTAAGAGAAGAATAACGCATCAGACTTGATAACCTCAAAATTAATGTTAGTGTCTTCATCCAAACAAACAGAAAAGAAAAGGCCATTTGGAGAGGACATGGAAGTATTTCTATTCTTATTCTGTTGCTTTCTGCTGTGCCATACTTTCACTGCCTGCCCACCCTGGAAGTCATATCAGGCCCGCCCACCCCCAAAAGTATCAAAGAAATGGAACAGACCTGAGTTCCCAGAAATCTTTGCAAAACCTCAATTTACTAAGCCTTGACCTGACTGGTTGTCACCTGAAATCCCAGGAATGCCATTCGAAATCCATCTAAAGGCTATGCCTTTAAGGTAGGAGCCAAAGAGCTTTCAAAACAATGGCTCCCTTCATGCCAGAAGCAGCCAGCAGAGCGGCCCTACTCCTTTCCTCCCACCATCATCTTGTAGGTTACTGATTTTTAGAGTCCTCAAGTGGACAGTTAGCACTAGAGAAAGTGCTGGGGTTGATATTTATTTTAATAATTTACAGGCTATTGGTTATTTATTTTCAACTGTGTATAACTGAGGTCTTGAAATAATGGAACTTATGAGAGGAATGTCCCCTTCACCTGTGTATAATTTGAACATCCTGAAAGGTTCATGCAGGCTCATAAATCATTTGTATGCAGAACTGAGTAATGTATCACCCCAACGCTCATTCAAGCCTTGTTGTGGGAAGAAAGGCATGGGATATGAGTTATCGCTTATGAGACAGGATCTCATATCTTTGTAGCTTACATTGCCAGGAGGCTTTTTTTTTATATAACCTTCATACTTTATTTGCTTGCAGGTCATTCATAATAAAAAAAAATACTTTTACCATAAAGTCTTTTATCAAGGTTTTTTATTACACATTTATCAAAGCACTCACAGGTGTTCATGACAAAGTCACTTTCAAGCCCTCAAATGGCTGATCCCCCCCGAGCTCAGAGTACTGGGTACCTGAACCTGCACAAACCCATATTAAATTGTGCACTTATTCTCTTACCCATCAACCAGAAATGACAGACATGTTCAAATCAAACTAAATGGTCTCTTAATAGATTAGGCATTGTCTAAAGCAAAGGCAGTGGGTGTAATTCTCCCTTTATATTAAAGTTATGTTAAGAAATGTGGCAATCTTAAGCCCTGCATAATGCAGGCATTGCTTTATAAAGATATACATCTACTTTCAAGCGTCAGCTCTACACAAATAAATCTGGAATGCTCTGTTAAAATTTATGTTCAGTCAACGTTGGGTCTGATATTAAATATTATGTGAGTTCTGCATTCTAGAATGTTCTTCTCTCAAAAAAAAATGTCTGTAAAGTATCCACCATTTATGTGAGTGTCAGTTGAATACTCACAAAATGTATGTTTTATATGGTTTAGACATGGTCCTCGTTTCTTTTATGAGGGTGTTTTATTTGAATTTCTGGATCTTCTCGATCTTTCTGGAAAGGGATCTTCTCAGACCAGGAATATAATCTTCCGAAACTTCATCAGGAGTTCAAATCCTCAGGTTACTCCCTCAAACCTCATCCAGTCCCACCAACCCCACTAGAGCATTCAGAAACTAAAGTTTCATGGCTCTGAGCATCACGTTTAGACTTTAAAGTTTGAGGCGCCCTGTGTTCTAGATGGTTCAGATAGTTGCTGAGCTTTTTAAACAGACAAGAGTCTCGAATGTGACTCACAAGGTTATCAAGAGGCAAAATCATGTATTTGCTAATAAGTTTTAGCCCCTGATGTGTTCCGGGCAGCATGCCGAACGATGTTCATTGCATCTGTTGTCACCTCAGCTGGACGATCGAAAAGAAGAGACTCTCTCTGTGTGTAGAGATGAATTGGTAGATTGGGACGTTCATAATGTTTACTTGTTGTATTCCACAGAGAAGGGCTAAGGCTAGAACGGAACTGTTCAAGAGGAAAGCTGGTAGGGTTAGCAGGGGTGAGGGAGGTAGATAAGGACAGAGGTAACAGACATGGGGGATGATCCAAGTGCCTGGGGAAAATTGTTAGAATGACAAGTTCAACAAAACAGGGAGGAGCTCCTGGCTTAGTAAACATGAAGAGATCCACCCATCTTCTCACTTGACAATGAGGTTTCAGAGGCCATGTTGCATGTTACCTTTACATGTAGAACTTATACATATGTGTAAACATGCAGAATAATTGTGTCTTGCTTTATGAATCTGAGACTTCACAATTGAAAACTTTTAGTGATGCTAGCATAGGAGTGTGTGTTTCCATGAGCAATCATGAATATCATTTTTATTTAATTTGTATTTATTTTGTGTATATGAGTGTTTTGCCGTGTGTGTGTGTTTCCAGAGGCCAGATGAGGGAGGCAAATCTCCTGGGACTGGAATTACAGATGGTTATGGATGTGATGTGGGTGCTAAGAATTTAATCTGAGACCTCCGGAAGAGTATCCAGTGCTCTTAACCGCTAAACAATCTCTCTGCTCCTTCCTATTTTTATTTTAAGAATGAAAGTGGAAGGGCCAGCGAAGAATTATATAAATATACTTGGTAATGAGAACCAGTTTCTAAGCTTATACACATCATAATCATGGATTAAAAAAAGCAAGCCAAGACTGATCTGTTAACAAGATTAGTGTTATTGGTATGTCTCACTGAACTTTTCTTAGCATCACCCAAAATCTAGATAAGCCAGCCCTTGTGATGTTGACTTTACTCTAGAGATTAGAATTAAAGCACCAAACATCATCTCACCGCTTCATGGAAGAATCTGGGCTTGGCTTAGCAAGAAGCTTTTGACTCAAGGATGTTTGAGGGGTGATGGTCCAGCTGTCCACTCTTGTTCTGGGATCAACAGCAGTACCAACCAGTGGGGATTCGTCCTCCGCCTTCCTGGTTGCTTTGGGCCCTCATACTGGCAGATTCATGACATGGGATCCAGATTCCTTCAGGACAAGTCTCATAAGAGAACAGAACACCCAAAGTGGAAGCCACAGCCTTTTAAATCCATGTTAGAAGTGACTTTCCCACTCAGTGAGGCCGAGGCAGGCGTATTTCTGTGCGTTCAAGGCCAGCCTGGTCTATGGAGCACATCCAGGATAACCAAAGCTACCTAGAGAAACTCTGTCTCAAAAAAAAAAAAGTGACTTTCCATCCCTCTGCCATATTATGGTCACTAAATGGCGGTCAATAAGTGCCGACCACAGGAAAGGGAGGAGATTACCTAAGGATGTGGGTGCCAGCAGGCAGGAGTCACTGGACCAACAGCAATACAGCAAGGTCTCTGTCCTCCCTACTCCCATATTTTCTAATGTTGTTGCTTTTTGACATGATATTATTTTTGAAGTGAAATAAAAACATTAAAAGCAATCAAATTCAATTAAAGCGATAGTCTTCTTATAGTCCGAACACCAGAAAAGTCACATCACTTCTCATTGGCGTTTTCTTAATAAGATGACTGGGCTGACTGGTAAAGGGCGTATTATTGACCTCCCTAGCCACACACGGAATCGTGCTATGAACCTAAGTTGAAGACTGTTAATCTAAAAGACATGTGAGGAGCTTGAGAATGTTTAGCAGTGAAGAGGCGAAAGCCCATGATAGTGGCGGTGATAGGAATCTATCCGTCTCTCTGTGGCCTGACAGTCTCCTGTGTGCTTTGTTCCCTGCAGCATGCTTGAGAGTTCAAACCGGCTTGACGAAGAGCACAGGCTGATCGCCAGGTACGCCGCACGACTGGCAGCAGAATCCTCCTCACCCGTAAGTAGAAGGAAAGGATCCACCTGCTGGCCTTCGTGGCCCTTGAATGGCTAATGCCCCTGGTCCGTTGTTATCGATATGCTTGGTGCTAATTAACAAGAAAATTGGTGCTTTTCCTTACTGTCCCTGTCTGTGTTGCTATAGTTATGGTGTCTCGGTAATGCAGTCCCAGCTTTAGCAATATGAGGGACAAAAAACAAAACATCTGCAGTAGTGGGATATTCCCAGTTGGAAGCCCCACAGACCTCCCCTTTACCCAACCTCATTCCCATAGCTGAGAGCCTGAGAATGGGATATTTGTCCTCTGTGTTGCGGGCGTATTTGAGATCTGTAGAATGGCTTATTCTTAAAAGGAGTAGCAATTTAATTTTCTGTTCTTGCCCCCCACGATGGAACAGTTTCTTCTTCCCTGTCTGCACAGCCCCTGATCTTCATCTTACAGGTGAGCTCCCATTCTTAATGTTAAACAGTGTCAACCGCATGTGTTACAGCAGCCAGCGCAGCAGAGGAGCGCCCCAGACATCTCCTTCACCATTGATGCGAATAAGCAGCAACGGCAGCTGATTGCGGAGCTCGAGAACAAAAACAGGTAGGGGTTTTTTACCCTAAGTCTTTGGGGTTTCCTTAGGTGCCTGTTGAAGAGAGTGACGTCAGTGAAGATGGCTTCTGGAGTCTTAGTAGTAATAAAAGGGGGAAGGGTTGCCTGTAGTGTTTGTGTGTGTGTGTGTGTGTGTGTGTGTGTGTGTGTGTGTGTGTTTCAAAAACATCGGCATGATTAATGAGATCCCTCTGGACAGCTCTCATTTCCCTTTTTCCTAGTTTCCTTAGCACACTCTAGTTCAGGGGGATTCCCGGGCACACGGAGGAATGCATGTGTTGCCCGGGGATGGATAGGAAGCTGGCTGGAAGTCCTCCTCTAAGGCTAAAGAAGCAGTCAGGCAGCCTCACTATCATCCCATTGTTCCACCCAAACGTCTTGTCTCTGCATCAGCAGGCCTCATTTCTGCTCAGCCCAGATTAGTGCCATGGAATCTGACTCCACAGCATCTCCCCAACGCTGCCTACTTCATCGCCAGCACCAGCTCCCAACCAACGTGTTTGCTTGTTTGCATGTGAGTGTGTGATTTGTACATGTCCATGTGCTTGTGTGTATGTGTGTGATTTGTGTGTGTGTGTGTGTTTGTGTGTGCATGTGAGAATGTGCGGACATGTATGTGCGTGTTAGTGTGTATATGTGTGTTTGTGTATGCATATGTGTGTGTGTGTGTGTGCTTGTGTGCGACCTTGATGTTTGTAGCAATCCTACTTATTCCTCTATGTCTCATTTTAACCCCACCTTCCATGAATGAAATGGAAGTTCTCTAAGAACAGAGGTCATGCCAAAAGCCTCCATGGGCTCAGGAATGTGCCTAAAATTGTAGATGCTGAATAAGTGTGTTTGAATGAAAAAAAAAAATAATAATAGTAACAAGAAGCCGAGGAAGAGATCAAACTAAGTCCTGAGTGAGCTCCCCGTGGGAATGGCTTAGAAAGTCTACACTCCTTGGAAGAACACATATGTCTTAGCACTTCGGTCCCACTCTTAACGCTAATGGCACATTTGGTGCCATAGCCGTAAAGGGGGAAACTGGTCATTTTTTCATGTCTGTAGACTGTAGCCTAAAGTTTTGAGTACATTTTGGATAAATCCAAACATTCCCTAAGATGCTACAGATAACAATTAAGAGACTTAGCACATTTTCGTGTGTTTCCTAGTTAACATTCTTTCGGCTGACTTGTCCTAGGACCTGGCTGTCATCTTCCAGGAAACCACAAGTCAGAGTGGACATAGTGTATAAACTATGACCTCATGACTTCGAAATGACTCCTCTGTCCTGGCCTCATCCACCAAGGAGAGCTCTCTTACAGGGTCCCTCTAATTCACCAACTGATAGGAAGCAAGAGCCAAGGAGGGCGAAAGAGGAGGCACTGTAAGGAATTAGGCAAAGGAGAGGGGAAAGCTCTCGACGTCAGACTTTGTTCAGGATAGTTACCAGTTTATGAGTTGCTATGCTGGTTTATGTAACACTTGTTACAGACACCAAAAAGTAATTGAAAAGGAAGAAAAAGAAAAATGCTCCCTTTTTAAATTTATTTATAAATATCCAAAGTGTCAGTTCCTTTAGGAAACCTTAGTAAATATTAAAATTGGAATTCAGAAGAGTGTTTTTTTCTGTTCAGTAGCAAAGTAAACTTATAATATGTGATATTCAAAATGCGCTGGTCTGGAATTAACAAATGTCAACATACCGGTGAGTGAGTTGCTCATAAAGAAGATGAAGGGTCTAAGTGGAAAGGAAAGGGAGGTGAGGACACAGTTATCTTTCCCAGCTATGGGAGCCCTGTGGCTGATGAAACAGTGGTCACACTGAAGCCACTCTCCAGAGGAGAAGTTTGCCATGCAATCCTTTCGCTAATTCAGGGTTCCCAACAGACATCACCGTACACATACCCCGACTCCAGCCCTTCTTCCCTGAGACATGCTGTAACTGCCAGCCAGGAGGGAGCCGTCGTCTGAAAGAGAAATCCAAAGTAATGATTAATAACAGTGAACCAAGCCCCCAGGTAACAGAAGCAAGAAGACTAACCTTCGCTCTGGGTTGTTAAAAACAGAGGAGCAGCAACTTGTGTATGTACAGAGCACATGCACTGGTCTTCTTCCATTTCGTCCTCAATAATCCTTTAAGGTGGCCACGATGACTGTTATTACCTGTCATACAAATTAACCTTAAAAATCATATATCCTGCCCCCCTCTTTTCTCCATTGTGACATACTTTGCATTATCTGTGTGGTCCAGGCTGGGATCATGGGTAAACATAAAAGGTTACATTAATTGGACATGTCAAGATGAAAATTTGACCATGGAAAACAAAAGAAAGAATTACAGAGAAAAATTAAAATCATCTCTGGAGAAGATGATGAAGATACTTGCCAGAGTAAATCCAAGGGGCTGAGATGAAGGGTAGACTAGCAGTATCAATATCTAAGACTGTCCATAGGCCAAAAAATTGAAATTTAAGCTGTAGTGATGAAGAACAGTGGTCAGGGATGTGATAAAATCCTGTGTTTCTGATAGAATAACCAGATAATTTATGCAGATTCTATTTTCACAGGGTTGAGTAGATGCTGGTGAGAAATAATAAGTACTGTGGTATCTAGATAATGCCAGAAATAGCACTAAAATAACTAGTGCAGAAGATGATTACGCAAAAGAATAACTAGTAGCAGATTTTTTTTAAATTCCAATTGAGAGGTTTTTTGTTGTCCTCTCTCTTTTCCATTATGGACTCCAGATTTCCCAATAACAATCTTAACATAGCTAAGCTTCACTAATGAACCTCTTTTACTCGCTTACTTCTTCCTCGTATTTGTCTGATACGAAGAGGAAAATTGGGAGTTGGAAGTGAGAATGAGAAATAGAATGTCAAGATCAGGAACAGTGTCTGCAGCATCAAGAGAACATGTCAGAGCTGGCCTGAGTTCCACACACTTTAGGATCCCTCCTGTACCCTTTACAGACAGAGGGGGAAACAAAGTATTTGCCCACTCACCCTTCAGTATTTCATCCAGGCGGCTCCAATCACCTGCCTTTTCACTTCTCCAGAGCACTTCGGTTTGTGACCCAATCCTCTGCCTCCCCAATTAAATCTGCCCTCATCTGAGTCTTGTCCTGGTTCTGCAATCAGCAGGAAGTGCTGTGACTGTCTTAACTGCCTGGGCTGTGCCTAGACACCATTTTACTGCTGGGTGTTTTTGTATTGGGCACTCATAAATACATGCTTGTAGACCTGGGGAAAATGGTGGGAGGGACAAGGAAAGGGATAGAAGAACAAGACAGAAGGGAATAAAAAAAGAAAAGGAGGGGAGAGGAAGGGAAAGGAGGGGAGAGAGGGAAGGAGAGGAGGAGAGAAGAGAAGAGGAAGGGAGAGAAGGAGAGGAAGGGAGAGTGGAGGGGAGAAAAAGAGAGGAAAGGAGAGGAAGGGAGAGGAGGAGAGAAGAGGGGAGGAGAGGAAGAGGAGGGGAGGAAAGAGCTTCATCCTGCCCTTAGAAAGGAGTGATTCCCAGAATTCCCTGCCCCTTCCCTGAGGAGCAGTTCGCCCATCCTGAACTCACCCTTCTTAAACCAGCAGCCCCACCTCAGTCCCACTCCTGCACACACACTCATTTTTGGGCTCAGATCTCTGGCACCCTAGGAACTCAGAAGAAGGAGAGAAATCGCTAATAACACATGGACCTAGTCTTTCTATAACCACAATGGTCCCCTCCTCTCTTTTATGTGGAAGAGGAGTTTCCATGAAATAGTCCTTTAAAGAAATATTTCCACCCCAGAGCACCAGGGAGAAAAGAAAAATGGCCGAAAGTCACTGACCTAGTCCAAACTCCTCACCATACCCAGGAAAGGCAGACTGGCCTCCTGATTCTCAAATAATTTTTCAAAACTGCGACCACCCTGCTGTGCTACAGAGTGTCCCAGTTGATCTTTACTGTCTATATTTTGGCTCCCATTACCTGACTTAGAGACATCTAGTAGTCCCGTAGTCCCGAAAAGAAAAAGAACTGTTCATTATCGTAATTTAATTATTACCCATTATGTGCGTTATCGTGTTATTCTATTACTCGATAAAATGGACAATTTTGTGTTAATATATATTTTTTAACTTTTATTAATTATGCTTTATTCACTTTGCATCCCTTCATAAACCCCTGCCTCCTCCCCTTCTAATCCCACTTTCCCTCCCCCTTCTTCACGCATGCCCCTCCCCAAGTCCACTGATAGGGGAGGTCCTCCTCTCCTTCCTTCTGATCCTAGTCTATCAGATCTCATCAGAAGTGGCTGCATTGTCTAATATAAATTTTTGAAACACATAAAGCTGCACCACCCCCCGAATTGCTCAGCAAGTTTGCCCTCCTTTCTCAATGATTTCCAGAACCCACGGGAGTATATAGCTAATAATCCTACTTAATGGCTTCAAATATACTTACATCTAATTTGGCTTGCACGGTTGCATGTCACTGATGGCCAGCCTAATATTCACCCACATGCGGGGTCACTTAGCGTCAGTAAAGACTGACATATCTCATTGCCTGGCAGGGGTTCCACCAACAGCACTCTATGTCACACTCGATTACAATGAGCCCCTTTAAAAGCCTTTCCTTGTAAGGCTGCCTTCTTGGTGATTTGTTGGTAAAACTGAAGATGTAAAGTTAAAAAAAAAATTAAACGTTATGACTTTGAGAGTTCTCTGATAATTTCAGCAAGAAACTTTTTTCTCAGTAAGAGAATAAGGATATTTTTGTTGTTGTTGTTGTTGTTAAATAAGCATCATTTCTGCTTTCCTCTCTCTCCAAGCACCTCTCATTTGGTATTTATGGGTATTTGGGGGTATCAGGGTGTGAGCATAAATAATGGGAGGTATGAAGGCACTCACCAATGCTGGACACAACAGCACATGACTTCCTGGAAAGAGGACAGGTCCTCGGGATAGCAGTCAGATAGTTTGGAGGTGCTAAAGACAGGGTGGGCCCTCCCCTCAGCCATCACACCAGGGACAGCCGAAAATGCAGGGCATCCCCAGCTGAGGAAGGCCAGCTGAGCTCTCAACCAGAGACGACCCCTTCTCTCTGTTCTGCTGGCCTGGACTGTTTATAGTGTCAGTGGTTCTGACCTTCCCCCTCTCTCCCAAGAGAAATCTTACAAGAGATCCAGAGGCTTCGGGTAGAACATGAGCAAGCTTCGCAGCCCACACCGGAGAAAGCTCAGCAGAACCCCACCTTGCTGGCAGAACTCCGACTCCTCAGGTAAAAATAAAAAGGACCTAACTGTCTCCAAGGAACAAACAGGTTTGAGATCTGTTCTTCCAATGTGTCTTGTGGGAGGGTGTGTACGCAGGCGCCAATGGGTTTGTGTCTCTAGGTGCACATGTCAAGGCAGGAGGTTAACTGTCAGCAATCATCTTCCATCACTCCCAGCCTTATATACTCAAGGAGTACCCTTCCCTCATCCAGAACTCCCTCTGTGGCTAGTGGGCCTAGCTCGCTTGCTCCAAGGATCCCCTGCCTCTGCCTGAAGACTATCGAGATTACAAATGGTGCAGCATCTTTCTCTGACATTCGTGTGAGCTTGGGGGTGCGAAACCTGGTTCTCGTGCTCGTGTGACAAGTGTCATGTGTTCTGAGCCACACAGCCCGGCCCCAGTGTTTGGGCTCTTCATCACAATCTGACAGCAGCTGGCCAGCACACAAATCTGACCCACCACACCTGCTGATCTTTGTTTTTCCGTAAACACACAGTCACTGAGACATTGGCAATTTTGTAAGACTATTCTTTCTTCTTCTTCGTCTTCTTCTTCTTCTTCTTCTTCTTCTTCTTCTTCTTCTTCTTCTTCTTCTTCTTCTTCTTCTTCTTCTTACTAGACACAGAGAAAAGCACAAAGCATTTCTTAGATCAAAAACAAAATCTCTTCCCTGAAAAAAGAAAATGTTTCAATCGGCTGTTGTTAGTCATTTGCGCTATCAAAATGTGTGTACATAAAACCAAGCACATACGCAGCTAAATAAACATCGTGGTTTTCTAAATCGAAAGATTTATATATAAGCCACAAAGCAGATTCTGATTTTCTATAACTCATGTCTCCAAGACGTCATATTTTATCATACAGGCTTGGAATCCCAGCCAATAAAGATGCTGAGACAGGAGGATGTTGAGTTCAAGACTAGCCTAGCTAACATAATGGGACCCTTTCTCAAATTTTGTTGAAAGTGACCTTGTTAGTGCGTGTAAGGGCTGTGGCCTGGTCCCCAGCACCCCCTTAAAAACGGATGTCACACCTGTCTTCTTCCATGGATGAGGAGCCTGGTTTTGTCTAATCTATCACTTTAGGGTATTTGAGTTGGAAGGGTCAGTGGAAGGTCACGACTGCTCTCTTGGGTACCACCCCCGTCTCATGCGGAAAGCTAAAGTGCTCTGCCTTGCATGAGCGCTGCAGCTGCTCCCACGACTTCTATGCTGCGAAGTGCAGCTTTTAGTGTATGCTCCTCTCGTGAAACTGACAGCCCCACTGTGCTGGATGTGACAAGAATTCAGGTATATTTATGGAGCAAATAACAGAGGAGTAACTTCTCTCGAGGAAGATCGTATTGATCTTTCATAAGGAGGCTTTAACAATGGGGAATTATATGTTCTCCTTCTTCAGCTTACATGCTGAGTCTACTCCACGTCTACCCTACCTCTGTGAGCTATGGTTTTGATGAGTGCAGGTGGTGTGTCACAGAAACACATCAGAATGAAATCTCTTTTCTTCCTCCAAACAGAGACTAAACTCAAGACGTTCCTCATGCCCTTGTTATAAAGTCCCTGTGGCATACCTCTGTGGATGCGTCTCAGGGTTCCATCCGAGACAGGCTCTTCAGACACAAGAAGCCCAGAGGAGCTCTGGAGCCCACCTGGCCCAGGCTCTAGGCCCTGCCTCTCCTGTGGCTCTGCCTACAGCAGACCTATCAAAGGCTTGACTAGAAAGGAGAGTAGCAGCACTTACAGATGTTGCTTAATGTAGAGTGACTGCCTTATACTCTTGAATATTAATAGACAATTAATTGTTTAATTAATTTAATTAGCAACGGCATAATGGCTTAATTAGTGGCACTAGAAATTCTTCCAAAGAATTCCTTCCAGACAGGTTCTGGCTCCAGTGAGACCACTACAAGTTCTTGCACACTCTTCTACACCATTTCCTAGAAGAGAAGCAAACGAGTAGAAGAGAAAGAGGATAGTGATTTTTTAATTTAATTTTATTTATATATTTATTTATTACAATTTATTCACTTTGTATCACCTCTGTAGCCCCCTCCCTCATCTCCTCCCATTCCTACCCACCCTCCCTCTTCTGCCCATATGCCCTCCTGATAGGGGAGGACTTCCTCCCCTTCTATCTGACCCTCGATTATCAGTTCTCATCAAGGCTGGCTGCATTATCTTCCTCTGTGGCCTGGCACAGAGGAAGGCGATCAAACAACCAGCCACTGAGTTCATGTCAGAGACAGCCCCTGTTCCCCTTACTAGGGAGCCCACTTGGACACTGAGCAGCCTATAGGCTTCCTTTGAACAGGGGGTTTAGATCCTCTCCATGCATGGTCCCTGGTTGATGCATCAGTCTCTGAAGCCCCCCCCATTCTTATAATCTTCATCGAATACATTTTAGAAGCAAATGACTGTTTGACAGCTCTTTTGACAAACTGTGCCATGAGGAGCCTCCACAATTTAAAGTTCAAAGTTAAATCTAATGTTCAAAGACATGTAACTGATTAAGCCAATGTGGATGTAGAATGGTCATTGGTCTGCCAGGATCAGAGTTGCAATTTGTGCCTACCTGAAATGCCGTTTACCTCTCTCTGACTGATTGTCATATTCTCTCTAGGAGGGATTTGGGGAAGGAATTTTCATAAGCATAAGTGGTCCTCCTGGAGAGCTTTTGCTTCTTGAAGTGTTCTGTTCCATGTGGAGGATGGACTAAGAAGATAGCAGGATGAGCCTGAGTCACTGAGAATTTTGTTTCTATTGATATTTCCCCATCTCTGAAGGAACCATCATGGATAAGAGACAGTCCTAACCACCATTACTTCAGCTGAGCACAAAGCCTTCCTTCCTAAGGAGTCTGGAATCACCAATAATGTCTTTCTTACTGGCATTCCCTGTCAGCTGGTGTCCAGATGCCCCGGGTCAGCTGCCTCTTTCTCCTCTATAGTTCTCTTTCCTGAAGGAAGAACTGTCCTCTCCTGGGGCTGTTTCTCTAGTTATCTGTGTCACTTGCCACATATGTCTTACCCCTTCTTGCTCTGTGCTATGCATTTCCAGGATTCAGAGATTGCACAGATAAACTGACACTCAGATTTAAACCAAGAAAACCTGGGAGTTCTGTGCTTTAGTCTTTTGTTGTTTGACACTTTCAGGAAGACTCTAAGACAACGAGCTCAAAGTTACTTCGGCCACAGTTGGCAGGAAAGAGCAGCATCCATGGGAGTCCTTACTGTGTCTTTCCTACTCCACTCTCTCAGAATCTTTTCTTGAGAAAACAAGGAGTTGCGGACTTGCTTTAATGAATACTCAACTTTATTTTTATCTTAAAATCATTATGGCCTTCCTAAATGATTGTGTTTTCCTTTTGACTTAAGCCACAAGGAGACTGAAAGCCACATTTGCAAAGCAGATGTAGTTAGAAACAGGCACTTCCCGCGTGCTCATCATCTGACATTCACTGGGTGCTAAGCAGCGTATATGCTGAAGCACTGAGCACAATAGCAAACCTAGGAGAAAAGGTCTATTGTTTACTCCCTTTATAAACATGGAAACTGTGGTATACATCATGACCCTAGACCACTAAGTATGTATGCACATGCTTCCTAAGAATAACATTTTTATAACCATGGTCCAACCTCAAATTCAGGAAGTTACTGTAGATATATGTTATTCTATCATATGTTATTCATATTAAGATGTTGAATTATTGGCCTAACACTATCATAAAAGAAAATAGATTCTAACACGTACGCACTAAATTAGGAAAAAAATCTCACAGAATTTCAGAATAAAATGCATTAATTTAGAGATCCACACACTTAGAAGAAGGAAATAAAATCATTATTTACTTCATGTTGACTGACACCTTGCATATGGAGGCTGCGTCACAGACTTGTACCCGTGCTGTCATTTGACAACTGTTGCTCTCAGCAGTTGGAGAGAAGACTGAACACGGGAATTATTAAATTACTTTAACAGAATGTAATACCATGTGTTTAATATTACTATTTAATACGAATGTACAATAACATGGATTTACGTTGGCTAATGCTAAGTTAATCTGAGTTCACTGTTTCTAAGGTTTCAAATGCCTCCCTTAGATTTCTTACCTACAATAGTAGAATTCTTCACTGACCTTCTCAATGGGCTCTGTGACTGAAAATTATAGAGACAGCATGAGGTAAAAATTAAGGGTAAATCAGAAATATTATCGATTCTTGTTCCAACTCTTACTGTGAATGTCCAGAGACTACTGTGTGCCTATACGGCCAAAGAAAAACATTCAAGGTGTTTATCACTGAAGGATACTTTGGAATGAGATGGGACTACAAAATTAAAAAGCTTCTGCCCAAGGAGGCAGCAAGCAAAATAAGCTGCCATAAACCTTAAAAAAAAAAAAAAAACCAGGCTGGAGAGGTAACTCAGCAGCTAAGAGCACTGACCCTCATCCAGAGGACAGGGGTTCAATTCCCAGCACCCACATCATGGCTCACATCCATCTGTAAGTGCAATTCCAGGAGGATCTGATGGCCAATTCTGGCTCTGAGGCCCCAAGCATAGACATGGTACACAGACATATGTGCAGGCAAGGCACCCATACACTTAAAATGAAATAAAGTAAAATATCTAAAAAGGAAAAGAATATATGCATGTGCTATTATCTGTGTGCAGCAAAGGATGATATGTTTGCAAGTTTTACACTTTTGAGTAATTATAAAAATATGTCTGTGTAAAAACATATTTAAAAGTTTTCATTTATGCTCCTCACCTGTCCCCTGTGAATAATTATCTTTTAGCTGAATAAGCCACAGCCTAAGCCATAGTGATCTCCCTTATACTGTCAGTTTTTTATCTCGCAGACCAGACTCTCTAAGCGTACTCAGTGTGGTGTCTGTGCCATTGAGACGTGCATGCGCACATTGATGCATGTCACTAAAGAATCCAGGCATTTTTGAAATGTAAGCTCTGATATTTCAACTCAAGCAAAAGACCCCTTTGGAAACAAGAAAAAAAAAATATATATATATATGTGTATTATATATATATAATTCATTCACTAATTATTATGAAATGATGAAGCTGGTGTCAGTATGGAAAACACGCATAGATGTCACAAACATAAAGCATTCGTTTGTTGCTTTATATTTCTGTTTCGTGTGTTCATATTTGTTAATTTTTTATTTAGCTTTAATTTATTTTGCACATGCCGGTGTTTGCCTGCGTTTCTGTATGTGTGTTACGTGCTTACAGTGCCTGCAGAGGTGAGAAGTGGGTATTGGATCCCCCGGAACTGGATTTCATGTGATGTTGAGCCACTGTGTGGGTGCTGGGAATCAATCCCAGGGCCTCTGGAGGTGCAACAAGCGCTTGTAATTAATAACCCAACCCTCCAGCCTCATGCTTTATTTTGTCTTTGCAGTCCTAGGGACTGAGCATAAAACCTTGAGTTCATTAGGCAAGTGCCTTACCACTGAGCCCATTTTTTACACTTGTCTTGAGTCAGGGCCTTGCTAGCTCCTCCAGGTTGGTCATGGACCCATGCTATACCCCAGGAGGCCTTGAACTTATGATCCTCTTGTCTCAATGTCCAAGATACCTGAGATTACAGGCCTGCAACCCAAGCTAATACTTCTTTTCCTGCTGTTTTTTTTTTTCTCCTTTTAAGGATTTTTTTTCCAAGCCTCTTCATGTCAACATAAATGATAGAGTGCAGATTGGTTTCTATCCTGCTGACAGTTTAATAGAAGTTATGTAAAACAAACACAATTTTTATTCATCACTTTCAGTTATAGAGCAAGTATGCGGAACTCAGTTATCCTGACTTCACTTCATGAAACCATGGCCAAATGAAATGCTTCAGAATGTATAACCAGTATGATCATTACCATTTCACCTCAGAAGGGTACCAATTGCACACATACTAGAACAGATGTTAAATTGCATCCCTACACCAGATTTCCAAAGGTCATGGCAAATTTTATGTGTATTTATAGTGATTGCTTTGGATTTTGAGGATATGTAGGGCTGGCCCTCTTCAGTGACTTTAGGTTTTTGTTTGATTTCTGAAGCCAATAGGACAGACCAAAGCTAGCTAGATCACAAGCAAAGAGTGAAAATGCCAAAAGGGATTTCTATCCTGCTTAAATTTAGTGTGGCTTCTATCAAATAACAGTACCCCTCATACTGCAATCATTTACCCATTTGAAGACAGTTGTCAAATGGTAACAATATCAAAGCCTAGACATACCCTCTTAGAGACAGCCCACTCCATACCCACAAAATCAGACAGTGGAATTAGCTTGACTCGAGTGATTTTTCTGATGAGTGTCTTTCTTTTAGACAGCGCAAGGACGAGCTAGAACAGAGGATGTCTGCTCTTCAGGAGAGCAGGAGAGAGCTGATGGTCCAGTTGGAAGGTCTCATGAAGTTACTGAAGGTAAGGCATTCCAAGTCAATATTTCCGACCTACCATTGTGGCATTTTAAAATTGTTGGCACATAACTTGCTCTTTCAATTACTACATGCGATTTCCTCCCAAAATACTGCAAACTCAAATCTGGAACTATTTCTTAGGCCTGTGAAACAGTATCACCTGATCAGTGGCAGCTTGCTCTCACTTTCTGAAACTCGGCTGCCAAGGACCATAGGGCAAACCCTTTGCTCATTTGCAGTCTCCTTATGTCCTTGAAAATTATAAAGCTGGGTTTATTTATAAATGCTTTTGATCCACTTTAGCAATTCTGACTACATTAAACGCAGACTAATGTCTAATTCTGGAAATTAAGAAATGGTGACTAACACATCTTGACAATAATAGTAAATATTTTATTGCATTTGTGTGGCTCCAACAAGTAACATGACCTCCCTGGGTCTCAAGTGCAAATTGTAAGTGGGATCTTTCCTCTCTCCTCTGAGGGAAAAGTATTAAACGGTAGAAGTCCTGTTGAGTGCCGTGTTATTTCACTGGAAGCAGCCATCTCCTTTCATGGGCCCTCATTTCTGTTACTGGTATAGTAATTAATTTGCAAGCTAACAGCAGATGGCCACATGGCCACTCCAGCCAGTAGCACTGTCAGTGTTCCATGGTCACCTGTTCTGAGGGAAACAAGTGGGAACCAATATAAACAGGAAGTGCCAAGTGCCAAAGACAGCAACTGGGATTCCTGGTAGGATGCCCACAGAGGAAACGTCCCTATGCGTTCCCTGTGAGACAGGAATTTGAGACTTGCTTTCAGTCTGTCCATTTCCCATGCCTCACCAACACCAGCATTTGTGGTTTCTTTATTTTTTTCTTTTTTTCTTTACTTTCTCCTTCTCTTTTCTTTTTCACTCCCATCTTTCCTTCCTTTCTCTTTCTTTGTTTAACCTTTCTAAAGACATTTTTTTTGTGATGCTTTCTGTGGCAGACACTGCATTTGCAGCATTTCTTCCCTTTGTATTTTTTTGGTTTTTGGTTTTTTTTGGGGGGGGAGTTGCTCCATTTTATAACTTAGCCAAAATTTTTGGCCGTCAGTCCCTTCTTTCATAATTGATTTGGGAAATACTTTTTTTTTAATCAACCAGATGTACTTTCCAGTGTGTTAGACATATGAAGTATAGAACCTGGGGTTTTGTTGGTTGGTATTGGTTCTGCCTATGCTAAGACTAGATCATTGGAAACCTGCTGCTGTTTCTAGCCTATTGTCTCATTTGATGCAACAGAAAAATCTCTTTTCTGCTTCCCTTTGAAAATATGTCAGATGAAAAAAATCTGAGCCCATCTTGCCCTTCCCTGAATGGCAGGAAATTTTGAATAATCTCTCTGCTGGTGTTCCCATGCTTCTTCCACTGTAGTGATGAGATAACCATCTACTGGCCAGCAGCCTCATGGCAGCAGGCCTGTCCACCTGAATACAGACTTTGTATCGAGACACAAGTTCAACGATAGACAGACAGATCAGACACATGGAGGAAAGGAATGGGTCTGTTGTCTCAAATACCTAAATAGGCTTGGAACTAAAGTGACAGGGGTGGCGGAGGCCAGGAGAGGTGTTCAAAGCCATGGTAATGCCTCCCCTCTCCTGCCTTCCTTCACTGTATACATGCTCTGGTTGGAATCTTGGGTAATCTAATTGTTATTGATTCAATCTTTCTGTAGGAAGAAGAATTGAAGCAGGGAGTAAGTTATGTCCCCTACTGCAGGTCTTAACTAACAGTGGAGGGCTGCCGTCCTGCTGGTGTTCTCATTGCTTTGGCCTCTAATGTCTGTTCGTGCTTCCGTTTGGAAAGAAAAAAAAAATAAATCATACTAATTTGCTTCCATTTCAACGTAATGCTTGAATTGAGATTATAAAATTCAGCATTCTGTTATAACTATCACCGCTGTCGGCAATAAACGAAGACCTGTTTCATGGTTAGGAGGGAGAACAACATGTGATTTGTTGGGAAAGTCTTAGATCCCCGAGGGCGTTAAGTTTCAAATCCACGTTAAGCTCTCTGAGGTTATTGACAGGACCCCTCTCTTAAGAGAAGGTCAGTCATTAGAGCTACACAAAGGTCAATGTCGTCTCCCAAGCTGCAGCCCCCAAGAGCAAACCTCCACACTGTGAACACTCAGTCCGCCTTCCACTTCTCTGAAAAGGCGTAGAAATCCTTCTCATAAGAATCAGGTAATGGATCCCTCTCCATCACATTATCTATGCGTCCATGCCCTCCATCCTGTACCCATAAGTGTATTCAGTCCTGTTAAGACAATGCTTGGTAGCTAACTGTCCTCCTCACATCTCTTTAGTTTTCCTCCAAAGCTGTCGGTTAACAAGATTCTATGAAGACTAGGCAACTTTCTTCCCTTCCATTCTCACTGAGGACCTTTCTGCTCTGTGATTCCATAAGCTCATGCCACATGTGTTTTTCTGGAGACAAGGGCATCATGACTATTTCACGGTGTCCTACCCTGAAGCCCTGTGTTTGACCTTGTGGTCAGGTTTAGAAGCAGGCAGAAGGGGTAGCACACTGAGAGAAAGTAAACTAGAGCAAAAGAAGAGCAGCCTGAATACTCTGTGCATGTACCAAAGTGTTTGATGATATATCCCAGTTACATTATTTAAAGATTTAACGTTATATCCATGGTTAATTAGAAATTCAACCTGTCCGCTTTTAACAGATCTGTTAATTCTTCTGTATGCTCTTTTCTATTATTCATTCTGTGTGTTTGTGTATAACAAAGAATGTTTGCAAAACACTGGAAATCCTTAACTCTTCATTCCCAAGGTTTGTAAAAAATAAATAAATAAATAAGAAGAAAAGGAAAGAAACATGTTAAACCAATCTGTAATTCAGACAATAAAGACAATGTGCGACATTATTTTGTATATTATGAAGAAATTACTTTATTGAGCTGACGCCAAATTTTCCCCAGGGATGACTCCCTTGTATTAAAGATGCACTGTATCGGTAGCCTCTATCATTGTCCGTCCCTGCATCCCTGGGCTGTGGCCGCTGGACTTAGATCATGGCAGGACAAATGCCTATCCCTTGATACCTCTTTGCAAACAGGCTCTTCCCTACCTTTTATTTTGCATATCGATAGAAACAGAAAATGATGCCCTAATCTAAGCTTCTCCCTCCCACTGGATAGAGAGGGCAAGTAATTGTCTTGCTTTAACATTCATTTCCCCTGGGACGTCCTCTCTCCATTTCCCAAGCAATATATTCTGGAAGGCGCTGTGGATTCACAAAGCCAGGCTGTGGGAGTGCCCTTTGGGTAGATCTTTGTCACCTCCCTTTCTACCCCTTTCCTGTGGAGCTCCTCGCACCCCTGCACTTTGAAAGGTGATGACAATGGGGACCGCAGCTCTGATAGAAGTTGTCTGTCAGTGCCACCCAAATGTGGGTAACACACTCACTTACTCTTATCTACTTGGTTTCTACTCAAACTTTTCTTTAAACTGATCTGAGACCAAGGTCACTTACACCACAACATATAATCAGCAACACCATAAAGCTGAAATAGAAGTACATGGAACTAAGGAAGAGAAAATGGGACTGTGTCCCCTAAGGGGACAAGGGTGATATTGTGAATCCTTAGCAACAAAAGAGGAAAATTCAGTGCAGGGTTTTATCAGCATAGAAATACCACTTCTTGGAGTTCAGACTGTCTTCAGCATTAAGTACTAAAGCAATCCTTCATTCAGAGCTTTATAGAAAATTATTGAACAATACAATAGAAAAATGCAGTCATAGATTGGTCATGGCTTATGCTGATCTTTAGCCAACACTAAACACAGAACCCCTTAAGATCCAGCCCCATTGAAGTGTTTCTATGAGAAAATGAGCAATTCCCTCCAACTCAAGTTCTCATGGTATAACATGATCTAAGGAGAGAATTTAGAGGTTTTAGATTGGCATCTACTTCTAAATTCTGTTTTATGAGCCTTTCCCCTTCAGAATATTCTCTGTAAAAATCAGACTCAAAATACCCAGTACAACAAATTGTGCTTGATTTAATAACCTCTACTTGCTTTATCACAAATCTCTGTGGTTCGATGTAGTGTTTTATTATGCTGGTATCTATAATCCCTACATATATATACTGTTTCTTGTTATAGGTAATGCATGAAAGTCTTCCCCTTGAGGAGAGAACATGAATTAAAAAAAAATAGTGCCTGTAATATAATATGATTATGGTATCACAAGCAATAAATTGTGTTTTTTACAAAACTTGAATCAGAGTTATCCTACCCTCTTTCTTCATTGTGTGCCCTTAAGATTTACTGAAAGAGCTATAAACTGAGCACTCGTAAAGAATTCCTTAAGAGTGGAAGCAGCTGGGCTGCAGTTATGGTAACACTATCCTTCAGAGTTTCTGATATATCCCCAGTTCCAACTATTATGGATAGGTCCAAAACCAAGTATCTTAACATTGAGTTTGCAAAATAAAGCCTCAGTCATTTTCTTAGAAATATTACAGCAGATGGGCCTAAATTACAGGGGCCCCTGCTCTAACTCACCGCTTCTGAGATACTGAGAAAGTTAACTAACCTCCTGCTCATTCATTTCAAACCCTCCAGTAGCCTGTGACTCACAAGATTACTGTGGGAGTTTTAAACACTAGTGGATGTGAAAACACTCTGGGAAAACGCTGTCTGGGTATCAAATATAAAACAAATATCTGTAGACATGCCTATAGGAACTTTTCAAATTTTTGAACATTGCACATTCACTTCTTCTTTCCTAACAGTTACCTAACACAGTCTCAGTCTGGGGAAGAGATGTGAACCCCACTTTCAGTTTTGTAATTGCAACAGGAGAAAACAGTCCTGTGCTTCAGAAGTCGCAGAAACTTGATACCACAAGGAGACTGTCTTGCTTCTGTTGACGTCAAGTATGTCCCTAGATGCTAGTGTCTGTAGGTGTTTGCTGTCAACACAGTCCTAAGTACATTTTCAGAAGACGGTAGAGTGAATGGCTGAAGGTGTCGGTGCCCTGTATATGGTACACCCCATCCCAGATCCTTTGCAGAGGCTTAACACATACATTGTATAAAAGAGGTCATAGGTACACCGTGCTTAATAGTCAGGAATCAAAATTGGGTTTGTGTTCATTTTCAGGAATCGTTCTTTGGATTTGCATCAAGGATTAATTTGAAAACTACTACATCTTAAACCTTGGTGTCAAATCGGTCCCTGTTTTTAGTTAGGAGCAGAGTCAAGCATCATTCAAAATTTCACCTCTTGCTCCCATTCAAATGCAATATGGAATATGAGCAGGACACAAAGAGCCAATTTCCAAGCCGTGGTTTTGCCTTCCATTATCTGCCTTCCTCATCCGACTGGTGGGCTTTTACAGAACTGATAACCCTCCATAGAAAAGGGAGGGAGAAAGGTTTTCCTTGAAATGATGTCTACATATAGAAACTAGAACCTAGTTTTCAAAATTATACAAGGTACTTTACCAGACTACACACACACAGATAGATGTATGTATATATACATATATAATACATAATATATACATATATAATCTTTTTTTAAGTTATAGTCGACTGATTCTAGAGAAGTAAAAAAAAAAAAAAAGAAAGAAAATGATCTCTTTGTTCAAAACTAATGGCTACTGAACCTCTCCTTAGATTCCATCTACACTGAAAAGCTCATCCTTTTAGCCTTCTCATTTTTCTCTACTCCTCATATGGAACCTGGTATTATCCTGAGCACACACCAGTGGCCTCTCTGCCATATCACTGGTGTCCTCACGAGTTCCAAGTCTTGCTCAAGCTTTTCCAAAACTCAGGCACCCTCCTCTCCTCTATACTATCCCCTTTCCTGCCTGTATATCTTTACTATGAAAACCTAAGTCAGGCGATGCCCCCTGCCTGACCAGTCAGAATCAATTATATCCTCGGTCTTCCATTGCATTTTGTACACAGCATTCCTTTAAGAAGTCCAATAATCAAAACAGTGATGAGGATGATGATGATGATGATAACCGTTGGCGAGTTTGTACAGCCTCGTTTTCCCAGGCTATGAGGTATAACTCTTAGGGCCAGGCTGCAAGATACAGGACCAGGCAGCACGCTCAGCCAGATCCTGGAAGCAGACTTTGTGGGTTGTAGGAGGAGGATGGTGATAAGCCCTCTGCCCTTCTCCAGCGTGAGCTCGTTCAGCAGTTATTTGCCTCTTTCCTTGAAGCATCCTTTTTTTTTCTAGAGCTGAAGAAACCAAAATACTTCTTATTTTAAAAAATGGAAAATTTATGGGTCTTACCAGCCTTTTTAAAAATTCATGTGATAGCAGGTGGAGTCGAGTCAGAGGATGCATGTAGAAATTAATTTTTCACTTATTCTCTAGGAAGAGAAATATTTTAAATTGCCACCTGTGATATATGTTTTCCCTCAGCCATAAATCAATCTTCCTTGGGAATGTTGGATCCATATATTGATCTGCATGGACCATTGTCTCTCACATCTTTCCACCATTTATCATTGAGTAATTTCCAGGGAAGGGTTTTCTCAGGAAATTTGCTAGAACTCATTCTAAAGGGCATAGCAGACAGCTAGGCTGGATGACCAGGCTAAAATGAAACTTGGTGATCTGTCCCATTGCCAAGGGGCAGATGCCCTTTCCTGTTGACCCTTTAAGAGTGGGACAGAAGGAACACCAGAGAAACCTTTTCCTATAGTAGATGCTAAATATCGAACTAGACAGTGTCCTAACATAGAGACATGGAGTATTGTTATCAAGCAACCAGTATCCTACTCTGAGAACTCTGGGTAAAAGATAGAAATTACTTAGAAAGTACAAGTTGCAGCTGGCAATTTAAAATAGTTCTGTCAACCACCAGGATCTCCTACCAAAATTATTTACATAATCTACTTGAAAGTGCAGCAATTGGCCATTCACTTGGATATGACTTGGCCATGGTAGCTATTAGCTGTCCATACACTGGTGTAATTTAGATTCAGTCAGAGGTTCTTCTCTAAACACATAACCACAGCGAGTTATTTCCCTCCATCAGAGAACTGCTGTTGGGAGTTTAAGGGACAGGAAACAGGAAAGAAAGGAACTATATGGGCAGGCTCTTGGGGGGTGGGGCAAGGATCAGGGGAGTGCACCGTGCAGGGCAGGCTGTGGGTGGGGTGGGGAATGCCCCGTACACTCTATGGGGCATGCTCTGGACGGGGTAATGAAGCAGACATACAGACCTCCCTACAAATGTCACCAGAAGTAAGAACCCCATGAGGACTGTGTGCTAAAGAACCTAGCACAGCATACGTAGACAAAACTGGGTGTAAACCCCCAGGACAGCCAGTCAGATTCTATAGTGTGGCCACACCCCCTTAGCTGAAAGCACAGCGTGCAACTATGTTGCAGAATTCTTAATTTTTCAGGCTTTTCCAAGAATAACATGATGTAACCACATCAAGAGTCTCTCATCCTATTGAGGCCAAGTTACAGTTAAGTGTGTGTCTGTTAGACCTGTTTAGATTTCAGACTTACAAAAGAGCTTACAGCCCTGACCAACAGCCCGAAGGGCCTCGTGCCACACTGGGCACCCACGCCTCCCCACAACGCAATGAGTGAAATATGTTAGCTGGCACAAGGCGATGCCAAGGGCACCATTCTCTGACCACAGCGGAAGCTTTTCAGCCGTTAGTTGCTGTGTTCTCTAAATTTAATAAAGCATAGTTGGAGGCATGTGATGCTCCTCACATCCTGGGAGCTGTGGGAAACCCCCAGGCTTGCGATCTAAACTTACCTCCGCCACTCGTTCGCCTGAAGACCTTGCGCATGTCACCCATTTCCTCCGAGCCTCAGTGTGTTGGCCTGTTGAACGAGAATAATAACACCTCATACGACTGTTAAGAGGGTTAAAGTCTCCTAAATTAAGGTGTTTTATAGATTTCAAACTGCTATTCAACTACAGTATTACTTTTTTTTTTTTTTACTATATTGGGGAAATCAAATAGAACGATGGTATACGGTAAAGGGCTCTCTCTATACCCTGTAAAGTACATACCAAAAAAAAAAAAAAAAGAGTCATTTTATTAGTGTGAACTTTCTAGGTTAGGACATCTGGCTTCCCAGGGTTGAATTGGTGACCCATGTGGGACAGCCGATTTCTACCACCCCCTGTCACCAATCCCTCGCCCCGAAGTGCTCCACAAGCCCTGCCTAGGGCTGGGTGCACAGGAGGGGTGTCACGCGCTAGGCGCCCCCAAGGCGCCTGACCAACACTGATTTCCTGATGGACCCTCCGCCAGCCATGGCTCATCAGGAGTTCTCAGAGTTCCCGGGCTGAGCCCAGCTCTGTTCTCCATCTCCCGGGGATAACCGTTTTCACTCTCCAGAGCCCTGGGATCCACAACCACACACCGAGAGCGGTGACACCTGCTGCCTAGGTCATGGGGCTGCACATAAAACTCTTTGAGAAAAAATAAAATAAAAAACAAAAAGCTCAGCTCCATGGTGAAGTTATTCAGCATTGATGTGGGCACTGGAGGTGCAGGCTTAGCTCAGACCCAGATGGTTTCGAGGAAATGGGGCTGAGCTGCTGTTTCCTGGAAAACCCAGGCCCCCTCTTTGAGCAGGCCGAGGAAAGCAGGCAAAAGCATGAACAGCCAAGTCCTCCTCCCCGGGCCTGGACAGACCATTACAGACAGGTACAGTTCCAAGTGTAAGCCTGGAATCCACAGCCTGTGGAGCGGCACACGAGCTCTGGGCTGCGCCCCCCGGTCTGCTCTGTTTGTTCTTCACTCCGAACACGACTTGACAGTTCCGTGTGATTCTGAGCCCTGGAAAGCTAACAGCATGGCACTTTGCGGGAATGGTGTGTGCGCGTGCGCGGGTTGGGCGGGGAGGGAGGATGTTTTGCTTAACTGCGAGTAGCCAAACCCAAAGCCAAAGTCTAAATAGGACGTTCCAGAGCAACGTTCTCACGCTGCAGGTCTAAGTGTGAACAGGTAGACAGTGCCTCTCTGGGTTTGTCTGTAGAAGAGTTCTCACCGCGGATGGCCAGAAGCAACAGACTCGGGGAGGGGGAAGCTGCTAAACGTGCAGGTCACACTGCATGTTTTACATGCATGTTTGCCGTTCTTCCTTTTCTGCTAGCTATTGAAACCAGGAGTCTATTTTCAAGGACCTCATTTGTTTAAAAAACAAAAACAAAAAAAAAAAAGCTTTAAAATTCAAGGTCTCATACCAAAGATCTCAATGCAGACATAAAAGTGTCGTAGTTGTTTTCCACCCTTTTTTCCCCCACTTCTTTATAAATAATCCTGCTAATCTCGCTGCTTCTGCTATGCTACAGTTTTCTTGAAGGTCTAGAGGAAAAGGTGTTCCCCTCAGAAAACAGTAACCAAAAATTAGAGACCACAGTCCTTGCAAATCAGAACCTCAGTGAGCTAGCACCTCCTTCTACTAAGGATGGTTATCATTAAAAAAAAAAAAAAAAAAGACAAAAGCTGACGAGTGTGGGCAAGGATGTAGAGAGAAAGAAACAGTGTTGGTGGAAATGTAAGTTAGTGGAGCCGATGTAGGAGACTGCAAGTTAGAGTTGTCTGGATTCATGAATAACAGTAATGAGTGAATTGTCCAAAGAAACTCAAGTCAGTATTCTGCAGTGGGATCTCCACTCCAGTTCTGTTCACAGTAGCCAGAGGACCTAAAGTGACTGTTAGCCATGAATGGACAAAGAAAGTGCGTTGTGTGTGTGTGTGTGTGTGTGTAGTGGAGTATGATCCAGCCCACAAAAGGAATGAAATCCTGTCATTGCAGCAACAGGGGCAGAACTGAAGATCGCGTGTTAGGTAAACTAAGCCTGGTTCAGAAAGAGAAGCCCTACATAAGCTCACACGGATGTGAAATATCAAAAGCTGATGCGAAGAAATGGAAAGCAGAAGAATAGTTACAAAGAAGCTGGGGAGAGCAGAACAAAGGAAGCAACGGGGAAATGTTGATGGGTGGATACCAGGATGCAGATAGCCAAGAGAAAGACGCTCTGGCATGCTACTGCGTGGTGAGAGAACCACAGATAGCAGCAGTGATAGTAACAAAAGAGGCCAAGGATTTGGGAGCGCAAGAGAAGGGTAGGAGGAAGAAAGAGGAAGGGCGGATAATACAATCACATTATGATTTCAAAACTCAAAAAAATACTTTAAAAAAGCGAGCACAAAGCATTTTGAATGTTTTCATCATAAAGAAATGACAGACTCTTGGGGAGGCAGATATATTTCCATGGAGTTGACCATTGCATGATATGCCATCACATGGCATCTCATTAGTGAGGACAACTTTAATATGTCCATTAAAATTCCTAATGAAGAAAAGAGAACAGGACACCCAGAGTTCCTTTTCTTCCTCCCCGTGCAGACCACTGACTTGCAGACTAATTGCACAGTGCCAGCTTTACTGTAAAACAGAGACTAGAAACGTACACCTCAATGCAATTATTAAAGACATCATCTCAACTGTGTCTAAAGATGAGGCCAAAGCAGCTCTCAAATTAGGGCACAAATGTACCATATCTGTCCTAAAGAGTATCCCAGTCTGTATTGAGACCTTTCTCCTTTATATCTTTTATTCTATATAGAACTTGCTTCAAGGAGAGATACACACCTTGAAACTATCTGTTGAAAACAGCTCTGGCAAGGACAAAGCTCTCCTATTGTAGGACAGTGCTGCACTAATACTCTTAGGCTCCGATATGAACACAGGCTTTGGATTGTGTCTGATAGCTTCCTACATTAATCTACACCTTCAGCGAGGCTTAGGATAGTCTCCTCAGTTTCCTAAGATTTGCTCCTGTTCTGGAATGTTGTTGTCACCGTTTTTAACACGGGACCTGAGGCCTTAGAGAAGGCCTATGACAGGCTTTTCTTGTGAAAGCAAATTTAATGATGTGTCTTGTCTCTGCAGACCCAGGGAGCAGGCTCCCCTCGCTCCTCTCCCAGCCACACCATCAGCAGGCCGGTCCCCATGCCCATCCGGTCAGCTTCTGCCTGCTCCACACCAACGCACGCCCCGCAGGACTCCCTCACTGGGGTAGGCGGAGATGTGCAGGAGGCATTTGCACAAAGTAAGTGTTCTCTCCTTTACTGTGTTCTGCTTGGGCCTGGCAGATTGTTCACCAAAATCATTGGGCAGTAGACAGTTAAGAATCACCACAGCCACATGAGGGCCTTCACAGGAGAGCCCAACCTTTTGGCTTCTCGGGGCCACGTTTGTCATGGACAAAATTTACACTTGGAAACTGTGCAGTCAAGTTACGAATAAAACCTCACAATTTCACTGACTTCATGATTTGGGGTTGGGGCAGGCTCACAGCTGTCCTGAGCCTCATGTTTCCTACAGATTCCGGGTTGGACATCTCTGCTAGGGTGTCCTATACCCTGTGTCATCCTATACCCTGTGTCAGAGCCTGGCCTGTGCACTTTAGAAAGTCCCTGTGGCGTTCTTCCCTGCTTCCCCGACTCTAGCTTTTTCTAGCTTCTATTGCTCTGCCCCACTTTTGAGTAAATCTTGATGTCTAAGGGCACAAAGAACTTCTTTAAAATGCTTCATGAAAACATAACAACTTCAGTTCACCCTGAAACTCTTATTTCATACCATCATTAAGATCAAGACTCAGATTCAATAATCCCAGCTCTTTAACTTTGGGGCGATAAAGACAAGTTATCATTTGACATTGATCATATCATATCATTGTCATGTTCTAAAGAGTTGCTTCCTGGCTTCTGCAGTCCGGGCTCCAAGGCGAAGGCTGTATGATTAGTAGGAAAGAGAGTTGCTGGTGACCAGCCTTCTCCTCCACACAGGCCCGCTGCCTCCGTTTCTTTTCCCATTGCTAGATGGATAACTTGACAAAAGCAACAGAAGGGATAAAGCATTTATTTTTATCTCACAGATCAAGGGGGGAGGAGTCAAGACAGCAGGAGCTAGAAGCAACTGGTCACATAACACCCACCCTCAGGAATTAGGCGGCAAATGCTTACATGCTGGGGTAACTTCGCCTTCTCCACTTCATACAGTCTAGACTCCCCTTTCCAGGGAATGGGCCAACTACGATTAAGATGCATCTTCCCCCATCAATGTTACAAAATCCCTCACAAGCATTCTTGGAGGCTAATGTTAATCTAGATCATCCTTCATAGGTGTGCCTAAGGGTCCATTTGTGGGGTGACTCTAGGTTTTGTCTCATCACAAAGCAATGCTAACCATCACAAGCACCCCGAATCAAGAGATTCTAAACTTCCTCTTTTCATCATTTTACGAGCTTATAGATACTAAGAAATCCCCGTCCTGAGCACCGTTCCAGTCGGGCATGCCTCGCTGCTCCAGATGACCCCACCTAAGCCCTTCTCAGCATGGTCCTGTGTCCAAACAGGTGTATTTGTACTTCACAGACTCTTCTTCCTTCACCCAAGCTAGATTGTATTTCACACCTTGTGGCCTGCAAGATACCTTTTCCTTAAATTGGAGATACATTACGATGATCCCCCAAGTAGTCAAGTGACGCTGTAAGGAAGAAAGACCTTAAACTGGATATTTCAAAGCAAAGCAAAACATAAGCAAAGACAGAAACCAAATAACAGATCCCTGGTGTGTGTGCCAACCAAATTTTATAACCTCAGCGATGCATAAAAATATGAAGGCATTCCCCGAAACAAAACCAGACCAAGGGAATCAGCAGACAGAAGTACAAATTGCCAATAAAGAAAAGATGTGCAGCCTCAATAGTGACTGCAGAAATATACATTTTAATCAGACTCATCATTTGCCCAGCAGATTTTTAAAAATGTTTTTTGGCGTCAGCCATGTCTAAGGATAGTATCTATGCATGGAAAAAAAAAAAAAAAAAAAAAAAACCCTGTCGTCTATCATGTATGGGGATGAAGATCTTAACACACTGTGCTGAGCAAAATGGAAAATGGAAGCTCCATTGCAGGGCTCTGCTTGCTAAACATGAACATCATTCGAGAGCTCCCTATGTAATTCACAAAATACATCTTTCTTTCTTTTTTTTTTCTTCAATTTTTAGAAGGGAAAATGGCCTTCCTCTAAATCAGATTTTATAGAACCTACAGTACGTTAAATCAAGTAGTGCTTTATATTATGATTAATGATTTTCTTAGTCTCTTTGATTTTTGTAACAAATATATTCATGGTTTTATTCATTTAGTATTACTTTGGGAGAAATGATAATGATATGTCACCTGCAGGGAGCCCCTAGCCCATGAAAACTCATGCCGTGTAAACTTTTTCTGTAATTGATGTATTCTTAATCTTGAACGCTTCCTTCTGAAGATGTTATGGTAATTAATTCTCTGCTCCATCTCCACCATACCGACTCATACCCATGCCACCTCACAAATACCCATTTAACCCTTCATGTGCCTGACACGTCAGAATAATCGTTTTCTACCATGGACCACCTTCCAACAGTCAGACTCTAAGTTAAGGTGCCCGGCACCCATCTGCCCATCTGAGAAGCAGAAGCAAAAATCTTCACCCCTTTTCCACTCTCTGGTGGCATTCAGTACATGATGCCCCAGTGTCAAAAGGCATCTTTCCCGGAATGGAGATCTGTGGAAGCCCTAACAGGAGACAGAGCCTGTGCTTCCAAAGGGCGGACTCCAGTATGCCCGGCCACAAGATAATGGCTGGGACCATACAGCTGCCAGGCTTTGCTTCTGTGTGGACTGTCCTCAGTAGAATGTCCACCCCTTCTGAGTCACTGGGTTGGAGGGGGCAGGTAGGTGTGTCAAAGCTTGTGCCAGATCACCATGAAATCTACAAACTATCCTCATTCGCCCGGTCTTTTCACGTCAGGGCCGGCGTACTATTTTTTTTTTTTTTTTATTCAGTGAATGGACCAAAGCTCTGTAGGTTATCAGAGGGCTTGGTAGACAAGAAAACTGGGTAAAAAGAAAAACTGGGTGCGAAGGAAAAGCTCTGACACTTTTAAATGATTGCTTCTTCGTTGAAGGTTCAAGAAGGAATTTAAGGAATGACCTGCTGGTAGCCGCTGATTCCATCACTAACACCATGTCCTCTCTGGTGAAAGAGCTGAACTCAGGTGCGTTTCGGTACTTAACACTCCGTGAATTTGCTGCAGAAGGATCTTTATGCTACGGGTCCCTCTTGGAGACCCCCCGATCATTGCCAAATGTAAACGGAGATCTTAACCTTTTAAAGGGAATTTTTAATTTATATTTGAATGCACGTGTATGTGTGTGTGTGTGCCTGTGCACATGCTTTGTGTATGAGAAGGCCTGAAGAGGGTTTGCGATCCCCCGGGGCTTGGGCTGTAGATGGTTGTGAGTCACGGGACACGGGTGCTGAGGACTGATTTCGGTCTTCCACAACAGCATGAAGCTCGCACTCAGTCACTGAGTCACCACTACAGCTTGTATAAAAGAAAGGAAAACGCTACCTACTAACCTAAGTTACAGTTCATTCGTTTCAGTATTGACTCTCACTTTAGAAAAAACAGAACCCACTGGCTGGTGTCTGGTGAGCTGGTGTTGCTGCGTGTGGAACCTGGGTGCTTGTTTCTAGGCCCTGAGCTTCCTGTGGAGCCTGGGCCTTTATCCGGGGTCCTAAGCCTCCTAAGGAGTCTCTCCGTTTCTTCAATCGCCCACTAGAGGTAACGAGTGAAACAGAGAGTACTGTGGATTCGGAATTTGTGAGGACTCAGTTTGAGGATCTGGTTCCATCCCCGACCTCCGAGAAGGCTTTTCTAGCCCAAATCCACGCCCGAAAACCCGGGTACATTCACGGTGGAGCTTCAAGTACCATGCACGGTGACATGTGAGTATCGTGTTCTTGGAGACGGTTTCTCGGTGGCAGAGCAATTTGTAGGCAGCCTTTCGAGAAAGTCTTTTTTTATTTTTTTTTTTTCAATGCAGTTTATTCAGGAACATTGAACAATCCTCGGACCCCGGGGAAAGCCAGCCCACAGCTTAAATAGCCTCTGGGTAGCCAACCCAGGCGTGCCACAGGGGCAATGCAGATAGGTCCACATACATGGAAGCAAGCCAGATCCTCGGCCTTAGCCAAATGTGGAGTTGTTCGTGACAGAGAGCACTCACCATCGGGAAGGTGGAAGGCAGAAACCAGCTCCATCTTTAAGGCATAGCATTCCGCAGCTCTCTACAGTTCCCCCTTTTTGTTTTAGACGCATCAGGCAAGAGTAGAGGTCTGATCTCTGATATTAGAAATAAATTGGGACTTTGTACAGATGTTCATTTAGGTGTCATCCACCCAAAGAGCATCAGACCCATCCGATACCTTTTTCTCAGAGGCGGGACCTGGGGCATCAACCCGCATGCAATCAGACATGCTCTTCTCTGGGTCCAAAGCGGCTGACCCTGAGTGCAGTGCTTAGCCTCGCATCCTGAGCGTATCATTTTAGCTTTTTATGGTATCCAACCATGCTTGGGGAGAATGTCCTGCTTCAATGGCTGTAAAGGCCTGAATGATCATGGCTGCATCACATTGTTGTGAGACTCTAATCTTGCATATATACCACAGGCAAACCAAGGAGACCAACACCAGAAGGCCTGCTAACTCTCCCATGCCCGCCCATTCCTTCAGATGATTCATGGCTGCAGCAATCCATGTTGATAATCCTCTGGCTAGTCCTGCGTCCACTCCGGTAGAATTTACTGTGACAATGGCCACTCTCAGCTGCTCCATCGTAGTATCAAATTCTCCAGTCCAATTACCTAAAATATAGCTCGACAATTGTTTAGACAGATTTGCAGGGCAGGAAAAATTCTCATGTTGTATGCTAGTGACACAAAGTCCAGCATACTTTCATCGAGAAAGTCTTTAAAAAAATACAAAAACAAACAAAAAAACTAAAAGGGTGCAGTTCCGCTTTCTGCCAGAAGAGGCAGAAGCGTGCTGCGTTTAAGTTTGAGACTGGGGAAGTCTTCTCTTAACAATTTGCAAGGTGATCAGTAACTTAAAACAATCAGTGTTTCATGAAAGCCTGGCTCACCAGAGGCGCTGTGCATGGATGGCCCTGAAATTACAAAGAAGACATACTCCAGTAAACACCTAATACAACCCAGCCGTGGGACATTTAAGCCCAGCAATACCACACACTATAGGGAGTCAATCAAGGGTTAGCCTTCTGACCCAGGTGACCCACACACGCATATTGCTGGTGTGGGAGAAGAAACCAATCCAAAACTCAAAGAATGATCCCTAGCGAAGGCATGTCACATTTGAAGTTAGTAAACAAGTCCCAAGTCACAAATCACTTGCCCTGATAAGGGGGAAAGGTAAGTCTCCTTGTCTTCTTAATTTACTACCCTTTCACTCAGGGAACAGCCATGGTGCTAGAACAGCCCGTGTGTAAGTCAGAAACAAGAACCACGAAAGCTGGGTAGAAGCCATTAAACACATGGGACCTTTATAAAGGAATCCCGTTTAACTGACTCGTTAAACATTAAACCCATTTGCAGGGGTTGTTATCACAGACAGCTGGAGATTCTTTTCCTCTGCATGAATAGAAGTCACAGATGGGCAGAGGGGTGGTCCCGAGTTCCAGGGTGTGACTTGTGGCTCTAAGCCTTGAGGTATAAAGGCACCACAATTATAGCTCTGGGCTCGGGTATCGATGCTCAGGGGCTCTAGTGACACTTCCCGAGCTTGAAGCCAAGACCCTCAGATGTTTGACCTGCGACAACTCTCTCAAGCTGTTGTCCTTGTCGTGTTGACTAATGCTCTCTCACCACAGCTCCTCCTCCGCAGTTTCTGCTCCTCCACTGTCTATCATACTTCCAGTACCTCCACCATCTGTTCTACTCTTAGTGTGGCACAGTTTTTTCCCGTCGTCTGGACCCCCTGCATCC